>NC_079157.1:13988534-14304367 GCF_947563725.1 Argiope bruennichi | reverse complement strand
AGGAAATATATATACGCTTAATTTGATTTGGATGTATGGAAATTTTATTTTTTATTTTATCTGCTGTTTCAGAATGTCAGTTAGGTTTAAAAGTTTTTTCTTTTTATTATTTATTTCACAACACGAAAGAACAGTTCAATAATTTTGGAAAAATTCAAATTCTTCTTCAAAGCAATCGCTTTTAAAAATTTTTCTATTATTTTTTATTTCTAAGGGAAACGTTCTTTGGTTTACAATGTTAATTTTATGTAATTTTAAATGAAACGTTTTCATTCTTTTGATGCATTTTCATTTTCCTTACATATTTACACTTCACTATAAATTTTTATTTTCTTTATTATTCACCTAGGTTTAACAATCATGATATTCCACGTGCTCCAGAGTTCTCGTGATTCCATGATTCGACCATGTCAAGCGTGTTACTGCTTGAAGGTCTTATCAATTATCTCTACAATTCTGCAGGTATCTATAATGTGGTATAAATTTTCCATAATGTTCATGAATCAGTGATCCGATGATATCAAGCTGTTTGAAGGTCTTATCAGTTATCTCTGTAATTGTTACGGATATACATGATGTGGTGAAAATTTCCTGAAATCCTAGATAGCACAGAATATTGAACCATATTGTACAATATTGTCCGATATTATATTATATTATTAAATATTCAACAATATTATACAATGTTACGAATATTGTTTAATATCGTACAATATTGTGCGATTTATGTGTGCTATTGTAGATGTTCATGAATCTGTGATCCGATGGCATTAGGATTATGACTGCTCAAAGGACTTATCAATTATCTCTACAATTGCTGGAGATATCTATAATGTGCTATAAAATTTTCAAAATGTTCATGAACCTGTGATTCAATGGCATCAGGTGTGTTTCTGCTCGAATCCATCTTTACTTAATAATGGTTGACATCTTTGCAGAATGGCAGAATTCTTCAGAATCTTGATTCCATCATACCATAATATAAGACTCAATGATTATCATGGTATAATGATAATCAATGATGGAATGGCGAGATCCTTTAGAATCTTATTATTTCATTATACCATGATACAAACACATTGATTATCATGGTATTATTAATCATCAGCATGAGTCCGCCATGATAATCAATAATGGCGGAATTCTTTAGGATCCATGCTTCCATTATATCATAATATCAGACACATGGATTATAATGATGTAATGTTGATTAATGGTGGAATAGCAGGATCCTTCAGAATCTCATGATTCCATTAAACCATGATATCAGACTCAATGATTATCATGGTATAGTGATAATCAGTGATGGAATGGCTAGATCCTCTAGAATCTCATTATTTCATTATACTATGATACAAACACATTGATTATCATGGTATAATTAATCATCAGAATGAATCCGCCATGATAATCAGTAATGGCTGAATTCTTCAGGATCCATGATTCCATTATATCATAATATCAGACACATGGATTATAATGATGTAATGTTAATTAATGGCAGGATCCTTCAGAATCTCATGATTCCATTGTTCCATGATATCAGACACATTGATTACCATGGTATAATGATAATCAATGATGAAATTTCAGAATATCAGGATTCCATCATATTATGATATCAGATACATTGATTATCATGGTATTATAATAATCATTTATTTAATGTTCTCTTATTTAGTATATCGTACATAGTACATAATTAGTAACATCGTGTTGTGTATGCTTGAAACATCCATAACATTATCCATGATTGTAAGGGAAGCTAATACAACCTGCTGCTTGTATTTAAGTTGAGTTACGTTTGGCAACTAGCGATGAATCTATCCTCTCTTTTTATCCTATGGAGCAGTTAGTTCGGAAATTTGGCGTAGATTTGCAATTTTAAGAATTACAACTACCAAAATAAATTTTAACCAAGTATAAATATTTATCTTGGTAGTTCAATTTCTGATAATTTTATTCACATGTTTTGACTCAGAAAAACAAATAACCGATCGTTACTTGCCATATTTTATAAAAGTTAAATATAAATCTAATAAGTTTTAACCATCTAACGTATGATAATTTTGATCAATATTTTTCACATAGTAACGAATATTAATAAATATGGAATCCATTGACAAACTGGGAATAAAAGTTAATAATTCTATATTCATGTATCTGCTTCGTTGCATTTACGAATTCTAATGCTTCTCTACGCAAAAACGGACTGAAAACCGAACTTTGAATGGACAGCATTTGTTCAAACTTTTACAGAAATTTGCAATTTTATGTTTTTGATTACCATTTCCTTTTTCTAACCTATTGGAATTTTAAGTTATCATATTCATAGACATAGTGAGGTCTAAAATTTAGAGATCTCAAATATTCTTTATTTCTTATCGGTTAATAGTTGCAATTTTTTCTCTCTTTTTTTTAATTTTCTCATACTACAAAGCAATAAAGACAGATAAAAATTTCTTTCGTATAAGCAAAGCGTATTTGAAATTTAAATATTTGCTCATTTAAGACATATACAAAAAACTATTTTTTTACACTAATAAATAACAATTTTATATTGTTTATTTACAATTCTATTTAGTTTTTAATATTATTTATTTACAATTTCTAAAACTATTTTTTACACAATTAAATAAAATATGGATATTATTTTAATCAAGATTTTAAAATTTAATCACAATAAGCAAATGCAAAAGAATATCCTGAGATACAGTTCCTTCTTTAATTTAGTTATTCTAATATGTAAGTTACTTTTTCATAAAGAAAAAATTAAGTTTAAGTTGGTGTCAAAAGTTTATCTAGTATAACTGATAACAACACAAAATATAATAAAAAAGTTTCACAGTCTTCAACTTCTAAAAAAAAATTCCTTTTAACTCGTAGTTAATTTATCACTGTCACGGTAGAAAATTTTTTAAACTACATACAGAAAGGAAAAAAATCGACCAAACTTTAAATTAGAAAACTTTTTGTCCACTTTTGTTACTTCACGAGCTGGAAGATTCCTGTAAAAATTGCCTTTGCTGCACAGTCGGACGAGAATATTGATTAAAGGATATTTCATTATAACCAAAGAGAAAAGTTTTTGGTCAATAATGGAGTAATCAGCAAAGATGCATCGGATTTTTCTTCTATTTTCTAGAACATTATGATTATCTTTTCTTCAAACAAAAGAATAAAAGATAGAATACTGTAGTAATAAAACCTTTGACCAAATTGGGTAAATTTTCCCTTTTCATATGCCTGCGTCAAAAAATTGTATTTTAGAATTACGTCTATCTATCAGTGTGTGAAAGCGATGGCTAAAAAAAGGAATAAAATTCAATGTGAGACGTCTTCATTCAATTCAATGTGTAGATTCTCTTTCAGTTTTAGACAAAATTTGTCAATGGAATGCTTGTCTGTCCATATATTCTTGCGAATATATGTAATAATATTGTAATATTCTTGAAAATATGACAATTCATAGCTATGTTCAATAAATGTTCTTTCTTTCCTATCTTATAGCGGTTTCGAAGAGACAACAACGTATATTAATGAATTTGGCAATTTTCTGAAGTGTCAGTCTCTGAATCTGCATTTCTATGAGAATCTCTCCAAACCGAGAACAATGAGAAAATAGAGATTCAAATTGTTTAAAACTGTTTCTTCTAGATACATCTACATTCGTACTAGAATTCTTTCATACCAATAATAATAAATATGGGCAACTGCATGGATAAATTCCTCCTGTGTTAAGAGCTTTTTAAAAAAAATAAAACACTGTTTAAACATGTAGGGGTTGGACAAAAATATAAAGACATTTAAAAAACACGTTTCCTTGCCTAATATGGTGTTGGAAAAACACTGGCATTCAAAATATCTTGCAGTCTTCTAGAAATGGATAAATACATTTTATGTATTGTTACTAAGGGTATCGTGTACCATTTCAAATATCAGTTGATTTGTAAAATGCGTCTCACTTTAACACAGCGTGCATTACTTGTGAAACTCTTTTATCTTAATCAATCCAATGCAACGGCCGCTCTTCGCGAATTTAGAAGTCAAAACATTTTATGTAAAGGACCTCTATCAATTAATGCAGTGAAAGCAATGACTAAAAAATTTGAAAAAACGTGTTCTCTCGCAACTCGGCCTGGTAGAGGACGGAAACCGGTATCGGAGGATACGACCACAGATGTTGCGACTGCAATAGTTGAAAGAAATCAGACGAGCAGTGCTGGTAATAGCAGCACACGTGGAATTGCCCGACATCTGATGTTAGTGCTTCACCAATATGGAAAATTTTAAGAAAAATTCTTGAATTTTAGTCATATAAAATTAGCCTTTTGCATGAATTAAAACCTACAGATTATGATCTTCGATTAACCTTTGCTTTGACATTTCTTGCCAGGATGGACATGGCCAGGATTTCTTCGATGAGGCGTGGCAACTTGCTCGCTGCTTTTATTTTTCTCAAACGCATGGAAAATAAACATACAAGAAGTCTTCTTCTCAGTTACCTTTTTCCTAATCCTCGCATTCATAGGGTCATTCTCTTCAAGAGGCGATTTTGACCGAATAAACGTCATCTACGACCCTATATTTTATGGGGATTTTTCATCTCCTTAATGCCTATCATCCTTTCTTTGAATTTGTCATTCGAATTTGACAAAGTTCTCTGCGAATATCGATACTGATGTTGCACCGATCATTTCTGGTTTCCATTTTAGATTTTCTTGAATATCTTTAAAACTCCGCAGTTCTCACACTACACGCTTATATCAAATGATAGAATATAAAATTCATTAAGTTTTCAAGTTTTTATTTTTTTCAAGTTTTAGTATTTTTGCAAATATGGGTTCTAAACTATTTTCAGTAATTAACGACCCCCTAGATCTTCAAATCCACATGTTACCAGTATGAAATTTTTTTTTAAGAATGTGCTTTCCCTTAAAAGAAATTAATAGTTGAAACAATATTTGTTATTTTTTTATTAATTTTTTTGCAGTTTGAACAGTTCTCCGACACCATATATTTTTGCAATTTTCACCTACTAAACGTCGTTTAAGACCCCATGTTGTTATGGTTCTTTATCCTTTTAATGCCTACTATCACCCCTCTGAATTTGCCGGTCGAATTCGGCAACACCCTATATATATATATATCTATAGAGAGAGAGGGATAGAGACCGACAAAGAAGTCCCGTGATTGCTTCAAACCGGTTTAAACTGGTTTATGACTTAAATGAATTAAGACAAATAATGACTTAAAAATAATAATGTTCTCACATGATAACTTGAAATTTGCGATAGTAGATTTCCTTTAAATTTTTTTATCTAAACTTAAAATTTTATTCTTCAAATTTTATTCTCAAATCAGGATATTTTTTTAAAAAAAAATTAAATGAAAATTATTCAGTTTTATTTATTTTGATGGTGGAAAGTTTGATAGCTGTTATTCAGTATTGATACAAGGATTAGCGCCATATTTTTGAAAACGGTCTATATATTTTTAACAGAACATACATCAAAATAAATGGGATTTTTTTTTTTTTTTTTTTTTTTTGTGAAAAAGAAGAGACAAATTAAGCTACTTATGTTGCCAGTTGTAATTTTGAGATGAAAATAAAAATTAGAAATTCTTAAGAACGTTCCAAGACGCGAATTATTATAATGTTAATAGATTTTTTTTTAAAGTTGGAGAAATAAAGTGGAGAATCTTAAGAAATCTTCATACAGAAAGGAATTTAAGGGAGTGGTGACATTTTTGTGAATTATTCACATATGTTAATGAAATTTTTTATCTATATGTATTAAAATATAAAATGTAAAAATCTATATTGACACTTTTACATTATGAATACGTATAAAAAAAAATTAATTTTTTTGACAACCTCCACAAAAGTCAAAGTGTTTTCATTCATTTGCTCACCATATTTAACAAAACTTGTAGTTAGATGTTTATCTCTATTTGTAAACTTACTGAAGTAAAATCTTGTTCTACATTTTTGGGACACCTGCTTATATGTAGGTATAAATCTTTGTTTTATGTTGTGAAAACGATGACTAGAGTAATTATGATGAGATGTCTTTCTTTTATAAGGAGTGTACAAATCTCGGTTTAGTTTAGTTATGTCCACTTTTAAAGCAGTACTGGGACTATTGTGGGAGGGACCTCGTAATTTTGTACCGAGTTCAGATGACGAGGATGATACCTGAGCTGGTACTCCCTCTCCAGACTTCTCCACCTCACCAGCGAGAGGACGTTTGGCCCAGACGGATTTAACGTACACCGCACCCGCTTACACGACTGTTCTTCGGTGGAATAGTGTTTCGAGCTTGAAACCCTCCGGTTTCGAAACCGAGACTTTACCACCCGGCCATCGTGGCCTGCCGAAAGGTTGATAAGTTTATAAATGGTACATGCACTGGCTGTAATTTTCTATTGTGGAATTGTGTAGTATAAATCGTGTAATCTTGTGTATCATGTAATCTTGTTATCATGCAGAAATCGTGTAATCTTGTGTATCGTGTAATCTTGTTGTAGAATAAATCAATTTTATTTTTTATCGCGTGTATTGGACATTTTACTATTCACCCACCCTGCGGGTTTCTATAAGAGTATAATATAACAACTGTAATTGATATCGTATTGTTTTACTTTCTATAAACTTATCTCGCACCAACTTTTTTCTACACTTCCATTTCAGCATCATCCGTAAACATCGAATCAAACTCCAAAGGCCGTTCAAGTAGAAATCTGAACAGCGAATAAAAGAAACTGACAAGTCGTCTTTTTCCTTTTCTTTCTCTTTATGTTCCTAGAATTCCAGAATAAAATTTGTTTTTTGTTATCTCGAAATGTTTGACGTTTCATGACAGAATAATTTCAAGTGCAAACGAAATGGTCAATGACATCTTTACTCAAGATTTGAAATATCAGCTGCTTTTCCTGTCTGTTGACGTTTATACTGTGTCATGTCCGGGAAAATATTTGGCCTTTATTTCCTTCTGATTTTGATCTATAAACAAGAAAATACGAGCGTTGAGATAAATACTGAATATAAATAAATACTGTATATATATATTCATGCGATTTTTTTTCTCATATAAAATATTACACCTAGAACGTGGTCACTCATTTTATATTTTTGATTTGGTCACTTTTAATAGTATATCAATGATATTTTATACTTATGTCTAAATTATGTTTTTAAATTTATTTGAGCTTAGTTTTTGTTGATTAAATTTTATGTTTTAACCCTTTAAAGGGCCATTTTTTTCTATTCATATTATGTTAAAATATTTTTAGGCTTGAAATTAGAATGAGAAAAGGGATTCATTTATTAGATAAATTTAATTTGATTCATTAATTAATTTGGTTAATTAATTATTAAGTATCAAATAAAAAACATCATTTTGTGTAAAATAAAGAACTAAAGCATCTAAGTTTCTGTCTTTCTAAAAAAATTTGACAGAACTTATGCCAACCTACATAAATTCATACAAAGATTGATAAATTTGGTGGGAAACATACATCCCACGGCCCAAGAAAGGGTTAATTTATCTGTATAATGTTTGTTTAAAATACTTCTAAATTTGTATAATCTTTTTAAATTTCTGGAAATATCTCTACATATAAATCGCTAACGTACGTGGGATAGAAATCGTGCTTAATACTTATTTGTAGAATGGCAACATTCAAATATAAACGAACCATCGTTCGAATTTCAGGCTGCTTCATTCACTGAATGTTTTTACAGGTTTATGAAATCCAAAGTTTAGCTCAGTTAATTAGTAGAATTAAAAAAAATGTTATTAGAAATATTCTGCAGATGTACCGCCATTTCATCAAAAAGTACATTCGGTCAGAGGAAAGATGATATAAAAGAAATCAAGAAACAGATTTCAAACAAAAAGTTTAATCGAGCACAAAAATAGGCTTAACCATCTCGAGATAAGTAATCAAAGAAATGTTTCATTAAGTGTTTCTCAACAAGCACATCAAAATCGTGCCAATCGATCAAAAAATTCGCCAAAAAAACTGCAATTCCACATGGATTTCAGAAATGCTAAGAAATGGTTTTTAGGGACTGCAAAGAAATTAGAGATAAATCGCCGCAAAATACATTATGGCGGCCGTACATTAATTTTAACCTTGCCGCATAGTTATGACTTCACAATATAAATTCGTATTTTCTAAAACAATTATCTTACAAAAAAAAACAAAAAAACTTTGCATTATTTTAAGACTCTAAAAAATTATTTTTTTAACGATATCCATTTCATTTGTTCACATTTTTTGTAAAAAATAATAATAAATAAATCACATTTTTAATTATATTTGATAAATTATCTGAAGAAATGTTTTCAAATGCCATGAAGGAATTCAAACCATGCATCCAAACATTTAATCGCGAGTTTTTACCAGTCATTAATTAACTCAGCAGTAGAATTTTCTTTTCCGTTTCTATTTCGAAATATATATACAGTTTTTATTTGCAATATACAGATTGAATTCATGTTTTGCAATTGTGTCGAACGACAATTTAATTATTTAAAAACGAAAAAAGTCGATAAACTGGACGAACGAACTAGTCACCAAAGGCGGCTAATTTTTAAATATTTCTTTTAATTGATCTTCCTATTCAATAAGTATAGCAAAGAAATCTAAAGACCGATCAATTGAAACCGAAATTTGAACAGAATTAAAATTGTAATCACAAGATGATTATTCATTCATTTAAAACATTGCGTTTACATTTATTTGAAAACCAAACCGACAGATGGTAAACATTTAGATGGATTTGATTCAAAATTTAATATTGATACATACTTAACATTCTAAAATTATGTATCAAATTTAATTTACTCAAGTAATTGCATTTTTGAGCAGTCGCGTCCACATTTATCTACATTTTAAGTGTCAAATCTGTGCACCTAATTTTATTCATTTAACTTTTCAAGTTCCGAAGTTATCTTGTTGTTTAGTATGGGAGTGGTAAAGCAGACAGATCTCCAATGTATAAATGGTATTCAAAATTTTACCACATGTCAAATTTCATTTGTGTTTTTGTATTATCCTTTTCTGAAACAATCAGATAGACCGAATTCTAAAAATGTTTTCCGTTGGCAAGAACGTTTGAAAAGCGGATATCCATCAGAAATCTTGTGTCCGAATTTTTCAAAGACTGCAATATTTCTCTTCATTTTGCTTATGAGTAAGATAATAAAATTGCAAGGTGAATGATAGATGATATAACATTTATAAATTTATCATTAAATTTATATTAGATTACGTGTCAAAGATTTGACCATCTATCCTTCTGTATATTTGTGTGTATGTGAGTTTAGTAGCTCAAACACGCAACAATCTAGATAAATGAAATGTATCATGCTGTTTTCGGATGATATTGTAAATCTGTATCAAGCTTTGATCCTAATTAATTGAAACTAAATATCTCAAATTAATTCTCAGCTTTTCTTCACCGTATTTGAAACTGTATTTCAAGAAAGAAGAAACGGTAGACACTCCCGTTGGCCGCGGTGGCCTGGTGGTAAGGTCTCGGCTTGGGAATCGGAGGGTTTCAGGTTCGTGACCCGATTCCACCGAGGAACCGTCGTGTAAGGGGTCTGTTAAGCGTTAAATCTGTCATGATCAAACGTCCTTCCGCTGGTGTGGTGTGGTGTGGAGAGGAGGTGTCAGCTCAGGTGTCGTCCTTGTTATCTGACCGCGGTTCAAAATGACAAGGTCCGTCACAAAATAGCCCTAGTGTTGTTTCAAACGGGATGTTAATATAATTAAAGCAAACCAAACCAAGGCACTCCCGTTGATTTTGTACTTTCTCGTAAACGTAGTATACGGAACATATACAGGCCGGGATAGCCTGGTTGGTAGAGCGTCGGATTCGCGTCCCTTTGGTTGCGAGTTCGAACCCCGCCGGCGGAAGAATCCCCGCGTGCTTAGTGGCTGACGCGCGTTAAATCTGTCGTGGTTACAAAGTCCTTCATGTCGAGAGTAATACCACTAGGTGTACTGGATCAGGGGTGATCGTTCTCTGATTCAGGTCTAAATTATGATTTGTGGTTGAGTGAATGAAGTCCGCCCCGTAAAAAGGGTTGTGACGCGTGTGTAGCTAAAGTCGTACTCTTGGCCCTAGATGGCGCTACTATTGAAACAAGAGGCGCTCCCCCTCAGGCTTAAACCGGCTGTTGAGATTGTTGTTGATTTCGATTTGAGATGTTGAGGAATTTCTAAGTTTTAGACCTCCTTGAGTTCGAAAAACATATTTTGAGAAAATGCCCATCCGTATGTCTGTCTGTCTGTGACTAAGACAACTCAGTAACGTCTTGAGCTAGATGGTAGAAATTTGGCACATTGTCTCTACCCCAAATATAAAAATGTCTATCAAATTCGGAAGTAAATCTGTTCAGAGGAAGTCCATCTGTCCAGTTGTTCGTGTGTAAGTTAACAAGATAACTGCAAAACAAAGAGATCTAGATAGATAAAATTTGGCATACTCATTCAACATTTGTAGTATAGACTTTTATAAAAGTTTGAGCCAAATCAGTCCAAGGGCTAACTGTCTGTCGGTCTGTACTTTCAGAAGTAAGTAAACGCGATAACTCAAAGACGCAGTGATTTAAATATACCAAATTTGGTACATGATTTTGTGACTAAACTTGTAATTTAGTGTGAAATTTTTGTTTCAATCAGTTGAAAACAATGCATGTAAAGCACAAATTCGATTTTCGATCACTATCAATCTCATGCCATGCGATAAATCCCCAAATAACTCGCCATCACCCGATAAATTCAGTGAAAAGGCCGAATTCCCGCTAAAGTTGAATTTTTCGTAGCTATTGAACGCCAAGACCATGCAAAGCCCTTTTCTTTTTCAAAGTTAAGACAAACACTTTTCCAAAACCGCAATTAACAATCAGTGTTCCTGATGTAAAAAAAGATGACTTTAACTAAGGACGAATAAGTAAAATGCAAGTTCGGGTATCTTTTGAGAATTGAATTCTCAAAAAGCTTTCCTGATCTGCAGACTGATCTGTGTGAGCGTCTCTAACGAACAAAGCAAGCGCCTCGGGTATTCAATTGATCATAAAGGGTAGGGGAAGATTTCACACTAATATCCAGGTGTCTGAGTCGCCAGCTGAAATTTCTTTTAAAAATTGTTTTTGGTTATTTGGTATTGATAGAATTAAAGAAAGAGAACGCCTTGTTTAAAATATATAAAAAAAGCAATAAAAATAATATACAGAACTTGGATTTGGTTTCCGAATTCATTGAATTTATTTCAAATAGAAAAGAACGATATATATGCGAATTATTCACCGATGCTATCAGGGATGGAATTATATAAAAAATGGTTACTTTAATAATATCTAACATTTTGCTAAATACAGGTATTATATCTTTTCATGTGTATTCTCTCATATTCAAAAGTCTTTTTTAAAAAAACAAATAAAATTTATCAATCTGTTTTGTAGTTTAAAAAAATAATGAGGAAAAAAATTAAAGAAAAATAGTTTAAAATTCTCGATTTTTACATGACTGCTTATTTTATCACTTTCCAAAGCAAACATTTTCTCTTTACAATGCTTCTGTAGAAAAAAAAAGCAATTGTAAGCTGTCCTGAAACTCGCATGAAAGATTTCAGGGGAAAAAAAACACACTTTTGAAACAAAACCAGCAATAAAACTTCCTCTTTCCACAAAACTATTTGCTGCTTATTTTATCTCTGTTCAAAGTAAATAGTTACTCTTTGACTTTAAAAAATTCACCGTCGAATGTTAATATAAAAAAAGAACCATCTATTTTGAAAATAGCGCTGAAGTGGAAATGTGAAACGAGCTTTAAGGGAGAAAGATGGAGAAATAAATACTTCTTTCGAATTTTTCTACGATGGCAACTTGTATTTAAAAGTTTAATGAAAAAATTATTTAATCTTTGAAAAGTGTTGTGCATTTTTGATCATAGAGATTCATTCCGAGTTTGACTAACATTTCTTTTCTGCCTCTGTGATTGCTTGTCTTAATATAAAGTTTGTTTTTATACGAAAAAAATTCTTAAACATTTGAGTATACTCGAATTACTTACCGACCAGAAGTGAAAAAATAAACTTGCATGCCATGGTAACGTTTTTAGTTGTTGTTTTTTTCACTTATTTAAGTAAGGTGAAATCCAAATGCAAAATGTAGTATAAAATGTTCTAGCGAATTCTTTACGAAGGGCAACAAGTTTGTAGTATTCTGCCGATTCAAAGAAAACATATTGTGCGGAAAGAAAACGACCAGCATTAACATGTGAAATATATTTGTTAAGATTAAAGGACAAAGGACAAAACATTACATAAAGATAACACATAAAGATACATGAGCGTGATTGGCAACTCTAGTCTGCCAATAATGGCGGGAAAACATCACGTGATTAATGACTCAAGATGGCCAACATAACGCCATACAGGAGATGAGATCTGTTAACAGTTCCCACAATATCAATACCATATGATAAATAGTATCAAAAATATAGCATTTAATATTCCTTAAACGAGAAGAATAAAAGATATTTAATGTTTTTCAGAGCAGGAAAGTTGATAAAAAAGTAGAAAATGACATTTTTCATGAAAGGCAAAAATGAAATTTTTATATTAATGGAAGAAAAAACAGATTCGCACCACACTGGCATACTGAGAACTGATAATAATTAGCAATTAAAGTGCATATTCGTGAGACACACAATTTGGCGTGATCTGGATGTGCTATTAAATGTATTAAAATTACATCAATCAGATTTGAACATTAATGAAGAATTCGCACATTTTCTTTTTGATAATCAGCGGGAGTTGTCTCTACAAATCTTTCTCGCATTTCTCTAATAAATTTATCATGCCAGAGAACACCTTGCATGGCAATAATTACGAAATATTAACTTTTGACGTGAATTTGGCATGTTTGCATAATCTATCGCGTCATTCTTGGCGAGTTATTTGGCGATTCATCTCTGCATGAGATGAATAGTATCCTAAAATAGAATTTGTGTTTTAGACATGTTTTTATCAACCGAATGAAACAAAAAATTGACACAAAACTGCACTTTCAGTCACAAAATCCCACACCGAATTTTGTATATCTAAGTCATTGTGTTTTTGAATTATCATGTTTATATGGTCTTGAAAGAACAGACCGACAAACAGTCAACCCGTTGTTGGATTTGGCTCAAAATTTAAGAGGCGTCTACACTATAGATATTAAATCTGTGTACCGTATTTTATCTATATAGCTTTCTTCATTTTGCAATTTTCATGTTAGCATATATTTGTACAGCTGGACAGAAGAACTTTCTCACAACAGACTTTACTCAAAATGTGATAGAAATCAGAAAATTTAGAATTGACCCTATATCAAATTTCAGCTGTCTAGCTGAAAGCGATTTTCAGTTATCTTTGTCACAGAAAGACGGACAGACGGACATTTTTTTAAAAATGTATTTTTCGAACTCAGGGTGGTTTAAAACATGGAGATTCGTCAAAATACCGAGTTCAAATTTTTTGACGATTATGGCTTCTCTTTAGTACGTACACGAGAAAGTAAAAAGTAGAAAAAAGGAATTTCTTTAAATTGGTGGTAAATGATTGAGAAGTCTTCTATAGCCAGAGGAGGAAAATTTCAAGACTGCTTATATCTGGTTGTTACAAATTTGAGACAACTTTAGTTTATGCTAGTCGCCAATGGCGAAATTATTTAATTCGATGGTGAAATTACTAAAAATTTCAGTTAAATAATTTTTCTGCGCTTTAATGACCTTCTCAGTAAAATATTTGAAAACTTCTAATTTTAATGGGCACGAATTTCCTGCTAATTTAGATGCCTTGAGCCATTTTGTTAATTGTGTTATGCATTTCATTAATTTACTATCTAAATCTTTATATATCTAATTATATCACTGTAAACAGCAATATTTAAAAATGCAACGTTTAAAAAATTGTTTTAAACTGTTCCAGCTCATATGAAAACAAGACTAATTTTAAATTTTCTTAAACGTTTAATTTATTTTTTTTATGTTTTTTTTTGATTATATATATATATTCGGAAAATATATTTAGAAGAATAGAAGCAAAGTAATGTGGAAACTGAAATATTCTTAAAGTATCATTTGAGGATAAATCGCCAAACTTTTTACTAAAATAAGAACTAAGTAATGAAGTTGGTTTAAATTTGTTTCCAACCATATTTTCAGAAGACTCATCAGAAAGTAGTGTTGTCACTACATAAGCTATATTCATCAAGAATTCTGGTGCTTCAGATTGGTGAAAAAGAAATTGAGTGACACTACTGTAATTGGCATCCGATCCTTAATGATTACTGCTAAGGTGAAAGAATAGAGTATTCCTTTAATAATTAGGTTGCTGAGATAGAAACCAAAATCGCTAAATTACTCTCTTATAAAAACATGAATCCTTTCAGAAGTATCTTTTTTTGTACAGTGGCTCAAAAAATTGAGAGTGCACCTTACTTTTACTTGATAAATGCGACTTTCAATATAAATAACACATTACCGGGAAGTGCAAATATGTTTTTTATTTATACAGATAACAAATGGTTTAATTTAGAGTAAAAATGAAGTAAAAATCAACGAAAAACCTCTAAACTGAAAAATTTCAGAAGCATTTTAAATAAACATACGCAGATTTTTGCCTCAAAAAATTGAGAATACACCTGTTGGATACCAGGCCTTAACTGTAACCAGTTTTAACTGTGAAGAACTTTCCCTTCTCACCACCAGGGGTTTGTTGACTTCCACTCGATTTGGCGGCAACCAACGAACGCGTTTTATACTCTTCTAACTTGTAAATATATTCTTAATCATGTAACCTATAATCAAGTAACTATTAAAATAATATCTTAAAGAGAAGTTCCCCATGTTAATGAGTCATACAGTCACTGAACCTGCCACTAATTAGATATTTGAGATTTTCAGCTGCAGATGGAGACAACAACACCAGTATGTAACCTAAAAGAGATTCCAACCAACAAAACAAAGGTAAGCGCATTTACTTGCCTTTAATTTAGAGATTGTTCGTGTTGGAATATTAATTGGCATCCCTGCCGGGATAATTGGTGTGGTTTATTCCAATTTAGAGCTGAAAAATATATATTAGAATTTTGAACTGATTTATTATTATTATTGAATTTATATATGATTGAATCTTACTGAATATAAATTTCGAACTGTTCAATTCTAAAAATGGATGATAAAAGTTGCAGGTTAAGAAAGAAACGGGGAGTTTTGAGAACATCTGTTACCAAAATTTGTAAAACTATTGAAACAGAACTAACGAAAACAGATGTAAATGTCGATATGTTAGAAGAAATGTTAGAGCAGCTTGCGGTTGAGTCAAGTGAATTAAAGAATCTAGATTCACAAATTGAAGAATTCGTTTCCGAGGACAAATTAGAAAGAGAAGTAAAAGAAGTATCGGAATACACCCAAAAAATTATAACTTGGAAATTTAGAGCGACCAAAAAAATTCGCGAACGAACAAAAAATGTTGATTCTTTGAATGTTCCAAGTTCCTGTTATAAAGAATCATCGAACATTAAATTGCCAAAACTTGCGATATCTAAATTCTACGGGCAATCAAGTTTATGGCTTTCATTTTGGAACTCCTTTGAATCAGCCATACATGAAAATGATTCATTAAGTGAAGTCAGTAAATTTAATTACTTAAAAGCACACCTAGGTGGTTCTGCCCTTAGTACCATAGAAGGATTTGCATTTACACCAGAAAATTACGAAATCGCCATAAAATTACTTAAAGAACGCTTCGGAAGATCAGATGTTCTCATTAATACCCATTTGAATAATTTACTGCGTATCTGCCCATTAAAGAACTCAGATGATATTGTATCATTCAGAAAAATGTTTGATAATATACAGACAGAAATCCGATCTCTTGAATCTCTTAATGTTTTGAAAGAAACCTACGAAAACCTACTTTGCCCAATCCTGTTAAAATGCCTTCCCCCCGATCTCGTTTTAGAATATAATAAAAACATGAAATCGGATAAATATGAAATAGATGAATTGCTCGACTTCCTGTCTCTTCAGCTGAAAGCAAAAGAACGATCGTTAATGTATGCTTCACCCGTGAGTTCGAAAAAAGAAAAGTATTCATTTCACCCGTTGCGTTATGACTCATCTAGCGTAAAAATAAATAATCCTAGATGTTCCACTGCAAAGAGATTTAGCAGTTCAGAATTGATTAGTTCTGAAGTAAAAATAAAAACACCGGAATGCTTATTCTGCAATAAATTTCATGATGTTGTTGATTGTGAATACGTACGTACTTTAAGTTTGGAAGAACGGAAACGTATACTGTCTAAAAAAGCTGCGTGTTTTATTTGTGCAAAGCAATTTCATGTTGCTAAATTTTGTAGGTCAAAAATAGTTTGTACTCTCTGTGGTAAAAAACATTTATCCATATTATGCAATCAAGATAATTCTGTTCCGAAAAATAATACCCATTTTAATGAAAGTAAGGATGAGAATAATCTTTTAAATGAAAATTTCGCGTTGGCGAATAATTTATGTTACAGGGAGGTTTATCTGCAGACTTTAATTGTTAGCGTCGAAAATAATGATTTAAAACACTATGTTAGATCGATCATTGACCTCGGGAGCCAGAGGTCGTATGTCAGCAAATACATAGCGGATGTAATGAAATTGAAGTGTCTTGGGGAACAAACGGTGACTCATGGACTTTTCGGAGGACTGAAAAGGCGGGAAAACCACAAGATGTATTCCATTAAATTGCGTAATACAGAAAATAATTTCTGTTGTAATGTAGAAGTAATGGATCAGAATAAAATTTGCACTTCTCTTCCCAAATTAGATTCTAAAAACATCGAAGAAGTAAAACAATTGGGTATATTTGTTAGTGATATTTGCTTAGATGAAAATCTTTGTTTGTATGAAAACGATCCCAAGGAGATTCACATATTATTAGGGGCAGATACGGCAGCCAGATTATTTACAGGAGAAATTAAAAAACTTTCGCCTGATCTAATTGCGATGAACACCAAGTTAGGGTGGACAGTTATTGGAAGATCAGGAATTAATAAAAATGATAGTTCCAGCACGCTAATGTCGCTACTTGTCAACGACGTAAATATATCCGATCTTTGGAGGCTTGATACATTGAATATCAATGACCCTGCGGAAACTCAAAGTAGAAAAGAACTAGAAGAAGCGGCTAAGGAACATTTTGAACGCAGTGTAACACGAGATAACGAGGGGCGCTACATTGTCAGTCTACCGTGGATACATGATCATCCACCTCTTCCTGATGGCAGAAAGTTAGCTGAACGAAGACTTAACAGTTGTATTAAAGCCTTAGAACGTGTCGAGAAGCTGGCCGATTATGATGATGTTTTTCAGGATTGGCAGAATGAGGGTATCATTGAAGAAGTTGATCCTATGCAAGAAATCAAAGAAGGACAGCATTTCTTACCTCACCATCCTGTCTTCAAGGAGAATTCGACGACCAAAGTTCGACCCGTTTTTGATGGTTCAGCTAAAGAAAAGAATACACCTTCTATTAATGACTGCCTCGAAAAGGGACCAAATCTTGTAGAACTCATTCCATCTCTCATAAATCGCTTTCGTGTTGAAAAATATGGAGTGATATCTGACATTAAGAAGGCCTTTCTGCAAATTGGATTACAAGAACGAGATAGACCATATCTCAGATTTTTATGGAAGGATAGAAGAAAAGACGGAAATATCAAGATCCTGCAGCACAAAAGAGTTGTGTTCGGAATCTCCTCCAGTCCTTTCCTTCTAGGAGCTACATTAGAACTTCATTTAAAAAACGCCCCAGATCATCTCAAGGAAACAGCCCAGCAACTTATGAGGTCCTTCTACGTTGATAATTGTGTTTTCAGCGTCAACAGAAGAGAAGAACTCGCTAGATTTATTTCGGAATCACAAGCACTATTATCTACTGCCAAGTTTGAACTTCGAGGGTGGGAGCATTCTCCTACTGAAGACAAAACTGAAGAAAGGCAAGAAGACCGAAAGGTTCCAGTTCTTGGGCTTCTGTGGAATTTACCAAAGGACACTATATCTCTAGATTTGAAAAGTTTGATGAAAGAAGATAAAGGACCTATTACAAAAAGAAAAATCCTGTCAACCGTTCATCGAATCTTTGATCCGATAGGATTTTCTTGTCCAGTGACTCTAGAGCCCAAATCTTTGTTGCAGGAATGCTGGAAATTGGGTCTGTCCTGGGATGCTGAACTCCCTCTGCTGATAACTGAAAGATTCGAACGCTGGAAGATGAAGTTACCGAAATTGAATGATCTTGAAATACCAAGATGTGTACGTGAGGACTTTGCAGAAGATTCCAAATTTTCCATCCATGTTTTTTGTGACGCAAGTCAGAGTGCCTACGCTACATGTATCTTCTTGAGAGCTGAATCTGCTGATAGCACGTCGTGCCAGTTAATACAAGCTAGAAATAGAGTTGCTCCTTTGAAAAAGATCTCTATTCCACGCCTAGAACTTTTGTCCTGTACTATTGGTGCTAGATTGGCAAAAGCAACCATATCCGAACTTGGACTTGAGAACATACCAATCTTCTACTGGTCTGACTCTATGAATGCTTTGTATTGGATCAAAAGAAATGAGAATTGGGCCACGTTTGTTTACAACAGGGTACTGGAAATCCGTAAACTCACCAATCCTGAAGACTGGAGGCACATAAGTGGAACATTAAACCCAGCTGACCTTCCATCACGAGGTTCCAATGCAGAGGAACTTGTGAAATCTCTTTGGTGGAAGGGTCCAAATTGGCTGAGAATGCCTATAGAAGATTGGCCTGTTTCGGAAACTATGCCAGATTTGGACGTTGTAAACTCCGAAAAAAGAAAATCTATTGTGTCTGTCACTAACACCACGACAGAGCAATTAGAGTACTTTTCTAAGGTATCTTCTTACCGAAAAATGACCAGAATCACGGCTTGGATTTTTCGTTTTTATAAAAATGCTAAAACCCAGAAAAAAGAAAGAAAATTCGGTACCCTAGATTTTGAAGAAGTAGAGGCTGCAGAAAAGTACATTTTAAAACAAGTTCAAAGTCAATGTTTTTTGGGGAATGAAAAACTGAACTTACAGACATTCCTGGATTCAGATGGTTTATTAAGAGTAAAGACCAAAATTTCTCAAAGAAGTGATCTACCAACATTTAGATTTCCAATTTTGCTGCCTTCAAAGCATGATGTTATTGGAAAACTTATTTTTGAAAAGCATGTTGAACTTAGTCATGCTGGGATACAGATTTTGATGTCGAGTTTAAGAGAGAATTATTGGATCTTAAAAAGCAGGAAGACAATACGTCAAGTAATAAGGAATTGTGTAATATGTCAACGTTTTTCATCTCGGCCATTAGAAGTAGCAAGTGCTCCACTACCCGAAGATCGCGTCAGAGATGCTTATGTTTTTGAAGTAGTAGGAGTTGACTTGTGCGGACCACTATATTTGAAAAACAAAAGCAAATGTTGGGCTGTACTTTTTACATGCGCAGTTTATCGCGCAGTCCACATCGAGCTGGTAACTAGTTTATCAACAGATAGTTTTATTCTAGCTTTACGAAGGTTTATTTCTAGAAGAGGAAGACCAGCTACAATTTATTCAGATAATGGAACCAACTTAGTGGGTACTTCTAATGAGCTGAAATCTGTTGATTGGGTGAAAATACAAGAATATGCCTCAGTAAAGAAAATCCTATGGAAATTCAACCCCCCATCAGCCCCATGGTGGGGCGGATTTTGGGAAAGGCTTATAGGTATGTTGAAATCTATCTTAAGAAAAATTCTTGGAAAGGCCTCCTTACAATTTGAAGAATTGTACACTGTACTATGTGATGCTGAGGGCATTATAAATTCAAGACCTTTGACATACTTAAGTGAAGACAATGAGGACCTTATAGCATTAACACCTGCTATGTTTTTACAAGATGTAAAAGAAATAGGAGTTCCAGATATAGATCAAATAGATGCTAAGAGAATGAATAAAAGATTCTTCTACAGGCAAAAAGTGTGTCAAGATCTCAGAAAACGTTTCAGAATCGAATATCTTGGACATCTTAGAGAATTTTCAAAGATTCGTAATGAATCTAAAATTAAAGAAGGAGACATTGTTCTCATCGGTGATAGTAACGTCAAGCGAATAAATTGGCCTTTGGGAAGAGTCATCAAATTATATCTTGGAAAAGACAAGAAAGTTCGTCTCGTGGAAGTCCAGACCAAATCTGGGTCTTTCCTACGTCCAATCCAGAGACTTTTTCCTCTTGAGGTCAGCCAAAGTGAAAAATCTGCTATCCCGTGTCTCCCAAAGAGTGATTCTCCATCCACAATGATGATTCCTGATGGTACACCTACCTCTAGTGACTCTCATGCTGTTTCAGATGTGAGACAACCAAGAAGATCCCGTTATGGCCGGCTTTTAAAGCCCAATGCTCTCCTAGACTCATTGGTTTGAGTATCTAAAGTCTTTACGAAACTCAAAGGTGGGAGAGTGTTGGATACCAGGCCTTAACTGTAACCAGTTTTAACTGTGAAGAACTTTCCCTTCTCACCACCAGGGGTTTGTTGACTTCCACTCGATTTGGCGGCAACCAACGAACGCGTTTTATACTCTTCTAACTTGTAAATATATTCTTAATCATGTAACCTATAATCAAGTAACTATTAAAATAATATCTTAAAGAGAAGTTCCCCATGTTAATGAGTCATACAGTCACTGAACCTGCCACTAATTAGATATTTGAGATTTTCAGCTGCAGATGGAGACAACAACACCAGTATGTAACCTAAAAGAGATTCCAACCAACAAAACAAAGGTAAGCGCATTTACTTGCCTTTAATTTAGAGATTGTTCGTGTTGGAATAACACCCATGAAATGTTTGCAATATCTCGCAAAGAAAAAAAGTGTCAGTATTTATATGCATGTCTTTTGGCCTCTAAACATCATGGTACCAATTCGACCCATTTTTGATGGTATCTGGAGATATTTTACCCCATTCTTCTTGTAAACGTTTTTAATGGGTTTTTTTTCTAATTTTGTATTTCTGAACCACTTTTTCGAGTATGGCCCACGAATATTCCATGGCATTGATTTCAGGGTACTGTGGTGGTGTGCGTAACTGCTGCTTACAATGAAAAAGACACCATATTTTGACGTTATTTTTACTCTAAATTAAACCATTTGTTATCTGTAAAAATAAAAAAACATGTTTGCACTTCCCGGTAATGTGTTATTTATATTGAAAGTCGGATTTATCAAGTAAAAGTAAGGTGTACTCTCAATCTTTTTAGCCACTGTAAATACAGAGTAATTATGAAACGTTCCAAGAGAAAAGATACATTTATTTTTCAATAATTACTAATGAAGATATTTTAAAATACAATGGCAAGCTGAGAATACTTTTATTCTGACTCTCATTCACACTTTAATAAAAGGATGCTATTTATTATTCAAGACAAAAAAAAAAAAAAACATTCTGCCTCGCTTTCGCTGGTAACCGTTAATAATTGATATGCGTAAGAATTTTTCGAAAATGTCTAAAATGGTTTGTTGCAGTGATAATTTGTCCTTGTCACTAACTGATGTGTTAATTTTAATGTAGAAAAAATATTTTTCTGTCTTTCTATTGTGGATTCCAGTAGTTTCAATTAGTTTGAAAATCTCCCAGACCTGATCTAACAGATCCAGAATGGTCCATTCTATTCATAATTTGTCTCTGCTGCTGATTTCATATTAATAATACGTATTTATGACATTATTATTTTATTTTTTTGGTACGAAGTCTATAACTTTTATACATACAAATAAAATGTTTTCTAATGTCGCTGATTTTGTAACATTTTATAAGATTAGGTCTGTTGATTGAATGCTGATGATATTTAGGCGGTGAATTGCAATTGAGTAATAGAATGAATTATCTTAGTTACAGTCAATAAAATACCTGTAAAAATGGTTAAAATAACGTATTGTTACGAACCTGTGATGCGGCTTCCCAGCATAGCTGGTTCCATAGGAGGTCCCGGAGCTTGACGACCATTTGGCGACTTAGCGACGAATTTGGCGACTTTGGCGCCTAAATAGTTTATACCCGAAACATCGAGAATTTTCCCGATCCGTCCAGTAGGAACGGAGATACGCCTCGAACGTTCCTGATTCGTTGAGGGGCTCCTAGCCCCGCCTCCTGGGACCTATAAAAGGAGCAGCCAGTAGCTGACAGAGTCAGTGCTATTAAACTTAATCTGTAACTTCTCCTGCACTGGATTTTCATCGCAAAGACCCGTTACCACTGGCAGCATGCCCACTCACCCACTCCTACAGTAACAACCAATAGCTTCACGTCATTCCAAATCTTACCCAAACGCGGCCAATCAAAAACCTAGCTTCACCAAGTTCACAACAAGATCTTCAAACTTCAATATCCTAATAGTATCATGGCAATATATTCAAAGTAATGCTCTTATCAGCCACATCAATAAGGGGATAGTCCTACTCCAAGGACGGGTGCCCCGATAAACCCATAATCGAGATCGAGATTGACAGAGAGAGTCATCGGGATCGACGGGGAAGAACGAGTCTTCCTGCAGTGGTGAGTCGAGTGGTGAACCAGCGGTGAATTGAGCAGTCGGAAGCGACAGAGAAGAGTGGTCGTGGACCAGTGGAGTCGTCGTAGTCGTGAACCGGAGCGGTGAATTGAGGAGAAGTCGGAAGCGACAGAGCAGAGTGAACCAGAGTCGTAGTGGTGAATTGGAGTCGTGGACCAGTGAAGTCGAAGAACTCGTCTTCCAGGGACTAGCGGAGCAGCGACGGAGTAGAGCTGCTGTGTATACTGTTGTATGCTGTTTATATACTGATGTGTATGCTGTTTGTATACTGCTGTGTATGCTGTTTTATGCTGCACGTCTCGGCTGAAGATAATCGTCTTCTATGCTGTATATAGTTGTCGTCTTTGTGCTGTCCTGTGTGTTTTCGTGTAAATAAACGTCGTTGTTTTATTTTCTACTGCCGCCTGGTGATTGTGCGTTCTTTACACCATACAGCTCCCACTATCCAAACGAACCCCGGAAATTTCGTAACAGTATTTCATTGTGGATTCGTCATTTCCAATCATTGTTTTCGTAAATTTTATGTTTATTAATGGTAACTTCAAAAATTAGCATTAAAAGCAATATTAAATCAAAATATTGAATTTTCAATAATATTTTTACCATTTATGATTAGTGCTAACTTCATAAGGTATCATTAAACTAAAACCAAATTAGGCTAAGATTAAATAAAAATCAAAAGAAAAAAATACAAAATAAAAATATAAAAATCTTCACCTTTCTTGTGCGAAGTATATGTAATACAATCGCTCAAAAATTTGAAAACGATATTTTTAAATGTTTCTGATGCATCTTTATCCGACCAAACGATTTTTAGGATTTTGCAGGAGATTTGTATATGAATAATGTTATAATTAAAAAGGAAATATATATTTTTAAAAATTTAACTTGTGATGAAATCATTAAAAAAGCTTATAAACCTCTATAAAAATTGAAACCAAATCCATCATTTGAAAAAGATATTTTTCATAATAGCATTTTCGATCTGAGTCTCAACATATAAACAAAAAAATATATTTATAATTGTTTTTCTACGCATCAAAAATATTATATGTATGGTATTATTTATTGCACTGAATCCTAAGCGATGACAACTGTATTTATCGACTATAATTATTATTATAGCATAATAAATATTAAATGATCTTATTTAAATAGTAAGCAATAGTTAGTAAATATAAAAACAGGATTTAAAATTTTAAAAGAATGTTAAATCATAAAATCTCTTTTTTGTTCTATTGTTGTTAAAAAACGCTAGTATTATTTTTTAACAATTGTTTTAAAATTTATCGTCTGTAAAAAATTAAACTTAGGAAGTCAAAGAAAACAGTAACTAATCACCCAAGAAAAAGATAATTGGAAATAAAACACTTTTAAGGAAAAAAGGAAAATATTCAGAGTCAAATCAGTTTTTTACTTTTGTTGTTTTCAGTTATAAAGGGACGTTAATATCATTTGTTTGATAATTATTTTCGAATTTATCAACGGAAAAAATTTAAAGTTACGAAGTCAAAGAAAATAGTATCAGATCACCAAAGGGAAATAGAATATAAATGAAGTATTTTTATAAGAAGAAGAAGAAAAAGAGAGAGAAAAAAAAAAGAACCGTTTGTTAAATTAGTGAATCCAATGTTTTTTTTTATATACATATCTTCACAATGATGTTAACATCATTTACAATTATTCTCAAATATATCACTGGAAAAAATGAAACTTAAGAAGTTAAAGAAAACATATAAAAGCTTTAAAAATAAAATAAAATCCTTTTCAGATTTTAGCTGAGAAAGTTATGCTGTATAAAATAGCCAAAATAATAAGATTCATACTCGATGGTGTATGAGAAAATCTAGATCTGGAATCCATACATTTACAATTATTATTTGTTTGTAATAAAAGTAGCTTTCAAATGTATGAAAACTATAAAAGCATTTTCATACATAAAATATCAACAAAGCATTTCATTTGAAAATTATTTTTATTATGTTTATGATCTTTCTTAATTATTTCTAAAAATAAAATCAGATTCGTGAAGAATGCATTGCATGAAAAGCAAGTGAGTATATCAAAATCTTTGATGTTTCCCAAACATGATTTGCTGATTAAGTGCTATTTTCAACACCAAGCATAAACATCGTATTACAAATCTGAAGACATTAGACTCATAGACGGGCTTGTCTATGACAAGTGCCGTAAAAAACAACAATACACAAAATAGTGTATTAAATTTTACATGCTTAGTTATGGCGTGTTTGATTTATAGCATTCACATGCTGGTGAAAATATAGACCGACACACGACGAAAACCTCGAAGGAGTGGTTCCGTATTAGATTAGAACCTAATCTTTGAAATGTTAAATCGGTGCACCAAATTTTATTCATCCAGCATTCTTCGTTTTATTGTCTTCTTGTAAATTTCTATTTGATGAGCAGAGCAAATATTTCCCCTGAATGAATTTCGTTCAAAATTTGAAAGAAATCTACAAATTTAATTGTACAGATTACCATACAAAAATTTCTTTTGTCCAGCATGTCATATTCTAACCTTCTCATACACATTCTATAGAGAAGATGTAATAATCATCAAAATATTCGAATTCAAGATTTTGACGAATCTCCACACTTTAGAACTCCCTGAGCTCTGAAAAATACATGTTTGGAAAGTGTCCGTTTCCTGTGACAAAGATGACTTAAAATAACTTTGAGCTAGATAGACGAAATTTGGTATATGGTTTTCACACCAAATTTGCAGAATTCTTGTAAATTTTGTATAAAATCCATTTAGAGAAAGTCCATCTAAGAAAAAGGCTAATTTTAATATTAGTTAAAACGAAAAGATCTAGATAGATAAAATTTGGCATACAGATTTAATATCTATATTGTAGACACCTATCACATTTTGAACCAAATCAAAAGCCGATTGACTGTCTGTCGGTCTGAACAGAAACAAATAATGCAATAATTCAAAAACACAATGACTTAAATATATAGTTAAAAATCTGTAATGATACTTCTCGGCACAGTTAGTTCAATCACTGGAAAGACCTTCTTACGATCAGCTCTGTTGTATCGGATGCCGAATCAGAGAGCTTGGTGATGAATTTGAAGACTTTGGTGATAAAATAGATAATACTGGAATCTTCCAGAATTTTGATGATAGAGCCAATATGAACCGAGACATGCCTGATTGTCCCAGAACCTTCTCTGCCTACTTTCGGGAACTATTAAAGGCTGGCAGACCCAAGTCGAAGACAGTCAGGTACAGAATCGTCGGAATAGTTGGACCAATCCAGCGAAGAGCAAGTGTAGAACTCAAGCGATGGATGAATTAAGCTGTATGCCATGTCCTGGTGTTTAATGTAAAAGCAGCATCGAGTCGCGTGAGGAGTAGCCAGGTAGCCAGTCATGTAGCCAGGAGTCGGCGGTTGGATATAGCTAAAGCAGACTATGGATAATTACAGGAGTTTGGAGAGACCTTAGAGAGTAGCTACGAAGATTCCCTCCTCCTGCTGAATTCTGTCTGGCTGCTTTGTGTGCTATAGTTGTTATTACTACCGATTACTATTTTTGGGCTGCTGTTTATTGTAGTGTGCTGCCGTATGTCGCTTCTGTTCTTCTCGGCTGTGCATTTGTCATCTGTGTATTCGTTTCTTAATGTTTAATAAAAATTGTCGTTTGCTACTGAGGCCTGTTGATTTTGCTTCTTCATCGTCTCACAAATTTAAATTACTCCGGAAAACGTAACAATTTCAAATTTGGTATGGCATTTTGTGACTACCAGTGCAGTTTTGTTTCAAGAGGTTGAGAAAAACGTGCCTGAAGCACAAATAAATTGTTAGATACTATTAACTAGTGCCAGGGATTAATTGCCAAATAATTCGCCAAGGATGACTTCACTAAAAATGTTAAATTCACTCCAAACGTTGTTTCGTAACTATTGTACGCCAATGCCGTATAAGGTGTCCTCTGGCAACAAGTTTTTTAGAAAATATTCTGGAACGTTTTGGGGAGATTAATCCTGTGAGTTCAATCGTCATGTTCACAGAAATACTTAATTCTAAAAGTGTGTTTTTACGACCCAGAGAAGTCTTAAATGTGTAGATTTGTTAAAATTTTAAAATCAAGTTATTTTTGACGATTATAATACTTTTTCTTTGGATAGAGAAAGTAATAGGATAGAAATACTAACAAAATATTCCTTTCTTTGTTATTTGGATGCATAACACAGTTTAAGATTGATTTATAATTCGTTTTTAAAATTTCTTGGCTTGATAAACAAAGTATACAAACATAAGCTAATAAGCTATTTGTTCAATCAATAATTTTTGGAGGATAATCATGCAATTAAATATTAAAAAAAATTTTAAATATGGACAAACTTCAATGGAAATTCGTTAGGATATAAATTAAGATTAATTGCCTGTTTTCAAAGTAAATACTCACTGAAAAGCCATGAATATAATTTTTAAATACCTAGACGCTGTCTCTGACTGTGCCATTTTATTTTCCGTTTCTTTCACTTTATTGAAAATATTTAAAATTAAAAATATTGAAAACGATTTTAAGTGAATTCTGAAAAGCAAGATAAATTCTATCCTATTTAGTAGATGATTGCTTGTTATATATGTTCATAAGTCTTTTGCAATTAAATATTTTTATTAAACAAAATCAACTAGTTTTCTAATATTGATTATTATTTTGTAATGAAATACGTTACCATTAATTTACTTGTCAGAAACATTCGCTATCTCGACTTCCATGTTCTTCTACATAAAATATAAAAAGAAATTACATTCAAAAATAAATATTTCATATGGGGAATAGGCACTAAATTTATAATTTGTAATTAATTAATTAGATTAATTTAATTACGTTATTATTTGAATGCTAAATAATCAATAAATATTTATTGATTAGTCTTTATTGTATTAATTTCAAAACAGGGATTTCTTTTTTTTAACATTTACTTTCACATCGAAATAACAACTTTTATCACTCGTTAATGAATCAAAGCTACGGTGTTCAAATCTATAAAAGTTCTGGATTTGAAACGAAAACACTTTCGAAAATGAAATTTATTATTGGATAATGTTCAAAAATGAAATAATTAACTGATATCATCAAAAAGAGAAATTTTGTACTTTAAAATGATGTAAAAAAATTAAATGAAATCTAAGATCGCAAATTTCAAGTTATCATGTGAGAACACTATTATTTTTAAGTCATTATTTGTCTTAATTAATTTAAATCATTAACCAGTTTAAACCGGTTTGAAATAATCATGATTCTTTTCTATCGCTTTCTATCCCCCCCCCTCTCTCTCTATATATATATAAACTTTTTTAAACTTTTATTTCCAATTTTTTTTTTTAGCTGGCAAACAAAGTTTTGGAGCTCGAACGATTTTGAGATGAAATAACAGCTATGATGTCATAGTTCTAGGTCAACCTTTTAAAAACGCATCTGCTTTCAAAGGAGCATATGTAATAATAATGCAATACTGGTAAAAGCAGGTAAAAACATATATGCGATTAAAAGATGATGATAATATTCATATATCATTCATTGCCTACGCGATTTCGAGCTTCAAAACCCCCTAATCAAAACAGCATCATATTCACCATCATATTCACACATGAAAACAATTCCCCTAACCAAAATAACATTATGTTTGTTCACACATGATAAAAAAAATGTAGAAAAAATACGAAACTGACTGCAGCAAACACCATTCTTTATCAAATATAATGATAATTTTCCTAGAGAATCAAACTCATTTATTTTTTCAAATAATAACATTTCTCAGCATATCCTTTCTACTTAAATTAATCGTCGAAAACTAATCCTTTTCTCATGAATTTTTATCTTCTCCTGAAATAATTGAGAAAAAAAAATCCCGATTGCGTGCGATGTAATTACTCGATTCTAAAAAAAAAAAAATTCTAGGAGGAATTAGAATATGATTTATACTCCAGGAAACTTTTATCCTCCTAGAGTTGTGGGATTTGCCATTTTTTTTAATACTGCGATTTATTTTAGAGGATTAAACAATTTCCGCTTACTAGCAGTTATTTTAAAGAGAATAATGAGTAGATTATTAGAACCCCCCCTCCCCCATTCTTTTTTTCTTAAATTCTTCTCTTTTTTTTAAACGGCATAATTCTCTTTAACACTGAAATATCGTAACAGATTGTGGATTTTTGATGAGCAAATCCTCATATATTATTATCTCTCCTTTTTCGAATTTGGCATATAATTTTATAATAAATATATAATGTGGTGACGCTTTATAAACAGCTACGAGACATGAGAAATTTCTTTTGTCTTGTGGTGATGTTACTCGGCTACGAACCATCCAGGTTTCGAATTCGATCCTCGCCTATCGCGAATAGCAACAGATGAAATAACAGCTATGATGTCATAGTTCTACGTCAACCTTTTAAAAACGCATCTGCTGTCAAAGTAGCATGCGTAATAATAAAGCAATACTGGTAAAAGCAGGTCAATCTTTTAAAAACGCATCTGCTTTCAAAGAAGCACACATAATAATAATGCAATAGTGGTAAAAGCAGGTAAAAAAATAGATGCGATTAAAAGATGATGATGAAAATTGACATTTATGCTTTATTCATTGCCTGCGCGATTTTGAGCTTCAAAACATCTTAACCAAAATAACATCATGTTCTCACATGATAAAAATAAGTGCAATGCAATAATATTTTCGGAAATTGTATGAAAAAAACGTTTTGCTTGATCTTAATTTAATTTAAATTCTAATAAAATTTTCAAAAAGAAATATGCTTTGAGGTTCACATTACTATTAACCCAAATACAATTATACCAAATAGGAAGCTCAAGGTCATACACACAAGGTCATTTCCTTTATTATTATTATTATTAAAGAAAGCTGTAATTGCAATTAAATTCTATAAGTGAAGCTATAAAAGATCAAGCGCGTGAAAGAAAATTTAAAAAGAAAACAATGAATAAACTGTATTTTTTAAGTGTAAACTCAATTTTGTGTTATTTTTTCTGCAATATTTCATGTATGATAAAAAAAAAAATTGTTTTCCACACATTAGAATCTAATGCTCAATTCTATCTACGCAGGAAAATTTGATTATTTTAAATTAATTTTTATTCTGAAATGCAATTTAAATTTTTAAAGAGAATATTCTGTTTTGGGACCCACTGTGCCTGCATCACTTTTTAATAGAGCTCTGTGCTATAATAAAATAAATAAATATTTTTTTGGAGATACGGACATAAGGAACTTAAGAGAAAGTTAAATAAGTCAGTCATATTTTGAGAAACTTTATATATTCTGTTTTTATTCATTAAGATGTTTAGGGTCTGAGTGATGAGATTTTTTTAAGTATATAGAGTTGAATTAATATTAAAAAGTTTTCAGATTTCTGTTGAAATTATTTGATATTTACCTCGCGATCTAATGTTATATCTTTTTCTTCAGAAAATGTATTTTTTTAAGTAAATTTTATTATTGAAATGCATTACAGTTATTACTAAAATAATAGACTTCATTACAAATACTTATATTGAACATAAAAGCTTATTATATTTTTGAATGAAATAAAATTTATTGTATATAATGGCAAAATTGTGTAAATTGGAACAAATATTGAAAATAGGTTCCATAATGTCGATACAAATTATAATGTTATAGAATTAGTTTTCTAAGCTAGTTACGTTTAATGTAATAATTCTTTGTTTACAATGGTAGACAGAAACATTGAAAAACCTTGTGAAATGCATACTTGAAAATAAATGTTTATTCTATTCAAAAATGGCTTGCTGATGTTACCTATACAATGCCTTAAATACGTGGTGGTGGTAAGTCGTTGTCCAGACACAGTTCTGTGAAGTTACAGTTGCATCATATAAGAGTTAACAGACTTCGAATGCGAGAAAATTTTAGGAACTCGTCTAATAGATTTTTCCGTAAGCAAAGTAATGTTTATGATTAATGCTTCAAGATGCAGTGTATAGAAAAAATTTTCCCGCGTATTTGTAAAGCGGAAAAACATCCATCAGCTAAATCACAACTCGACGAAATTATATATTGAAAGAATGTGACAGAAAAGTGTTAAGAAGAATTATGACGGGAAAGAAGATCATAGTTGCAACAATTACTGGTGAAATGAACGTCATGCTTATAAACTTTATGAGCGCCAAAAAAATCAAGAGTGAGCTTCGTTAGCAGGATAATTCTGTTCGAAATGCAATTAAAAAAAGCATTCATCAGTGATAGTAATGCTCGTAATTGGAAAAAGGTAATGTTTAAATTATAAAGCCTGGACTATGAAACAATGTTAGAGAGTAATTGGGTCACATGAGTTACCTTTCAATCGTCTCCTATTGGACACATTTGATTCAGCTACAACCTTCTAATATTTGGCGAAAATGAGTCTATATGCAACAAATGTCGTTTTCTTTTATTATTTATTCTATTTTAATTGAATTCACGTCCTTTAATTCCTATTGTTTTCATTTTTTTTTTACCTTTTTCACTTTAACGCAACGACTTGGTGGATGAAAAATACAACACAAATATTTTAAAATTCTTAAAAGCGATTTGCTTTTTTACTAGCCTTTAGGACTTTTTTGTTGCATATTCAAATCAAGCAGAGGTCGGTCCCAGAGGAGCAACATAATTGGATAATCATTTTGTAACCGGAAGTACGTAGTATTTCCGGATGAATTGTCATTGGATGTTTGTTCTTTTTAAGTAAAAAGAACAGACACCGCCTGTGTGTATATACCGTAGCTGTATACTGCAAGATGCAGACCTTTTAGTTCTTCATTAAAAGAATTGATTTTTAATCTAAATGCCTGGTCTTATTTATACTCTGCTATTTTTGTTGAGAAAAACTCCAACGTGGTTATGGGCCCAGGTGAGCCAAAATCCTTAAAACCCTTGCCGTAAGATTCGTGTTTATGAACTGAAAGAATAAGTGCTACTAATTGTTGTGAATTTTTACTAAGCCGAAGAAAAGATGAATTTAGATTTTTCGTCTTTTGTGTTCCCGAAACTCGACGATTCGAACTATTCGCCATGGAAGGAAGACATGAAAGTCTTGTTGATGGATCGCGGCTGTTGGAATTTTGCAATTGGTGAAGAAAAGCCTTATCCAGAAGAAGCTACTGAAAAAGAAAAACTCGAGTATGAATGGAGAAAGCAGCGGTGTTACACAACAATTTATCAAGGAGTCGAAAGAAAACTTCTTCCTTTGATACGGCACACGACTGATGGGAAAGAAGCATGGAATATTTTAAAAGATAACTTTGAACCTGTATCTAAAGCTCGATTAGCTGTTTTAATCGATGAATTTTTCGAACTTAGATTTAATCCAGAACAAGAACAGATCGGTATTTTTTGCAAGCGTGTCAGTGAAAAGAAAAACCAAGTTAAGGATGCGGGCTTCGAAATTCCTGATCTGTTGGTCGCACTGCAGCTTATCAGAAGACTACCAGCTGAATATGATCACTTGGTTCAAATACTTTATAGAATGAAGGATGCAGAGTTTACACACTTGGAAGTTGAAAGACAACTAATAAATGAATCGGGGAGAATCCAATTAAAGAAAAAGGATTTGAACACTACGGAGAACGCATACAATGTCGGATCATCTCCTGGGAAAGAAATGAGCAAGAAATCTGTTGAACGAAGTGGAAACGTGTTGGACCCTACAAGAAGTCCTGGTCAATACAAGAAAAACCGTAACCCTAAAGGTGTGGGGCCGTGGTGTAAGTATTGTTCCCGGAAAGGACATACTGAATCTAAGTGTTACAAGAAATCACAAAAAGAAAAGAAAGCTTTCAATGCAGAAAGTGCATTTTATGTATATAATCCATCAGCTGAAGTTTTTGCAGTATCGAAGGATTTGGAGCAATTTCTGGTAGATTCAGCTTCTACTTCTCATTTTTGTTGTGAGCGAGATTGGTTCAAGAACTTCAGAGAACTTTCACCCACCAAAGCATTACTGGCTGATAAAAGACACACATGTGAAGTAAAAGGGGTAGGTGATATTGATTTTTGTATTAAAGATGTTAAAGGTGATGTGCATATAACTTTAAAAGATGTTTTGTATGCTCCCAACATGAGGAGAAATCTAATTAGTGGAGCAAAAATGGATCTTGCCGGTTTAAAAATTAATTGGTGTAATGATGTTATGCGAGTATATCATTCTAATAATGAATATTTCTTTTCTGTATTTCGGCAAGAAATGCTGTATATAGTATATGGTTATCCTTTAATAGAAAATGTAATGCATACTAGTGTAGATTTAAATGTAATACATAGAAGATTATGTCATGTTAATGTTCCTATGATTAAGGATATGAGTAAAAATCATTCAGTTAAAGGATTAGAACCTGTAAATGTTAAAACGAAATATGAGCCTTGCATTGCTTGTAATCTAGGTAAAGCAACTAGAACTTCTCTGAAGAATGTTGTTTATAAACGGGTAACAAAATCTGTTTTAGAAAAAGTGCATATGGACTTATGGGGACCAACACCTGTAAATTCTTTGGGAGGCAGTAAATATTTTTTATCGATAATTGATGATTTCTCTAGGAAAGTGGATGTATTTACTCTTAAGAATAAAAATGAAGTATTTACCGTTTTTAGAGAATACTTAGCTAGGGTAGAAAGAGAATTGGGTTTGAAACTTAAAAGTGTTAGAACAGATAACGGTATGGAGTTCTGCCATAAAGAATTTGAAAAATTTCTAAGAGAGCTGGGTATTAAAAGTGAACGAACAACCATTTTTACACCGGAATTAAATGGGGTCTCGGAACGATTTAATAGATCTAGTATGGATGCAGTCAGAACTTTGCTACAGGATAGTGGATTACAACCACGATTTTGGGCGGAAGCACTCCAGAACTATGTGTATACTAAGAACCGATGTATTCACAAATTAACTGAGGGAAAAACTCCTATTGAAATATGGTCGGGACGTAAACCTTCCATTAAACATTGTCGTATATTTGGTTCATTAGCGTATGTGTATGTTCCAAAAGCTTATAGGAATAAATTGCAACCCAAAGCTAAGATTGGAATATTTATGGGTTATGCAGTAAGTAGAAGAGGATATAGGGTATGGCTACCAAAAGAAGGAAAGATTGAAGAAAGTATTCATGTTAAAATTGATGAAACAAAAAACGGGGTTCAAACTTTATTTGGTAAAATTAAAAGGTATGATTATGCTTGGTATCAATTGGATCCAACTTTGAAAGACGGAGGTTATACGAAATTACAGGATGATAAAACTTGTTTACCGGAAAATTTACCCTTGTTAGATATTTCAACTTGGGAAAGACTAGAAAAAAAAGCAAGAGGGTAGATGTATACTATTATCCACCTAGTAAAGAACGACTTAGGTCATTAAACGATGCTAAAAGATATTGCGAGAAAAACAATTTAGCCTTTGATCCAAATCAGTTTAATTTTAAACCAACAACAGTTAATACGCGTTTTGATCAAAAATCAGATAGTGAGGAAGAAACTTCGATAGATTCGAACTCTCTAGATGAAGGGAACTGTATAGATGATATTTTTCAACATGAGATATACATGTCTGAAATTCCAAAAACGTATGCAGAAACTCAGAATTCTCCAGATAAAAGTAAATGGGATGAAGCTATGTCTGAGGAAATTGAAATGATGCAGAGTAGAAAGGTCTGGGATCTAGTCGAGCCAAATTCTAATATGAAAGTTTTAGGTTGTAGGTGGGTATATAATATTAAGCAAGACGAGAAAAATAACGTGAGGAAATACAAATCGAGACTAGTCGCACAAGGTTTGAAGCAAAGACCTGGTGTTGATTTTACTGATGTGTTTGCACCACTTGTGAATTTTGATGTAATAAAATTTCTATTTGTTTTGTTAGTATGTATTTTAGGCTGGAACCACGCTCAAATCGATGTTAAAGCAGCCTATTTATATGGAAAACTTGATACTCCTGTTTATATGCAGCAACCAGAAGGATTCGTTGTTAAAGGATGCGAAAATCATGTTTGCCGGCTGCATAAGAGTATTTATGGTTTACATCAAAGTGGAAGACAGTGGAATATAGAGTTAAATAAAATTTTAATAAAACTTGGTTTTCAGCAAAATGAGCTGTGTAATGGTTTATATACTAAAACTGATTGTATTCTATTAGTGTATGTAGATGATATAGTTGTTTACAGCAAATCGCGAAGAGTTCTTGAAAATTTAATTTCAGATTTAAAAAGTAAATTAGAAATAACCGAATTAGGACCAGTTAAATACCTTCTGGGTGTAAATTTTGAGCAAATAGGGAATTGCGTGTATTTGCATCAAAATACATATATAAATAAACTTATGATTAGATTCAAGAATTTACCTAAAAAGCGAGTTTCATTACCTTTTAAAGTAGGTTGTATCTTGCCAGAGAGAGTAAAAGAAAATGAGATAGAAGAAACGGAGTTGATGAGACAATTTCCGTACCGAACTCTAATTGGATGCTTATACTTTATCGCGAATAGGTCCAGGCCGGACATTGAATTTGCTGTAAACACTATGTCACAATTTTGTAATGGATATACTTATCATCATTGGACTGTTGTAGTTGATATATTAAATTATGTGTTTGAAACCAGACACTATAAGATAAATTTGTCAGATACTAGAAGTAATATGTTAACTATGTATTCAGATTCTAGTTGGGGATGTAAGTTAAATGATAGACACTCAACTAGTGGCTATATAATGTTTTTTGGAAATGTACCTATAGTTTGGAAGTCTTAAAAACAAAAATGTATTGCTTTAAGCTCAATGGAAGCAGAATTTATAGCTTTAACTGAGAGTGTAAAATGTATTATTTGGTATTCAAGAATTCTAAAGGAACTTAATTTAATTGATTTTGAGATTCCTGATGTGTATTGTGACAACCAAGCTGCCATTCATTTTTCTAAAAATAATGTTGAGAATAATAAAACGAAACATATTGATATCAAATATAAATTTGTTCAGAAATTATTATCTGAAAATGAATTTTACCTTAAACATATAAATTCTAAGAAAAATTTGGCTGATTTCTTAACAAAACCTCTTGTGAAAGAGAAACTTTATTCTGTAATAAAGCATATATTTAAAATGGATTCTGTGACCGATGGGGCCGAATGTTGCATATTCAAATCAAGCAGAGGTCGGTCCCAGAGGAGCAACATAATTGGATAATCATTTTGTAACCGGAAGTACGTAGTATTTCCGGATGAATTGTCATTGGATGTTTGTTCTTTTTAAGTAAAAAGAACAGACACCGCCTGTGTGTATATACCGTAGCTGTATACTGCAAGATGCAGACCTTTTAGTTCTTCATTAAAAGAATTGATTTTTAATCTAAATGCCTGGTCTTATTTATACTCTGCTATTTTTGTTGAGAAAAACTCCAAACTTTTTCTAGTTTGTATTTAATATTTATCTTTATGTCTCTACATTACATTAAATTTTATATCTTATAATTTAAAATGCTAAAATCAACTTTTCAGTTTTTGTCTTGATATCTGTTTATTTTTTGTATTTATCTTGAGTTATAATAATTATTATTGTTGTATTTTGTCTTGATACCTGTTAAATTTATTCTACTTTTGACATTTGATTGGCGCAGTATGGACAAATGGAACTCTTGCGCAACTAATCATACATAATCAACCAACCTTTCACACTGTTTCTACTTTTGGCCGATTTTCGCACTGTTGGCTGAGTTTATTCCTTGCGGACGCACACCCAAGTCTAATACGGACTGATTATTGCCAAGATTGAAACATGGCGATGGTTCTTGGCGTTTTGGCCTGCCACATCTTGATTTCCTGTGGACCTCATGATTGCTCTGCTTCGGGCATCACTACCAAGATCTATGTGAACATCTTGGCCGATTAAATTCGTCCAATGATCTAAAATACGTATGTTGCCCAAAGATGGTTTTGCCTTCCAAGACGATAAAGACATTGTTCACACATTTCATGTTGTCCAAGACGTGTTCCTTGAGCATGGGGATTCATGGATCTCCCAACTCCAATGCAGTTACCAGACATCAATATTATTGAATTTTTTGGTCTATATTGGGAAAGGGCGTGATCATTACCCACATCATTACCCACTGAATCTGAATTTTCCAACGTTTAGCAGGGAAAAATGATACACATTCTCTTAGAAAGCATACAGGACCTCTATCTATACATTCTGAGAAGACTACAGTCGATGCATTTGCAGAAAAGTGAACGATGATTATTTTGTCATATAAGATTGATATCAAAAAACTTGAGCCAAAACGCCAAGAACCATCGCCATGTTTCACTCTTGGCAATAATCAGTCCGTATTAAAGACTTGGGTTTGCGTCCGCAAGGAATAAACTCAGCCAACAGTGCAAAAATCGGCCAAAAGTAGAAACAGTGTGAAAGGTTGGTTGATTATGTATGTCTAGTGGCGCAAGAGTACCATTTGTCCATACTGCGCCAATCAAATGTCAAAAGTAGAATAAGCTAATAAAAAAAATCAATAACGAATAAGGGATATGAAGGCAGGCAGTTTATCCAAAATAACCAACAAAAGAGAATTTACTCTGCAATGCAAAGCTTAATATCATTTCACTTTCCATTAATTATAGGAATTATTTTTATGTGTAAAAACTGAACTTTAAATATTTCTTTCAAAAAGCGATTAACAGCTACCGTGTATAATTTCCGAACTTTTTTTTAATAAAAGTAAAACAAATCACAACGGAAACGGACCAATAAATACCTCGACAATTTTTATGAGTCTATTAACTCTTTATTTTATTCGTTTCCAAAGCAAATATTTGCTTCTGCTATTTTTAAATTTCCGATATTCGACGGTCATTAAAGTTGGAAAAAAGAACAATTTATTTTCGAAATTGTCCCTGTCATTTGGTCGAGTGAAAATGGGAAAAAGAGCTTAAATGTGAATAGTAGCGCAGAAAGACATGCACTCGAGTATTTGGATAAAAACAAATGATTCTTGGAGATTTAATGAAAAAAAGTTTAATACCTTGAAATGATTGCACTTTCTTTTTATTTAAAAAAGCTGTTTCTTCACCTTTGGCTAGGAATTTTCATTTTTCTTATTTTTTGTGAAGTGTATAAACAACAACAACAAAAAAAATCCTCAAACACTTACGAAAGAAGAAATTGATTTCCGTTCAGCCCCTAGGTATTTTATAAAAGGTACTTTAAAACAAAAACTTTAGAAGGCAATTTATGTTGGTTCTGCTCTATAACGTATAGAAAATGTTATTTATTTCAGGATCCAAAAGCCAATTTCATATGCCCTAGTATTTTTTAAAAACTAGTTCTGTGTAAACCCGTGATTGTTTATTTATATGTTAATCTTGAGACATAAAACTGCTCAAATTATGTTAACGAATCATTTGCAGGTTAATGAATTTTAAAGACCGATTTCTCTTTGGATGTATTTCGTGATGGTAGACGGCACGAACTAGGTATTTTAAGAATGTCAAATTCAGTCTTAAAGATACATGTAAATTCTGAATTTATATAGGTCAGAGAGAAAATACCATCTCGTTTCTTAAGGAAACATATTTAACAATGACCAACTGTAAAGGTTTTTTTTTAAATTTCTTCTCTGAATCATGTTGAATATTATTAAGGAAAAATGCTGTTACTAAAGTGGATGCAATGTGAAATATTATCAGTAATGGATACACAAAAGGAAACATGTATACAAGAAAAAAGGCAAAAAAAAAAAAATCTAGTCTTAAAAATAATTTTACATTGTTAAGGATATGTAATATTTCTTTTATGAACAATTATTCTGATAGTAAGAAAGTAAGATTAAAAAATATTTTAATGATTGATAAATAGATGATAAGCCAAGGAGCTGGCCTCGACCTTGGCGTCTATTTAACATGTTGAATTCAAAATGAAACTTCTAAAAATACAAGAATTATAATAATATCTATTTTAGGAGCCAATTAACATCTATTAAAGAACCTTCTAGAAAATCCTACACAGTTGTAGGAAACTATAAAATTCGAATTCAATTCGCTCTTTCTAGTACTGTTCGTGGGGAGGGATTTCTAGTTGAACTCAAAGCCTTTCGATTTCTTAATAAGGTTTTATTTTTCATCTGTATTTTGTTGATTTCTAGAAATGCTGGCTTTGTGTACGCTACTGTTTGTATTTCAATTTCTTCTTGTGAAATAACGTGCTTTTATCATTTATAGAGCTTTTGATTTGGATTTCTTGCACCGTACACCATCATTGGATGGACTTTAAAAATGGGGTAAGAAATTTTTGGTATGATGATAGATTCTCGTTTTCTTTTGGGTGAAATAAGATGTCAGGCCTTGTCTCGTCCACTCCGATGAAGAGGCACGTCTCATAATGGAGCACTTACATAGAGGACTGTAACAGCCATTAAGACTCAAACCGTAGTTCCAATCTCATTGATGGCATTCATTAATCACGAATTCTTAAGCATGGCGATAGCGAATAGCTTCTATGGTTCTGGCACCGTACCTGATTGATTTCCTGTTGACTGATAAACATACCTATCAGGGCCCGGACAGGACCTGGAATTTTGATACTCTTGATACAAAACTTAGGATACTACCTTTAGATTGGATATTCCGTTCGAATATTCTTTTCTTAGTCAGAGATTATTTATTATTCAGATTTTAAATGGTATGAAAACTTAAAATAATTGTAAAATTCGTAAAATTGTCTAGATTTTAGATTTCGAACATTCTTTGACAACCATTTGGTAAATTCTAGGTAAAGCTTCACATAATTGCAGAAAAGTGGGTCTGAAATTTGTATGCTCTTATTTGCAAAACAACAACATTATTCTATTAATAATTATCAACGTTAGGATACAATGGATAGTTAACGAAATCCTGGGAAATCTTCAAGTATTTAAAAGCAGACATTGGTAAGAAATTTACTGAAAATATGAATATCATTCACGAAATACTGACTCGAAGATATTTGTTTTATTTGGTAATTTTCAGTATCATTTTCTTTAAATAATAGAATACGAATTTTGAAGTTGTTATTACTTCTGAAATGGATAAAAACATATGCCCATTTGATGAATGTTATTTAAGTTTTTCTTTAAAAGGAAAACCAAATCCTATAAGATCTTGGTTCATTTTTTTCACTCCTTGAATTAATTTAATATTAAAGCTATACATTTTTCTTCTATCATATTAAAAATGGAATATGCTTTCAATGTTATGAATAAAGTTCATATTTAAGTCGCACATAATGCTCCAAGTAGGTTAAGATCTCCATCGTAAACAAATTTTGAGTTTCTTCTTTATTTGAATTTTCCATTGCTATGTGAAGAAATATACATATATTTTATAATTTATTCATTAAAAGAGCGGAATAATTAAGAAACCTCAGGTTCCAATCCTTTCCCATGATATTGATTTTATTTACTTCAAAATGTTCTGGTGGTAATTATGGTTTGTATGCATTCACGGCTCTGTAATTGTAAGAGACCTTTTAACTAGCTATTGAGCAGCTGAGTCTTTTTGATGTATTAAATGTTGATTTCAATGAATTCTTTTTTTTAATCTTTTTAAAACACTAATATTAATATGTGTTAGGGTTTCATTGGGCTTGATGACAAAGTCTCAGCTTCGGAAATCGATCCCACCAAATCATCAACGAGTGAACGTGTGTGATGTACATTAAATAAATCAGACTCAAAAGTTGTGCACGGAAATCTGAAAAGCGAATAAATATGACGCCATCCCCAAAATAGGCGTCGTTTTCCCTTAAAACGAAATGCAAACTTAATTGTACTAAAAAAAACAAACTTAAATGAGTAATGGAAATAAATTTCGAAAAATATAGTAAATATTTACAAAAATTTCTGATTTTAGTAAAATGCTATTTAAAAATGTTTTTACTGGTATTGTTATAAAAAATCTGCAAAAGAAAAATATCCGGAATCTGTCCATGGCCTGTACAGTAAATAAACGTTCAAGAGATATAGCAATGAACAAAGATGCTTTATTCTTCAAGTAAAAGCATACATACAATAACAAAACACAAAAGAGACGTACTCAAGAATTCCATCTGCAGTAACCAATAGCACGCTAGTAGCAAATCTATACTTATATAAAGCTCAAAGTGTGTGTGTGTGTGTGTGTGTGTGTGTGTGTGTGTGTGTGTGTGTGTGTGTGTGTGTGTGTGTGTGTTGGCTCTCTACAGGCTAGACCGTTTGTCCTACAGCTACCAAATTTGGTACATGTATACCTTGGAGGTCGGGAATGTGCACCTGGAATCCCTATTATGAATTTTAAATTATAAATTTAATTATTAATTAAAAACTAACTTTCCCGCCAAAAAAAAACCTCTTCATTTTCCCTATTGCCAAATGAGTAAGGTTTCAGTTTTTTAACCACGCTAAAAAGGCTAGGCTTAAGATCTTTCGGCCGATTATTTCAAACGATTCTGTTTATTCTCTTAATGTTTGGTGAATTTAAAATTAAACATTGTTAATGAATCGATCTTTCAGATTCATTCTGAAGTACTTTTGATTTAAAATAAAACAGAATAAAGGAAATTAAAAATGTCTAATCTGCATAGCGTTACCCCAACTGGCGTAGAAAAATTCACGCATTTGCGTTACCTTAATTGGCGTTGAAAATTCGCGCATGCGCGTTGTGTTCTGATTGTTGTGACTGATTGCGGTCTTGATTTAAATTATTTTTAGGTTAGTTGCATGCTTTTGTAATTAAATTTTATTTATGTTATATATTTTTTGTATATGCTTATAGTTTTAAGTACATCGTTTTTTAAGTAGTGTTTTTAACCTGTTTTCGACCGATTATTTTAAACGATTCGTTTTATTTTCTTAGTGTTTGATGCATTTAAAATGAAACATTGTTAATGAATCGATCTGTTCATGATGAATCTCAGAAAATTTTGTTGAAAAATTCTGGAGATATTACATAAATTAAGAAAGATATTCTTTAGTGCTCATAAAGTTTAAACGCTCAGTGACTCTGTTATCAGTAATCATATTATTAAAAAAAATGCTTTGTTTCAGTAAAAAATATTATTATATTAATTGCAGATTCATTCTTTCCACTTTAATTTAAAGCATAAATTCTACGGGAGCTATTAGTAAATGAGAGAAATACATATTACGTTATGAATGAAGACCTTTATAATATTATGAGTGAATTATATGACTATCAAAATTTGAAGTTTTAAAATATTTTGATGAAGAAGCTATTAAAGTAGGAATTGCATAAAATAGTTAATTATTAAAATTTTAACGAACATTAAGATTGGCGAACCGGCTGGTCGCCAAAGGCGGCTAGTATATAATAAATAATTGTAACAATAGAAAGAACCAAGACAGAATTTTCTAGAGATACTTCGCTCTGCTAGTCATGTCTTTCGATCCATATATTCGACGACTGAAGGTTAATTGAAGGTCGACCATTGAAGGCCGCTGAATTTTATAATTCTCCTATCACAGCATAAATGTTATAGAACAAACGTTGAAATTCGAATACTAATGAACTATCACCAAGATTCTCGAATATTTTGAGTCCTTCATTTTGTTCCAACGTGCAAATAAGTTATCAAATTGGCAAATGGGTCTTCAAGTTAGTTCCAAAGTCTATGTTTATTAAGTCAACATCCGTTCAGCAGTCATTATTAAATATGTAAAATATTTTTTTTTTATTAGGGTATATAATATTGGATAGATTCATGACAATCGTATAGAGTTCAATGGGATGTCAACATGTCTAATAATAATGATATCAGAGCACCAAACACTTTCTTTACAGGCCATAGGAAAAAATGGAATTGACATCAATATGTTGATGAACGGTACACTTTAAGATTTGATTTTTAATTATAAAAGACATCCAACTTCCTTTATCCTATATTTTGTTTATTATAGTCTAAATATTTAGTGTATGGCCTCTAACTATAAATTAAAATGTTTAATCTTATTGTTTTCATTGGTATATAGTTGAATTTTCAAGTCAATAAATTCATAAATCAATAATATTTGCTTTTTAAAAAGGGCTTACAGAAATGAAAATGCCCACATGCGTTAAAATAATGAAACTAACATTACAATTTTTAAATAAAAGTCAAAATTGCGCTGAAGTAAAACAACAAATTACTTAAATGTCATTTTTTTAAATGTCATTAATTTTAAAGTTGTACTAATGATTTTAGTTTTGAAAAAGTAACTAGTCTCTTGCCATAGGCAAGATCGAGTAAAGGACACAAAAATAAAAAAAATTAGAATCTGGAAATAGAAATTAAAAACGAATTCCAAAAAAAAAAAAAAAAAAAAAAATGGAAATTAAAAAAATATTTTTTTTTTGGAATTTACTTAAGTAAAGGACAAATTTTCCATGAAATAAACATATATTTCTTAAGAAGCGCTGGACAGTTAAGTTCTTTCAGCACTCTTTTATTTTAAAAGTAATAAAATATTTATTTCCTAAGGTATTAATAGAACTTATAAGAAACATCTAAATGCAGTTTGAAATAGTTATATTATCTAGATCAACAATCTTCTTAACAGAAGTTTACAGTTTATTTGGATATATTCTAACAGGTTTTAATAAATATAAATTAATATAAGATAAACTAAGAAAATAACAAATATATGAATAATTACAATTCAAAATTATCAAAAACTTAATACTTTTATTTTTTAAAAAATAATTCAGGGAAAAACTTTGCTTTTATTAATTAACTTTTGTTGCCATGTGCTTAAAGACAAACTTGGCTACCAGTTTGCCAACTTAGCAACTATTTGACGACACTGGAAACAAAATATTAATAAAAGTAAAGTTCCATGAAAATAAGACCATATTTAAAGATTTTGTGAAACAGAAATATCATTTGGATTTCTTTTACTTTTTTCTTCTTTTCTTTATCTTAATCGGTTTTTTAATAATCGAATACCGTCCAGAACATATATATATATATATATATATATATATATATATATATATATATATATATATATATATATATATATATATATATATATATATATATATATATATATGTATGTATGTATGTATGTGTGTGTGTGTGTGTGTGTGTGTAATGATATTTTAAACTCATAATTTAAATCAAATTAATTTCCAAAGCTTTATCTTAATTTAGCCCATAATAATTTCATTCTCTTATTTCCTGATACAATTCCATTTTCTGTTTAATTAATTCAACTGAAGCTGTGTAAAAATAACTGCGCAATTACTTCTACGTATCGAGTAAAAGTGACACTTCCGTTGCCCTTGTACAAGGTCACCACGTGTATTGAATTGGCGATTGGCCGGAAACCCCATGTTATATAAGACTAGTAATCATTTGTTTCATTCTCATATATATATATATATATATATATATATATATATATATATATATATATATATATATATATATATATATATATATATATATATATATATATATAGGGTGCAAAAACCATATTTTTTGCAAAGTAAAAAAAAGACTTTGCAAAAAAAAATGACAAATATTATTATTGCTTGTTTATTTAATGAGAATGATTTTGTTTTCGCTATGAATTACTTCAAGAAAATTACAATTTTTTGCAATTTCATTTCGATTCTTAGTATAACGAGCGCATTCAAGCATTATGTACACATGCTTGATCGAAGACAATTCTTTATTAATTTCAATTTGCTGAAAGAGTGCTCGGCATTTATTATACTAACTGACAATATAAGAAAAAGTTTTAACACAGTTAATACATTTATAATTATTAATTATTATATATTGCAATATATGTTCGGCGTTATTTACATCCCTTTTATTCAAAATTAAATCTCGTCGCGAAACAATTTTCTGGATTAGATTTTCATCTCCATTGTTATTACAAATGTCACCAAGTTTTTGGTATATTTTTCTAATTCATGTTTTTCTAAAGTTTTTATATCAGTGATGAATTTGAAATACTTTTCAATTTATCTGCTATCTGTAGAATAACAATATCAGTTACAGAGTTAAAAAAATATCATTTAAATTCCTCAACCGGGTTTGCTATAATTTCATCTTCTGTTGTTTCGAAATATAATTTTTTTTTTTTTCGAATTCGTTTTCCAGGAAAATGTTCTGAAAGATTCAAATTGCATGCTATCGCGTTTGCCTCTTCTAAAAATAAGTTAAATTTTGTACCTAAATTTTGTATTTCAGTTTTAAATTTATTGATCAAATTAAAAGCCCAGTCGAGAATAATTGTTTTCATTTGAAATAGTTTAGTGATAGTGTTAATTTCTGACAGTATTATATGTTTAACAGTATGGTTGTATATTGTTAAACATATAATGTCCTTTCTTCTATTGAATCCAGACTTTTATCTTCAGATATCGCCATTATTTTCATCAATAAATTCTTCTAGGGCATTACAAGTTTGTTCAAACTATGTATACACTGCTTTAACCTTATCTATTTTGGCTTCCCAACGAGCGTCGCATAATGATTTAAGTGTAATATTTAAATACTTTTGTAGAATTTCTCAACCTTTTTATACATACAGAAAATAAAAAGTATAAATGTTGAAATATCCAAACAAAATTACAATAAATATCGCTAGAAGCGGTCAATTTTTCTAGAACCTTGACACCCAGAGGGATATTTCCTTGGCATGAGCATGATTAGATCTAACAAAATTAAACATTTTATAGTATGAATTATCAAGGTAATATATGCAATTTAATCTAGTAGGTGAAGTAACTGACGGTATTTTATGTTTATAATATGTTGCACACTTGCACTAAACTGTAATATATCTGTAATATTCGTATATTTACAAACCCATCGATTGTTCCAGTTACACTTCTTCCTCTATTCTTTTCTATTCATTTCTTCCTCTATTCTTTCTGGACGCATGGATGAGAGTCCCCAGCGGGCCACTTTTGTAGCTGGTGCTTGGAGAAACTCGCCTCCGTTTAGGACACACTCGTTTTACTCATTTTCATCTCATATTGGGTGAAAGGGTGCCAATTTGCCCCACTTGTCATATTGCTTTTAGTGTGAAATATATTTTAATTGAATGTTCTGATTTTAATGTTCATCGTCATAATATTTTTTACTCGTCTTCTCTTAACTTGCAAGACCTAGTGGGTGAGAAATACCATCCAAATATTTCTAAATTTTTAAGAGCTATTCGCTTCATCAGCTGTATTTAATACCTTTTTCATCTGTTTGTTTTTCCTTTTATGTAAAATACGTCTTTATTACATGATTATTTTGCATTTACATTAATTATTGTCTTTCGTTAAAATGGTTTTATAATATTTGTATCGACATTTTTATGTGGTTTTAATTACTTACACTAACTTTTAAAATCGTGTAGGTTTAAATGTCTTTTCTGATTTTATTGTAAGCTTTGCGCAGTATAGCCAAAAATGGCTCTTGCGCCAATAAACCACACAACAACAACAGCAACAATCCTCTATTATTTTAATCCCGCTATTACTGTTCAGAACATTATTTTGGTTCTTGATCATGTAGCAGGCCCCGATGCATTGCATCCACCGCACTCACCAGATGACTTGTTCTGTCTATGTTGGCTAATGAGGTCATATTATTTTATGAAATAAATAAACACAATTTTTATGGAAATCACACGTGAAAAATAAAATTTTACAAACAAAGACTCGCCATTTCTGCAATCATTTATTCTTCGTCAACCTTTATAACTCTGTACTTCTTGATTTATTTGAATTTCAAAATAGTTTTCATTGAATGAATCGAAAAGGGTGTCTTCTTTCTAAACAGTATTTTGTAACTCTAAATGGAAACGTTTCAATACTTAGCAAATAATACTTCTCTTGTATTTATTATTTGATAAATCTTGAAAATCAAAACTTCTTTTAGAGATTAACTATATTTGTTTGTCATTTCTTGCTAATAAGACGAAACTCTTGTGCGGGAAAAATATTTTGGCTCCTTGCATTCAATTGGCTAAAATGAAACAAGAAATCCTGAACAAATACCTTTACAACAATCCTTTACAAATATATGCATTTATACTGTAATTATTACACTAAGAAACAATAAAGGGAAAAAAAACTATTCTATGTTACATTGCTGTTAATCATTTAGCTTCGAGTATATTCTGTTTACTTATATGTGGACCGTATTTAATATCTATTTCTTTATATTGTCACATTGAAATAATAATTAAATTATCATGAAACTGTCATGCAACCCTATCGTTATTTCATATCCAGTTGACTATCTGACGCCAAGAAATGTGCATGCATATGCTTTTGCAATGGTGGAAAATAATTGGCTAAATAAAAAATTCTGTTATACCATCGTGTATCATATGACCAACCGAAATACTGACGCCAAAAAAAAAATATGCATGTATATATTCTTAACACTTCCATCCCCGCAAAGGCATGCCTTTGTTCCACCCTCTGTGGTAAGAATGTACGTCGCTCTCTTATATATAATAATTACATATAATATATAATATAATGCAATAATACATAAAAACCTTGAGTAGAGGACGAATTATCTCATCCCTCGCGCGTAGCGAATATTCCTGGAAGACGAGTTATCTCGTCCCTCGCGATGAAAGTGTTAAACAAGGAGAAAAATAGCAACGAAAAATCAACACGAAGTCTGCCTTGACATAAATATTACGTGGAAAATCAGCTATATGACGCCAAAGAATGTGCTTGCACATGTCTTTACACACGGAGAAAAATCGCCAAATACGAAGTCTTTTAAACATGAATCATGAGGATTATATTTCGTTGGTAAAGAATTTCAAGAAACATTTCACAAAGTCAGTGATTAAAAGTCTTGAGACAAAGCCTGACGACAGCTATACAAATGCCTTCAATAGCTCTCAATCTCTAACTTAGAAGAAATTTTAATTTATCTGACGTCTTTGTTGTTTCTAAGGGTTTAAGACTGAATTCATGTATAAATTTTAAAGAGTAATTGTAGGAAAAAGGTATATAAATTATTTATAACAATACTTTTCAAAATATTAATTTTGTAATGTATAAAACAGATTCCTAATTAAAGATTAGTTTAACAGAACATGAAAAAAACTACAAATTACTAATTATATTAAATTAATACATTCTGTATTATTAAATTTTAATAAAATGGATGATTACATTTCATTTCCCAGGTTGTGAGCATTATTTGTGATACTTGAAAATTCAATTCAGCTTCGAGATACTTTTTACAGAGTTGTTGCACATGGCACTTGTCATAGACAACTCAGAGGACGAAGGCAGTGAATTTTAAGCAGAGTTTTAGCGTCTCTTGTTTCAGTTGCGCATTCTAGGGCCAAGGACACATCTTAGCTACGCATGCGTCACAACCCTTTTCACGGGGTGGACTTCATTCATACATTTCATACACAGATCGTAGTTCAGACCTGAATCACAGAAACAACCACCTCTGATTCAGTACCTCTAGTGGTGTTGTCTCGACTTGGAGAACTTTGCGGCTACGAAAAATTTATGTCATGTACACGGAGTTACATGGGTTACAGTTTATACCATGAACATGTATTACATAGTTACACCAGTAAGCCGGTCTTCGGCCGGCAGGGTTTCTAACTCCCAACCGTGCGGATACGAATCCAACGCCCGACCAGCCAGGCTATCCTGGCCTCGTACTCTTTATAGTAAAACACAGGAATTTGAGATTCGGTAAGACTTAAGATTAATGAACAGTTGCTTGTCAAACATGACAAAATCGTGCCTACTTTCTGAAAACTCGTCAACAGCCAATCAAATAAGAATGGGTTGAAGGGGTGCCTAGTCCTGACTTATAATAGTTAAAAAATATAGTTTATATATAATAGTTTAAATATAATTTTATAATTTGCACTTATAATAGTTTAAAAAAAAATCTAACTCCATATTTTACAACGTTTTAGATCTCCCAAAATCCGAGAAACATATTTTTCTAAAATATTACACCTATGAGTGAACACAATTATTCAAAAGTGTTTTCAGCTTGATGGGTGAAATTTTGTATATGGTCTCTACTTCAGATTTTTAAATTTCTGCCAAATTTTGAACGAAATGCATTCAGAGGAAATCTGTCAATCCGGTGGTGCGAATATAATTTTACACGATTACAACAAAACGAAGAACGCTAAATGAGTAACATTTAATGCACAGATTTAACATCTAAATTATAGATATGTTTAAAATTTGGAGCCAAATCCGCTAAAGGATTGGGTGTCTGTCGGTCTGCACGTTCACAAGGGTCTAAACGTGGTAACAGCCACTTAGATAAATTAAATCCGGTAATTGATCTTATTATTAAAGTAGTTTGGTGTGGAATTTTGAGTTTCATTTGGTTAACAAGTAGGCGTCCAAAATGCATTCTCATTTTTCTCCATTATACAACGAAGCACTAAATGCTCATGTAAGAGACTTAAAAATGTGCACGTTTTTGTGCATCAGTTTCGCGTGTATTTTATTTTTCAATATATTTTTGTACTTTCTTTTTTACTTTCATTTTTCTTTTACCCTCCATTTCTTTTACTTAACTAATTACTATACTTCTAATATGAGATGATAATTTGCCTGAAAAACAGCATAGAGCAGAAAATTATTTCTTAATTTATTAAGTGAAAAGGAAATATTGTTCTCAAATTTTACTCGATGCATTTTTTACATATTTTATTCAATTTCAATCTCGATCGATTGTATTCGTTTTAAATCCCTCATGAAAAATTTAGTTAATATTCGAAAAAATACATAAATTAAAACACACATAATTTAATTAAATATTAACTTCCCTCTTTGCCCCCTTTAGTATTCTATGCTTGGTAATATTAGATTTATTCCATTGTTAACTTAGTAATAATCATTGGTAAAACTTCAATTGTTATAGAATGTAAAAGGTTTCAACAATCACTTTTATTATTGTTGTTAGCAGATTTATTGCTGTTTAATGTTAAACAAACGCACAAAATACAAACAATATAATAGATGAAACAATGAATCCATCTTCTGCTACTCTGTTAAGAATCATTTCTCTTTTTGCAACTGATCGTTGTGTGACTTTTTTTTTTTGCTGAGCTATGCTTAGTGCGTTTTTTGAACATTTCAATGAGGCTACGGCCATCGTTGTATGGATCGTCTTTTGGACGATCTCGGAACTGTTGAAATATTACATGTTCCCTCACTTACCCTCAATCGGAGATCTGTTTTTCGATCCCGATTTGGATCAAGATGTTGATACACCATCTGATCCACCTGCGACTGGAGTGGAATCCGTTCCAGTGGTTCGCTCCTACATGGTATTTAGGATTTGCCAGGCTTTAGAACTTCCAGCGAAACTGGCTCCATCTGCAACCCAGAAGTCTGATATCCCTGTTGTAGAATCCTATACGGTCTACAAGCTGTGTTCTGCTCTGGGTTTGCCTGCACGGATGGCTCATGTCGGAGTGCCAGTGGTAGAGTCCTTTGCGATCTACCAGTTCTGCTTAGCCTTAGATATTCCAGTGAGATACCGGTCGCAGAAGGACGCAGTTTAACATCAAAACTGTCGTCGGCTGCCCGATGCAGTTTTCAGATCAGAACTGTCTTCGGATGCAGCGATGGAGGGTGGGTGGGCGGGGAACGAAAGTAGCCCACCTCCACGTGGTGTTTCCCTGGGCAACGGTGCAGTTCTCTAGAATTGCATTGGCTAAGAGGCTACTTAAGAGCGAAAACAAATAAATAATGAATTTATTATTTAATTTGACAAAACTGCACACCTAATTTTTGATTTTACATTTTAATACCAAAAAGTTTTATTGCAAGCATCAGATTCATCATGCGGAAAGTGTATTTATGGTAGCAACAACTGCAATGTTTTTTAGATATACGTAAGAATTATATATTTTTGTATCAAAAAATAATTTAAAATATGTATTTGACAAAGAATTATTGTAGAAATCAAACATACAGAAAATCGATAGCTTTGAGAATCATAACTCAGATGGAGGAATCTTATAATGACTTGAATTTGAAAAATTATAGTGACAGAAATTTACAAATTTATGACAAAATTCGTCACCATATATTTATAGCCGGTTATGACAAAATACATTAAAGACCGTATGGTCAATATGTTGCCACGATCCATCCTGAAAGGTATGGAAGTGAATAAACAGTAGTACAAATGGGAACGGTTTGGATCGGGGATTATCTATTGTCTGGTAATGTACAGTGAGCTTTAAGCAGTCAGTACTAGATGGTGTTTCAACTAGTAGAATGTCTAAGAGAATTAGCCTTTTTCTTGCTTGTTGGTAGCGTTGAGTTGATTTTTTTTATGGCACAAAAACCATCTTTACCTAAGCTGTGCCCCATTCATTAATTTAAAATATTTGTATCAATTTATAATAAATTCAAAACATGGAATCTCTATAAAATCCAAATGTCTGAAAGAGTAAAAATGTGAGTCATGAAAAAGAGTAACAATGATGTAAGAAATGGTACTGTACTAAAAAGCGCGGTTAATGTTTATAAATGATTAGAAAAACAAATATTTTTCAGAAAACTGAAAAGGTTAACATGTGAAGTTTTGGAAAGCAACTCTTCCAAATCAGGGTGAGATTTTCGAAAAGATGTAAGACGCTGTAAAAAAAAAAAAAAAAAAAAAAAAAAAAAAAACTTGGACATTCTACAAATATGTGTAAAAGGGGCATGTTACAAATTGAGCAAAATGATATTGGGTCCTCCATCAACAAATGTCATTGGAGAAATCAAGTGTGCCCAATATTCAACCTAGTTAAAATTGTGTCCAGTTTTCTGCTGCGTAAAATGGGCCGGAGATCTATTGTAGGCTTAATTGTATGAAGCTTATTACGAATCTGTGTCCCATTCAGTGTGCCATTTGGAATGCAAAGCGTGACATAGTATATATTTCTTATAATCAGAAAGAGGAATCTTTGTTGTCAAGAAAGTAGTAGCCAATTTAGCTGCCATATCAGCTTTTCCATTTCTCGGAATTCCCATATGTACGAAGACCCAACATAAAATAATTTGAAAGCCCTTCTAGATAAGTTTGTCATACAAGTTTAAAATGTTGAAAAGCAAAAGATGGCTGCGAGCTTGTAAAAATGACAGTGATTCCAGAGTGCTGAATGAATCATTGAGTATTTTATAGCTATCTGCTGAACAATCTCGAATAAACGATAAAACATTTAAAAAAATTACTTCTGCTGTAAAAAACATGGAAAAAAATGAATGAATTCTATTAGCCATAATGGAATTTAAAATAATACAAGCGAAAAAAATATGTTCGAAACCTCTGGAACCATCTGTAAAAATTGATTTAAGTTGACGATATTTTTGACGATGGTCAGCAAAGATTTGCTGATAAATGATATCTGCAGTATTTTGTTTATGAAAATGCTGAAAGGAATTCAAGCATTGGATACCGTTAGATTTACCGGGTGGTAAGAGAAATGATTGTTCAGAAACTATTTATTCCTTCTCTAGATGCATATCTGAATTATTGTAGGCATCAAGGGGATCAAAAACTGCTATCAAATATATGGTGCCAGTTATGAATGTAAAACATTTATTTTTCAAAATACCGGATAATAATACTTACAATACATCACAATTCAATGTTATATAGAAGAAGGCATAGAATTTTTACTGGAATTGAACGAAGTTACGATTTCGAAGATCATTACAGCGCAGACAATAATGTTGTAAGGATAATTGGATAGATTCGGACACAGCTGATGTGCTTGCGAAGTCTTCTGAAGCAACTACGATCTACGCTGAGGATCTTCCGGTGTATTCAATGGCGGCAAACAGAAATCGAGATAAAGAAATCGAGTGAATTAAGGTTTAGAGAATCTGGTGGCCATTCAACAGGTATGTCGTCCAATCCACTACCGAGATATATAGCACCGCAGTGATTACAAACACCAATCGTAAAATGTGCTGCATTGCTATTAATTGTTTCATTCATTTGGCTATTTTACTTTCATTTGTGACCCTATGCTCAATGGTAATCTCCGCGAGTTCGCAAATTGTACAGACTAAGTCTATGGCAAAGGATACCGACGTGCTCTGATTGGTTTAAGCCTTGGCATCTTTTTGGCAATGTTTTGCACTCATAATAGTGTAGTTTTCGCTTATTTGGCGCAAACTTTGTACCTTTCATTAGTTTTATGGAAGATGCGAGTGAATACCAACACGATCTAATTTTTATTAATATAATTGTTTTCTCTAAATATTACTAGTAATACTACTAATACTAATTATTATTAATAATAATAAATGTTACTAATAATACTAGTAATACAGGTAACTAATGTTGTTTATGAACAGAAGTATAAAAACTAAATGAAATAATTACTCAACATATAATGCAGCAATTAAATAATTCTTATTCTTCTATGATTTTCGATAATGATTCCCCCCAAGAGTTTTTCTTTATTAGATAATTTATGCAGTCATTGAAACTTGTTGCTGAACGTTTGTTACTTTCCCATCAACTACATATGGGGAGATGATTACTTAATGCCCAAAACGTGTAAATATGTAAGCTTTAACGGAATATGTTATTTCGTAGCTAATTTTTTTAATTATATCAAAATCATATTAAGAAGAAACACACACAAAAATATTTTTAATAAATTGTAATTTTTATATTTCCTGAATTTAGGTTTCAGGATTTGATCTTTTCTGCTGTATATGTGTTCTAGATTAATATTACATGTAAACCGTAAAAAATAGAGGGACGGGGATAAATTCACAAATTTTATTTATTTTTATAAAAATATATTTCGGTATGGCATCTTTTTGGCAAAACATTGCCAAAAAGATGCCAAGATGCCAAGGCTTAAACCAATCAGAGCACGTCGGTATCCTTTGCCATAGACTTAGTCTGTACAATTTGCGAACTCGCGTAATTTCCCATCCTCCTATTATTATTACTGTTGTTTTGTTTGGAAAATTTGGTAACATCCTGTACTCTGTAATATCGCTCGCTACCTGAGGTAAATTTGTGAAATTATTCTTTTCTCTCAACAACTGTTCAAATTAGCTACGTTTAAAATAAATTCAAAACTATCACATTTCAATAGTCTCGATCACCAGAGTTACATTCAATGGAAACGTGACAATTGAAATAAATGTTTATAACGGTAGTAAAGTCTTCTCAAAAAAGAGACAGATTTGCAAAAATCAGTCGAAATTCCTGATTGGTATGGCGAAAAAGAGATTATTTTAAGCATAAAAGCTGTTTATATGTATATTAGTAGTAATAATTTTTTTAACAAGAAAATGTGCAAAAATATTTAAAACATAAAAATTGGTATTTTTAAATACTAAAATCTCAAAATGTAAAAAAATTTCCCCCAATTTCATTAGAAGGTGAAGATTAACCACATTTTTCATATTAAAGATCATTCATATACTCGATATTTTTTGTATCTCTCAAAATTTCAGCGTGCACATTTGGAAAATAAAAGAATTTTCTTTTACCATTCAAGGAAAGATATATCTGATGCCACCATGCAATTTAGAAAGTTTATTAAAAATAAAAAAGGGGGGCTGACACTCCCCCCCCCAAGAGTTTTACAGAAACGAACATTCCAAGATTTATTTCTGAAGAATTAAACGATGAATTTTTAGGTTCACTTTGGCTTCCAACATTTCATTCCATCAAGTCCGTCAGATATAACACGTAAAGAAAATGTACAACTACACTCATCTTTGCTTTTATGGTTATTCTTCTTCTCTAACCCTGATTTGATTTGCTGTAGAAGTACTTAGAAGGGATTGGTCTTTACCCATTGATTGTAAATCCATGAAATCGGCTTTCTCTCAGAAATCTTTCATGATAAGCCGTAAATCAAGAGCATTAAGACACATTACACGATTTGTGCAAGAAAGGGATCTATCTGTTCGAGGATATCATTTTCCTTATCACCTCTCACTAAAGTATGGTATCTTGGTTTCTTCGAACATACACACTTGACCTCATTTGAAAATTAATTTTTCAAGATATTATAACAATTAAATGCTTTACCCCTTTCCATTTCCTTTTTAATTACAAGAGAGAAAGTAAATTGCAACGTTGCATTTTTACTTACGTTTTGATAAAGGAGCTGTTCGAATCCTTTCAGTTGACAACCAAATTCACATGTTTAACGAATTGAAAATGAAAGGGCAAATTAAAATTAAACAACTAGTAAGATTTAAAATGATCAAAAAGGTTAGCCTTAAACATCATCTGTATGATAGAATCATTGGCATCTTTATTTCTTGGTCTATAAACTTAACAAGAAACCAAACATCATTTGTTTGTGGTAAAGCTTATAAGCCATATAAGAACGTCAGGACCAGAGTGCACACTTTTGTCCAGTGATAATGTTACTCGGCTACAAACCCCAACGTTGCAAATTCGGTCCTCACCAATTCTCCTCATGTTTTTTCAAAAACATGTAAAATTGTCCAAGGATACGGTACTTCCAATTATATCACAGAAAAGAGCAGCCTGATTGAAAATTATAGAAATTATCCTTGCCCAGTCATAGCCGTAAGCATTAAAAAACCCTCGGAACTGTTATTAAAATCAGGTTTGATGCCAAAACTCCCTCAATATCATAAAACAAGCAAAATCTTCATATCTTGATTACCAACAATAAAAAAAAAGCAGAATGAAATATTAGTATCAATTGCAGAAACGTTGCATCTTACGGGGAAAATGGTCTCATTTGAAAATTGAAGTAAACTGGTGGTAAAATATTTTTTTTAAAAAAATTAGCTATAAATAGAAAAAGAAATATATGGCAAAATTATTATCATTAAAAAAATTATTTCAAATCTTATGATGACACAAAAATGATTTTGTGCTGTAATATAAATCCATCTATACTTATAATAAAGCTCAATGTGTGTGTGTGTGTTGGCGCTCTACAGTGCAGACCGCTCTACCTAGAACTACCAATTTCCACGTGTATTCCTTGGCGGCCGGGAATGCGCACCTTGGAGCGATATTTTTGAAATTTTAATTAATTAAAATTTAAGCGAAATTTTGGCGTTTTCCTGCTGTATCTTCCGAAAATATTACAGTATAAATTTGATTTTGACATCATATTGAAATATAAAAAATAATCATTACAATGATGAAAATGTTTTAACAAACAAACATAAAAACATTTTATGGCTTCACTATCAGTGGGAGCCGGATATTAACAAATTCACTAGAACTTTGAACATAAAAATAAAATTCTGAGGATAATAATAAACAAAAACTTCCATTTTTAGCAGCTTCACTACTAAGAAGAAGAGTTTTTCAGATGTTTTATGAAACTAATTCACTTACCCTATTTAATTAATTGCACATCTCGAGTGGCAAATCTTTATTATTTCCTTAAAGAAACGGCGAATATTTTCTGCAATATTGAATTGTTCATGACAAATTATAATGGGAAGCGTTAATTTTGGAAAAGCATTTTAAAGAAGTCCACTTAATTCCATTGCAGAAACAAGAAAATATTTCGTTATAAAAATACCAGATAACAAAGAAGATTCTGTATTAATAGTTGCAAAAAATTTCAAAACGCAAGTGCATAGTTTTTAATTAAAATAATAAATTCATTTTTTAAGAATTGTCAAAGAAAATTTTTTTCTGGATATCTTGAAGAATATCATTAAATTCTTTTTCCGACTCCTTAAAATAATTTTAATTATGAGAAATTAGATAAAGATTTTAATTAAATTCTTAATATCAATAATTAAATAATTATTTTTTACTTTCAGTTATTCCCAAAAAATTGCTTTTAATTAAAATAAATTAATTTAGTGAGAATTGCAAAAGGATAAATATTACCTGTTCGTAATTCTTGATAAAAACAACACTGGGATATTTTATTAACAATAAAAAACTTTTAATTATATAACACAACTAAATTAAATTCTTTAATTGATATTTATTTGTAGTTATTTTTAATTGAACATTTTCTATAAATTATTTGTAGTTCATGTACAACTCAATAAAAGTAAAAAGAAGTTAACAAATTAATATTAGGGTTGCTAGAAGATTGTTTGTTTGGGTTACCATATTGGCAACAAACTCACGGGCACACTAAACTAGGAAACTCACAACCTTTGTTATAATTGGAAAGCTTAATTTTCCAGTTTTAAATACGTATAAATATCGTTTAAGTGCAGTAACACATTCCAAAATTATTGAAGAAATCATCAAATCTTTGATTTTATATATAATTAAAATTTTGGAAGCCACTTGATTTTTGAGCGCCTATTACCTAAGAACTAACTTCGTGCAATGTTTTGTAGCTCTAGGTCCTTGGTTTGTCCTATGTAGGTTTGTAACAATTTACTATTTTCCATTTATGTCACTGTTTAGAAATAGTTTATAAGCCTGTAAGTATTATCATCTTAAAGCCCGCATTAAATGAGCCATAGTTTTTTATTGCTTCTGCATTTTATTTGATTTTGTAGAAAATTAACAAGTTTACTATTAATTTAATAACTAAATTCAAAGAAGACTCTCTGATTTTTATTGTATTATTTCATAATTGATAAAACATATTTCGCTTGCAACTCCGATTTTAATATCGAGTTGAAAATATATTTTGACAAATGTCTTATAAAATATTCCTATGAGTAATAATATAAAGTCAGTAATATAATATGAATCCATTAACGGTTCAATAACGAAAGGCACCGTTTCACAATGAATTAAAAATGATCGAAGAAGCTCTTAGTGAATTTTGAGAACCTGTCGAAATCCTATCGTGCTTTAAAGCTCCTTTTTTTCCCCCTACAATAGATACTAATCCTTCCATAATTAATATTAATGAAACGCCATTTTAAGATAATCAGTCTTGGCGACGATCCAGTATTTGTCACTAAGGATTGCTTTATAATAATTAAACTCTTAACTAGAACGTTCTTTTCGTCATGAAGTGCTATCTCCTTGTATTTCTGTGAAATAAAATGGAAAATGTCTTCTATTTGAATTTGGAATTTGTTACTGAATTTATGATTTATTCTTATTTAATTAAATTGGTTGTTAAATATTGAATTATCAATAAAACCAATGGAAGTGGTATCCCTAAAGCTTTCTCGCATTTCTAATAAATTTGCTTGGCCAGAGAAAGCTTTACATGAGATTTGTATATAATAGTTACAGAATATTAGATTTTCCGCCAATTTAGGATTTTTACTGAATTTATCATGCCATGCTTGGCGAGTTATTTGGCGATTAATCCCTTGTATACATCCAAAAATCGTATTTGTGGTTTAGATACGTTTTTTCTCAATGGATTGAAAAAATATCTGACATAAAACTGCACTTGTACACACAAAATATATTTGTCATTGCGTTTCTGAACTGTTGCGTTTATATGTTTCTGAAAGTACAGACCGACAGACAGTCAATTTATTGCAGAATTTGGCCCAAAATATGATAGGTGTCTACTCTATAGATGTTCAATCTGGATTTAAAATTTTATCTATCTAGCTCTCTTAGTTTTGTGGTTATCGTTCTAACTTGTATTCGAACAGCTGGACAGACAGATTTTGCTCAAAATTTGAAAGAAATCTGCAAATTTAGTGTAAAGACATTATACCAAATTTCAACCGCCTATCTCTAAGCCTCTTTTGAGTTTTCTTCGTTCCAGAGAGATAGACGGATGGACATTTTCTAAAAATGTGGTTTTTTTGAACTCAGGAAGTTCTAAAATCTCGAGATGGAATTTTTCAACGATTATTATTGTTTGTTTGTTTCTTATGGCACTTGCCACTGACAAGCCCGCTGTTACGAAGACAGCGATTTAAGCCTGAGGGGGACGTCTCTTATTTTTTATAGCAGCGCCAACTAGGGCCAAGAGTACGACTTTGCTACTCACGCATCACTCATTCGCTTGCACAACCCCTTTTTACAGGAGGGCACATTCACACATCTCACAGATAGAACAACAAAAGAACAACCATGCCCAAACCGGGACTCGAACCCGGGACTGCCAGATCACGGGGAAGACGCGCTACCCCTATGCCAGGACGCCGGCGACGATTATTATACTTTCTGTATATAAATAAATGGAAGGTAAAAAATGAGGAAATCTTATATTTATTTTTAAAATTTAAATTTAATTTTTCATATCTGAAAGTTAATTTTTCCTCGTTTATCCAAAGAACGTCCTATATATTAGGCACAGAATATCTAAGAAAATAAATTAGATGATGGTATATTAAATTCATAACTTATGATGGAATTGAACTACTTATTTTGAATATATTCTACAAAATCTCCGAGAAATATACGTCTTTATAAAAATATTTTTGCCATTTTTGTTATTTATAATTTGGGGCATATACATATAAAGCTTTCTATATTTAAACGTTTGGTAATTTACTTTTATACAAGCCATTAGATCAATTGTCTTTTTAATTTACTTTTTTTATTTATATATCATATTTTTAATAAATTTAGAGATTAACATTCGATAGATTTGAGATTTTTCTCTTTTGATATGATGCGTTTAAAAATGAATAAAATTCCTATATTCCTTTTAAATGTCAATTTTTTAAAATTATTGAAAACTTTTCTTCGATTTCTTGGATAAAACCGGTAATATTTTATACTTTCAGTTTCCACATTCATTAATTGTTTGCACATTTTAATAGATTATTCTACTGTAATCCGTTTTGTAAAGGTTCAAGTAGCTAACATTCAAACAGTAAGCAAAAGTAATAAATAAGTAATCTCTGTTTTTTTATTATTATTATCATTAAGAATATGATGTTGTTTTGGTCAGGGGATTGAAGCTCGAAATCGCGTAGGCAACGAATAAAGCATAAATAGCAATTTTCGTTATCTTTTAATAGCATTTATTTTTTTTACCTGCTTTTACCAGTAATGCTTTATTATTACGTATGCTTCTTTGACAGCAGATGCGTTTTTAAAAGGTTGACGTAAAACTATGACATCTAGCTGTTATTTCATCTCAAAGTAATTAATGTTCAATTATTCCTCTCGTAAATAATTCATATGCTTTAATTATCGTTTAACGTTTTTTTTATCAAGTGTTCTATTCTTTTTTTAATGATTGGTGAATTACGCTTACAAATTTCAGATTTAGCTGTAAAGAATTATTTATTTTATATTATTTTATTATTAATTTTTTATTTATATAATATTTTATATTAGAAAAAAATGTGCAAAAAAATGCAAAAAAAAAAAAAAAATGTACAAATTTGCAACGCATACAAAACAAAAGAAAAAAAAATGTAAAGATTTCGTAGGAAACATACGTTTAAATATTTTTAAACTTTAAAATATTTTATTTTAGTACCATATTTCGAAATCATGATATTAGAAAACTGTATTATTTTATTTAATTCTAGATTTTTTTTTCTTTTTTCTGTTCTAAGAAAAGAGCAATAATAATTTTGGTAATTTAGTACTAAATTCTGACTAAAAAAGTGTTATTCATAATTTACACATTGCATATTTTACAATCGAAGCATGAACAAAATACAAACTCATTTCAGAACAGTTAAAACTTTCTTAGAAATACAAACAAGATTTTGAAATAAGGTAAAAAATCTTAAAATACTTGTTTAAGAGAAGAAAGACATGTTTACTAGATTTTAATAAAGACATGTATTTAAAGCAGGGAAATATATTTAAAAGAACCTCAGCAAGCGAAATTAAATTATATTTTTAAAAAAATATCAAAACTGGAAAAACCACGATTTTTGTTGTTTTTGTAAAAAACTTTATTTTCCATGTTTGAAAATATAAAGGTGCAATTTCGACATAGGTTTTTTTTTTCTTCATTTATTTCATATTTCACTGGGTTTTTGAAATGTTGCGCATTTAAACATTCGAGGTAATAGGCCATTTTGGAACATTTAAAAAATAATTGATTTATTAATTTGATTAAATTTTATTCCTTGCAGGCATCATCATATGATAGTGATTTTGATAAAAAAAAAATTATCTACCATAATATTTACAATTATCAATTCTAAATTTTAAACAGAGTGTATAAAATGACTGAAAGAAAATAAATTATTTTAATATTACATTATTATATTAATAAAGTTATTTCTTTAAATGTTGTTATGAAATTTATTATTAAATTTAGTACCGATTAGAAATTTAAAACTTTTAATTACATATAAAATAATGAGAATTCTTATCTTTTTCGATATTTTCTACAATGCCAAAAAATATCGATGAAGAAGAGTGCAATCATGGATGATCGATATTTTCCATGATGCGAAAAATATCGATGAAGATGAGTACAATCATGGAAGATCGATATTTTCTACAATGCCAAAAATAGCGATAAGTATGAGTGTATATATCGATTTTCTATATTTTTTACAATAGAAAAAACATCAGTGACCATACTGCAATCATCGATAATTTCGAGGCAATGGTTTATCGATGACTGTGATTGCGATTACAATACAAATATTTGCATCCTGGATGCTATTTCTATTTTATATTGATCATTGAGATCTTTTCAGTTCAGATAAAATCAGTGTTGAAAACACTGGGTGTCCCAAAAATTTGTAAATACTTTAAAAATTCATAAAAATTGAAGGAATGAGTATATTTTAATGCGGTTTGCGAAACTGTTATTCTCATGAAGGGGGATTTTTTTTCATACAAAAAAAAAAAAAAAAAATAGTTCAAAACTTTGTCGATAGAGGGCGCTAAACATAAGCAAAACATACAATTCTACGGGAAAAATACTTTTATTTGCATGCAAGCAATTGTTTACATGCGTATCACGCCAGTACTACAGTACTTGTTCTATGTGTCCGCCATCACCACAAATAACAGTTTGGAAGCGGAGGACAACACTGGTAACGGCATCATACAGCATATCCGGATGAATACATGAGATTTCCTTAAGATGCACTAACGAAGTTGGCCTATGGCGGTACACCCGAGACTTATAGTAACCCCATAGCCAAAAATCAAGGGGTGTTAAATCTGGTGAGCGTGAGGGCCATTCATGTGTAAAGTGACGGCTGATTATCCGTTCTTCAGTAAAAGTTCTTCTCAAAAATGCCTTCACTTCGGTGTTGATGTGAGGAGGTGCCCCGTCTTGTATGAATGTCACTGTCTCAAGGACATCGTGTTCCAATAATGACGGTATCACTTCCTTCTGTAACATTTCCAAGTAACTTGTTCCATTAACTGAACATGTCTTCCATCCTGCTTTTTTACAGGGCTTTTCAAAGAAAAAAGGGCCGACAATAATGGATGCAGTGAAACCACACCAAACAGTAACCCGTGGTGAATGCAGGGGCTTCTCAGTGTAAACATGTGGATTCTCATGTGCCCATATTCTACAGTTATGGGTATTACTGCTCCATTCAAAGCAAAATGAGCCTCATCTGTCCACAATATTTTCAGCAGCCATCGCGGATCATCTTCAATTTTCGCCAAAGCCCAATTTGAGAATTCCAATCTCTTAGCTGTATCATTTGGTAAGAGCTGATGTAGCGATTGCAATTTGTATGGGTACAATTGCAATACACCATGAAGGATACGGTACACCGAAGTCTTTGGTATACCAGTTATTCGTGCCACTTCTCGTGCGCTACTGACTGCACTTGTAGACTGTTCCCTTAGCGTGTCCATTTGCGAAGAGACATCGGGGGTACGGACTGTTGTTAAACGAGGTGCACCACTGCGTGGCCGATGACACAAAATTCCAGTTTCTTCGAAACGGAGTACTAGGGAAATAGGTCCAGCAGGAGTAATCGGACCTGAACCTTTCTTCAATCTTTTCTGGGTCCTAAACTTTCGTAAGGCTTCAGCCGCCGATTCGTTGCTGACATAAAACAACTTTACCAATAGTGCTTTATCCACCAGTGTCAACATCTTAATACAAGCCTTATGCAAACCTTTAGAAATGATGTGTCAATCGCTCACTCTACTTTTCATAAGACTTTAATTTGCATATTCCCACTGATTTGCTTGTGTGCAGAGCCCTCTATTGACAAATTTTTGAATTATTTCTTTTTTCTGTATCAAAAAAAAAATACCCCTTCATGAGAATAATAGTTTCGCAAACCGCATTCAAATATACCCAGTCCTTCAATTTTTATGAATTTTTAAAGCATTTACAAATTTATTGGACACCCGGTATATTTAACAAGAAAATACAAATGAAATACAGCTTTTAGAAAACGACTTCATTTGTAAATAGCAAAGATTTGTAATTGTAATTATCTAAAATATATTTTAGAAATGATCTAAATGCATTTTTTCCCCAAGAGTGATTTCTAACAAAAAAAATGTGGATTAAGGCGGAGGAATTTGCTTTGGGAAAACAAGAAATCTAACTCAAAGTCTCAAGTAAGAATTAATGAAAGCCATCTGAAATGGTCTACCCAAATGAAACACACTAATAAAATGTAATTGTAGACCTTGGATTACGTAATTGTGGACCTTGGAAATTACTTGCATAATATGCGTAAGCAATAGCAACGAATCTGAATCAACGTTACTGAATCCCTGCAATCAATGATATTTTCAATTAGGGAATAATTCCTGAAATGCGTTTAATTCTCAGGATACGAAAATCAAAGTTTAGAATACATTTTAGACGGGTTTTCTTTGATTGATTGGAATCAAAATATAACATAGAATTGCTATATTAGAAACACGATAAAATATTGTTAAGAAATTTCCCGGGTTCGTTTGGATAGTGGAAGTTATATGGTGTGAAGAACGCTCAATCACCAGGCGGCAGTAGAAAATAAAACAACGACATTTATTTACACGAAGACACACAGGACAGCACAAAGACGACAACTATATACAGCACAGAATAAGATTATCTTCAGCCGAGACGTGCAGCATACAACAGATTCTACTGCAGGCAGTAGCACACAGCTTAGTTCAGCACTAGCTTCATTCCGTCGCTGCTCCGCTGATCTCTGGAAGGCCAGTTCTTTATCGTCGATTTCGACTACGGCGACTCTTTCGCTTCCGACTACTCTTCGACTCCACTGGTTCGCGACTACTCTCTCTGGAAGACTCGTTCTTCCCCGTCGATCCCGACGACTCTCGACTACTACTCAAATCACCGTTACTCCCCTGCAGCTCCTTTTATAGGTCTTAGGAGCGGGGCTAGAAGCCTCTCAACCAATCAGGAACGTTCGAGGCGTATCTCCGTTCCTACTGAACGGATCGGGAAAATTCTCGATGTTTCGGGTATAATCTATTTTGGCGCCAGAGTCGCCAAATTCGTCGCCAAGACGTCAAATGGTCGCCAAGTTTGTCGCCAAGCTCTGGGACCTCCTATGGAACCAACTATGCTGGGAAGCCTCATAACAGGTTCGTAACAATATCAATTTTCTTTTATTTGAATCATTCCGTTTTTGAATTTAAATTCATTCGAAAATAGAGAACAACAAATTATCAACTTTTTGGTCAATTTGCTTCAAAATTTGATTGGAAAATATATTTTAGATGGCAAACCTTTATTGCGATATTTAAAATTTAGATCGTAACGATATATGCTTATAATGTGCGCTTATACTCGGACAACATACAGACATATCTCTTTTTATTGGATATCGTTCACATTTTGATAGAAATTCACAATTGTGGTGTAAAGTCTAAATATCAAATTAAAAGTCTAAATATCAAACGGCTAGCTGAAACAATATTATCTTGTATTCATACATAAACGCAATATCAAAAATGTGTAGTTTGGACTCAAGAAAGGTCCGAAATCTGGATATTAATCTAACTTTTTTGAGTATTACAGTACTCTCTTTCGGTATAACTCGTATACGAGCAAGTAAAAACCAAAGGAAAAAAAGTCAAGAGATTAAAGGTGACCTTGAGAGGGGGAAACAAGCTTGTCATTGGTGGACGTTTCGCAAGTCTAGATTGTGAGCAGAGCAACCTAATTATAGTCGAACTCAGTGTGAGTAATCTTTGGTTTCTATTTTCCGCCATAGTGCAAGGAGCGAATTTTGAAATTTTCAAGAATATGTTGAATAATGATAAAAAGGCCCAACGATTTATTCATTGAATTTTTATTTGTCCTTTCAAGGCAAAAACAGACAAACAGGATTTGCAAGAAAACCCCCGGTTTTAACCCTTTTAAGGGACAATTTTTTCTAGACATATTATGTTAAAATATTTTTAGACTTGAAATTAAAATAATAAAAGGGATTCATTTTGCTTATTAGTTAAATTTAATTTGATTAATTAATTTATTTGGTTAATTAATAACTAAATGACAAACGAAGACACATCATTTTGTGTGAGATAAAGAACTGAAGCATTTAAGTTTCTGTCTTTCTAAAAAAATTTGTCAGAACTTATGCCAACCTACATAATTTCATACAAAGATTGATAAATTTGATGGGAAACATACTTCCCATGGCCTTAGAAAGGGTTAAAATATTTTCAGAAAGTACTATAGCTCTTCACATCTAATTAATAGGCTGTTACGGCTATCAATAAATAAATATTGTTCCGAAATTTCCGCGGCCGTAGAAAATAAAACAACGACGTTTATTTACACGAAGACACACAGGACAGCACAAAGACGACAACTATATACAGCACAACAGACGATTATCTTCAGCCGAGACGTGCAGCAACATCAGCATACACAGCAGCATATAACAAGACAGACAGACAGTAACGCACAGCTTAGTTCAGCACTAGCTTCACTCCGTCGCTGCTCCGCTTATCTCTGGAAGGTCGGTTCCGACTACTCCACCCTAGCAGTTGCGGCAGTTTCCTTTTATAGGTCTTAGGAGGCGGGGCTAGAAGCCTCTCAACCAATCAGGAACGTTCGGGGCGTAACTCGGTTCCTACTGGATGGTCGGGAAAATTTTCGATGTTTCAGGTATAATCTATTTTGTCGCCAAAGTCACCAAATTCGTCGCAAGTCGCCAAATGGCCAAGTTTGTCACCACGCTCCGGGACCTCCGACGCGACACCGGACTCCGTCCAGTACAGATGACTGTAAAACATTCTTTCCGATGGTGGAACTAACTATGCTGGGAAGCAGCATTACAGATTCGTAACAATATTTATTGAAACAGAAAATACAAACTCCATATTTACTAACATATTAATTTTATTATTAAATTTTTGTTTTCTCATTTAAAAGGTTTAAGTGTTTTCATTAAACTTAGATAATTTGGAAATTGACTCTTCATTTAAAAATACAATGAATGATCTTTTAATTCAAACTGAATGTGAATAAGAATAAAAAAGAGCACATTCCCCCCCTCCCTTCATTGGATTTTCAGAAACAAAATCTATATTTATAGCTCATGTTTTATAGAATATCAGATTAATCATAAGTTATTTAGAAAAACAAATTATTTCAAAATTAATTCTTATTTGCTTACCAATTATGAAATTAAAGCTAATAAAAATTCATAAATCTGAAAGCCTTTCACAAAATAATCTCCCATTTTACATAGCAGATTATTTCGTCTAATTATATATAATGATTATAAACTTTAATTTTAAATCCACGAAATCCGATTAAGACTGTAAGTGCATTGAACCTTTTTATTTTAATGAGCAGATTAATTTAATTATTTCTTAAAAAATGTCCTGTAATTAATTAAATTATCACGCGTCTTTTAAGCCCTTATTTTAAAATCATTAAACGATGTAAATTATTTTGACAATAGTTTTTATAAAAGAACGAAACAAATTTTTAGTAACTTTAATTGATAATTATTTTAGAAAAGAAATTGTGCAGAATTTTTGGCCTTTTTTAAAATTTCACCTCAATGCATTTGCTTCTGAGCTGTTTTAGATCTTTTTAAAGCAAGATTTAAAACGAAACCAGAGGAAAAGAAACTTGTGAAACGTCAAATACTTTTTATAGAACAATTTTTTTATGAATCACTCGGTTTTTCTCATTTCAAATGATATTAAATAGCAACGTTTTAACTTTCTTTTTAGAATCGTTTGATTTTTTTTTTTTTTGATTTTTTTATAGTTTTATTTTATTTTTTCAATGAAGCAAGATTTCTCTTAAGGTAAAATTTCTTTTTGAATATATGCGATTAGTTTTATTTTTTAATGCATTTAATTTTAAAATTTTAAATCTTTCTTTTCTATTGATTAATTTAATTAATCATTTTTAAAAAAATCATCTCCACACATATCTCCATTTTCAAAGATTTTATAAGAAAATAATATAAATAATGATAATAATAATAATAATCTGAAGAAAAATACTGTGATGAAACGTTTTTAAGATATATTTCCGAATGCATTTTTAATAAAATATGAAATGTTATATTTTAAAAATCATTGAGGTTTTGAAGTCATCTGAAAATAACACTAACATTTCTGAAAAATAATTTTAGTAACCTCATAATTATTTTTTTCATTTTTTTCTTTATTGATTGGCATCAAAATAAGATAATTAAAACGCCGATTATATTCTTAAAGGCATGTCAACGTTAATTTTTGTTCAAAATATTATTTAAATGTTATATACTTTAGGGAATGCCATTTTTTTATGTATGTATCTTATTAATTTTCAAACATTTTATATTTTGGAAAATAAATTTGATTAAGTATTTTGGTATATAAGTGGAAAATATTTAAAATAATATTCTTTCATTTCAGTGGAAGGAAAGACATTTAAGATATATCTTGGGTACGTTCGCGTCAGATTTAGATATTGTTTACCATTTTTCATGCCATTCAGACATAGGAAAGGAAAAATACAATAAATTCCATGAATGTAATGGAATAGTAAATTTTTGTTTATTTTTCTCGGAGAAAGCAATTATTTTGAGTTCCAAACCTGATTTTAGTTTTTAAAAGAAGTTTTTCATAATAAAAATATATTTTACAAGAGTGTTTTTTTTCTAAGCTCCAATGGAACATTAAAAAAGCCATTAAAAGGAGAATTAAAAAAAATTAAAAAGATATGTACAAACATGATAAATTTTCGACATCGTTACCGTGAAAATTTATGATTTTCTGTAATCGAATTACAAATTGTTGTATGCCTTTCTCAAAGACAAGAATAATTTTGAGTTCAAAGTCTGATTTTAGTTTTTAAAGGAAGTTTTTTTTAATCAAAACATATTTTACGAGATTGTTTTCTTCTAAGCTCCAATGAACTATTAAAACAGACAAGGGTAGGAATTCAAATGAATTGACTACCAAGAGTTATTTGCATACATGATTCATTTTCAACATTATCACCGTAAAAATTCGAGCATTTGCACGCCGGTGAATCTGGTTTCCGATCCTTCTTTGAAGAATATGAGTGGAATGAAATGAATCTTAATGCTCATAGAAACTTCTCTTTAGTCTGGCATTAGTATTTTTTAATCGTCATTGTAATCGTCAAAAAAAAATTGAATTCAAGATTTGGACGAACTTTTACATTTTAGACTTTACATAACAAGAAAAAAAAATGTCTGTCTGCCCGACTGTCTGTCTCCCTGCAACCAAGATACTTCAGAAACGCTTTCAACTAGACATGAGATTTTTAATATTTGATCTTGAGACCCAATTTATAGAATTAGATTAAAATTTGATCAAAATATATTCAGAACTCTGTCTTTTCGGCTGTTCAAATATAATTTAGTGCGATAACTACGAAACGAAGAGAACTGACTAGATAAAATTCGGTATACAGATTTAACATCTATAGTGCAAACACGATAATTTAAAATCGCAGTGACTTAAATATAACATTCAATGCACTTAAGTTGTAAAATTTTTCATAGCATATTTCTTTATTATTTTAATGAAATGTCCCTGTACTCTTCTTTTCAAATTAAAAAGGAACTCTAAGTCTCAGAGATAAAATGGTTAGTTGACTCACTCTGTCTAACCCATTATTGGCAAAAAATTTTCTAGTTCTGATATAATAAAATAGATGACAATATTTCCTGGCTAGCTAAATTAGCTCCGAAACAGTTTTTACAAGAATTTTCCCATCTGTAAGTAACATATACGAATTCAAAAATATTTTTTATTCTTGTTCCATTGAATATTTTTATTAGAATATTCTTTTTAATTATTTAACGAACTACTTTGACACTGGTAAATTATTGAACAGAATGTTCATCTTAAATTGATTCCTCCCCCCAAAAAATAAATTCTGTTACTCTTTGTTTCGTCAGTTAAAACAAATGATTTTTAAAAATCTATACTTATTTACATTTTTATTCTATCTAATGTTCTGAATCTTGCCCAAGACAAAGTTTATTTTATGTTTTCTTAATTACCAGGAAGTTATCTGTTAAATCAATTGTCTTAAAACCTTCATTAAAGCCACTCGTTTCAATATTTCTGAGCAAAATTTGAAATATTAATAATAATAAATTAATTTGAATTAAAGTATCATATTTTAAACAAACATATTTATTATTTTAATATATTATACACTAACATAGAATAAGACATTGTTAAATGTAAGTATATGTAATATTTTTAATATTACAATATCCCAAATCACTCTTATAAAATAATTTAAAATATAAAGATATATTGCAATAATATAAATATCTTACGTTTCTCGAAATTTTACTTTTTATAGACTGTTCCAAACCAATTTTTAACCCCCCAAAATTTATCTTTTTCAAAATTTTTCAAAAATGCATAAAGAATGACATTAAGTTACTTTAAAAATTTTGAGTGGGAACATAGTCATGTGTTTATAACCTGGAATTGGATAGTAATAATTTATAACCTTGAATTGTAAAGTAATAATTTATAACCCTGAATTGGAAAGTAATAAATTTTAACATTGAATTCCAGTCTCCTATTTTCTATCTTGAATTTTAATATTTTTCCACCTTGAATCTCCACTGACTGTAAAATTCAAGAATTATTAATAAACCCTGAGTAGATTTTCAAGAAATAGGGAGCTTTAAAACACAACATTCTTATTAAATGGAACATTTCTTTAATATCAGTAAAATAAAAGAAATTTCATTTATGTGTCGCACTTTATCATATTTTGGCTATTTGAATTTAATTTACTTAACAAATCTTGGACGTAGCTCTCTTAATCCGAGGAATATGCACATTTACAATGGAAACATAAAAAAGACACATTAACATAACATAATAAGACATTAACATAGTAATGGAATTATTTAATTTATTTTTTATCACGTAATATTTTCTAAAATCCTACATATATTTAATAACATTTTTTAAAAAAAAAATTTGGAGAAATTCTACTCTATATTTTTAATTTCTATAAAAAAAAACATTATTTGTTTTGAGATTTAATTACGCAAATTAAAAAGAGTCAAATAATGCATTAAAGAGATTAAAACATTAAGGTATTCTTATAACATTCTGCTGATAATAATTAAAATTTTGTCCCCATGAATTTTAAGAAAATTTATCCTTTACATTATTTTTTAAACATGTTGTAAAAATATATTCACTTTTTTTAAAATTAAATGTTGTTTTTCAACATTTTTAACTGTATTAACTCAAAATTCCAAACTCCAGTTTAACGATATTTTCTTGAATACTATATAGCACTCAGACCATCGGAAGATCTTGTGGACTTTTCATAAAGTATCTTGTGGTAATAGAAAATGTATTTCATGGTTTTAGTATATTGTCTGCTTTTAATGAAGTAGATCTATTTTTGCTATTGTTTTTATGATTTAATCTCATTTTTCCAGCTCACAGCTGTTTTCTAATTGTGTGCTGTTTTACTGCAGGTAGGCTGGTTGTTCCATTGTTAATAATTAGCCTACCTTTAATCAGAAAGCATATTTTAAAATTTAATAATTATAATACAAATAAAGGAATTCAGTTAATATGCATGAATGTGATTTATTTCAATTGAAATGTTTTGAAATATTTCAAGCTTTTTGTCAGAAGCACATAAGCATATTGTCAACCATGGGGAAAAGGGCATTTTACATTTTCAGGTAATCCATTGAAAGTAAAAATATTTTGCCCCTGATTTTTTCAAATGAGTTTCGATTTTTTTAAATTAAATTCTCGCTGTACTTGAACAACACGGCAGGAATTTGCATTTAGATTTGTAAGAAAAGTATGTATGCATTTTGACATTAACAGATATGCATTTTGACATTAACAGGTATGCATTTTGGCTTTAACAGTTATGCATTTTGGCACACTTGTTTTAATTTTGAAACTGATAGAATTCTAAAAATGTCTTTTTAGACTCATAAAAGTCTGAAATTTCGAGATTAATGAATTTGTAAATGTGGAATTTTTATGATTAGAATAATATATCCTGGTAAAATTCGAATATTAGAAAATTCAAATGCATTCAACCTATTTAATAATCACTCAATTTTTAAATACATTAATAATAAGTATTCAAAAAAGAAGGATTCCTTATTTCCCTTCTCTCTAACTAAAAAATTAAATCTTTCAGCTTATTAATATTCATTGAATAAATTTAATAAATTAATTTTTAAAACTCACTTTTCTTCTCGAATTAGAGTGGAAATGTTTTATTTACTTTTTAAAATTCAGATCTTTATTTTCTCAAATTCATCATCAGAAGAATCAGCTCAAGAAGAAAATAAAAATTAAATTTATTTAATTATTAGCAGGTAATTAAGTTTTGAAAATATCGTTGAGAATCTGAACTATACAAAATTTCACAGATTTGTTGCTTAAGGAAACGAATACAAAGTCAATTATAAAATTTCATAAAAGTGTTTCAAATTCCTCTTTTTTATCAGATTCAATTAATTAATGTAAAATGACTCCTGGAATACAATATAAAAAATATTAAAAAAATGTGGAAAAAAATACGAAATTCACTGCAGCCACAAGCATTCTTCATCAAACGTAATGACAATTTTTCAAGAGAATCAGACTCATTTATTTTTTCAAATAATCACATTTTTTCCCTTCTCCTTTCTCCTTAAATTAATCGTCGAAAACTAATCCTTTTCTCATGAATTTTTATCTTTTCCTGAAATAATTGACAAAAGTAAAAAAAAAAAAAAAAATGAAGTAAAAATAATAATAATCTCTCGATTGCTCGATTCTCACAAAAAAAAAATCCAGTCTAGGAGGAATTAGAATATGATTTATAATACAGAGAACTTTTATCTCTCTTATTTTTGAAGGATTTGCCATTTTTTTAATACTACGATTTATTTTAGAGGATTAAACAATTTCTGTTTACTAGTAGTTATTAAAGAGAATAATGAGTAGATTATTAGAATTTCTAAGCTCTTTTATTCTTAAATTCTTCTCTTTTTTTTAAACGGCGTAGTTCTCTTTAATACTGAAAGTATCCTAACAGATTGTGGAATTTTAATTAGAAAATTCTATATATTGTTATCATTTCTTTGCCGTATTTAACTTCGAGTTTTTTTATATTAAGTATATATACAGATTAAGATACGTATTCAAACTCTTTCGAACCTAGTTGCATACATTAATTTCTCATAATAGACTACAATTCATTTATAGCCATACAGATATAATAGGAAAACGCTTTGCAATTTATGTGTCATAAAGTATTAAAACGTGTAAACACATAAAAATATTTCTGAATTTTTTTAACGATAATTTTCTATTTTTCTTTCTATATTTCGTCCACAAAAACAGCAATCTGTCAAAATATGTTATAAATCAGCATTTTAACGCATTTTTATTGCATATATTAAAGGTCAATGCAGTAGTTGAAAATGGCCTACTATGTTAAGAAGTCGCAGTAGTTGATGAGAAATAGTTCCTAAAATGTTCTAGTGGAAAATGAAATTTCAAATCCAGGAAGAATTTGGTTTAGATTGAACGGAATTGAGGCATATCATTTCCCTACGTACCTTTACTTATTTGATTAAACTCTCAAGCTCGCTGGTTAAAGTATGACTTAGAACCAACTGAAATCTGAAAGCCAGGCAAAGTTAAGCGCTACAGTCAAATCAATTTTGAATGCAAGCCTGCATACCTTATGCATGTTGTCATGATTTTTTGTTAGATGGAGTTCTACATTTAGGGACATGGCTAGTCAAAACAGCAATATCCCATGTGAGCTATAGATGACACTGGATTCGTCACCCAATAAAGTCTCGTATATGCGTATTGCGAGGTTTAGTTTAATTATAATAACATCCCGTTTTAAAGCAACACTAGGGCTATTTTGGGACGGACCTAGTAATTATGAGCCGCGGTCAGATGATGAGGACGACACCTGAGCTGGCACCCTCGCCCCAAACTTCCGCACCATGCCAGAGGGAAGACGTTTGGCCTTGACGGATTTAACGTGCGCCAGACCCGCTTACTCTGCTGTTCTTCAGCTCTCGAAGCGAAACCTTCCGGTTCCGAAGCCGAGACCTTGCGAGCAGGTCCCCACGGCCCACGTATTGGGTGGAAAATATGATTATGTCATAGTTCAGATAACATGTCGCACTCTTTAGAGCACTGGGTGACAACAATGTTATACAATTATATATAATTGTCAATTTAACGCTTACCATTGTTATTTTCTGAGACAGAAAATTTTTATATTTAACTGAATATTTAAATGTTAGTAATTGTTAATTTTGTTATACAGAGTTTGCTTCCAAGAATTTTGGTCTTTTTAATACATAATTTGTATAATGTATTAAATATTTTCTGTTGAACACATTCTTTCACAATAATTATAAAAAAGTTCCAATCGTATGCAAAATAACCTTGCCTCTGTCTTTTTCTATCATGTGTGGCATTTCAGTTCTGTTAGTTTAGTTAAATTATCCACATTTAAAAAGAAAATAGCTATTGTTTATAAATGGAAAAAAGAACAAAAATATCAATAATTCAGATTATGTGAACTAAAAATAGCTTAATTAACACTCACAATTTTATCACAAAATATAAATTGCAAAAAAAGAAAAAAAATTATATATGCATGCTGAAAATGTGTGTTAAAATATCTTTGAAATATTAGTGAGTCATATAAATTGTTCCTTTTTCCTTTTTTGCTTATTTTATTATTTTGACTCTAACATAGCACTAGTTATATTAATAAAAAAATAAGGCATTATTTTCCTTTATAAATAGATACTTTATGATATAAAAGATGCTATGTGTACAAGATGTTTTGTATTTGTAATTTGTGATTGTCTTTTCTGAATTTATGCTTAAATTATGATAATTACGTATAATTAGTTTTGTAAAATTGTTGTTTTTTGATATTATGCCTTATGTTATTTATTAATTATTGCACCGAATTATGTTATTTTTCAATTTTATTTAGATATTATACCTAACTACATAGGAGACAATTTCATTAATTTTCATAAATTTGTCCTCCATTTTCTAAAGCTACCTAAAGTTCTTAATTTTTTTTTCACAACTAAATACAGTAGAATCTCTATTGTACAAAGCCCCATCGTTCCTTTTCTAAAAATGTTACAAGGAAAATTCGTTTAACAAAAATTTATGAATTAAATTATAAATACGAGAAAAAAATGAAAACCTAATCCCCTCTTTCACTTTGTATAACATATTTCCTAAAATATTAAAAAGGGAAATAAATTACTTATATAACTTTGCTTTATACAAGTGTGTTACTAAGAAAATATTTTTCTCAAAAATTTTACCTCTTTCCAGAAGGTAATGTAAAATGCTTTGTAATTTTCTCTTTAAAGTTTGGTACTTTTCCTTCATTTTTCTTCGCAAATTGTAATTTCCTTGATGTTAAATAAAATGCTGTGAGCATTTCCTTTTGAGAAAATTTTTTATTAACTCCTTCATTATCATCGTCCACAAAACCCCTATATCAATTTCTTTAGTATCTTTATCACATTTCGTTACACTTTGAAATGCATCGTATTTTGAAAAATACGTAGCAATAACAATTTCTTCATAAAACTGAAGAAAATTGGACATTTCCTATTTTCTTTAACAGTTTCTTAGCTGTTTATATGCTGTAATTATTTGTAGTAGAATATATAGCTGATGTTTTGGAAATTGAATTAATTAAAAATCGTGAAACAATGAAAAACAAACTGAAAATTTACAGATAAAGAAGCCATTAAATAGAATTAATTTCTTCGAAGTCAATTACATGTTATTTATTATCTATTTCCGGATAAATAACACATAAATGTCATTCGAAAATAAAATTCTAGGGATTTCAAAGCACCCATTAATGAAAATTTCAACCCTTTAATCATTATCATATTTATCATTTAACTCTTTACTAATATGGAGTTAATGGAGAAACGATTCCACCGGAATGTCTTTGTCCTTATAAGAGAAATAAATCTTCTTGAAAAGAATTAAATTATATCATTGTTTTTCGATTTCAAACATATTTTACTTTCCAATTTTTTCTCTATATCCAATTCCAAATTTCATTTTTATTCAACTAATATTTGCAATTCTTCAACTGAAGCTATTTAAACATTAGCAATTGAGATTTTATCGATTTCAGTTTTTCACGATTATTTCATAATCACATGTGTGACACGGCATAGTCATAGAAGACATGGTTTCTGCGATAAGAATATTCAATCAACTGATAGGCCCTGTTTGAATATCACGAGAAGCATCAGCTAAGTTGCTTTTTATATTCAAGTTGTTCGTCACTTACTACTCTCTCCTGTCGATTTCATTAGAAAAACTCTATAATAATTGCGTTGATGGAATCGAAATAATTAATTTAATCCAAATAAAAAACAGTCCCAATACTTTAGAAACCGATGATGAGTACATTTCACAATTTATAAATTGCATGAATTAGATGTGTGGCGAACCTCAGTACCTAGATACTTCTACCCCATTTGTGGTAGCTAGTAGCAGAGGGAAAAACAGAAGTACCTTTGGTGCATTAGTTGAGTAGAAAAGGATTGCTCATATGCGCTTAAGGTGAAAATTGAAGTAGTTCTTTAGATGAAATTTAAATTTCGGAAGAAACTATAGGGGATTAAGTAGCAAAGTCTATTTAGTTGTAGAGTAAGGAAAAGTGTACTTCCCATTGCATTTGGCATAGTTAGTTTGCTCCTTGACTATGGGATTTTCACGAGTTTTGAGTTAATTAAAAATATTAAAAGTTCTTTGATGAAATTATCGAGCTTTGGAGTTTTAAGATCTCTGTTTAAAATATCATTCCGGATAAACTAAGGAGCATTAGTAATGATACGAAGTATTTTATTTTGAATTTTGTTTCTGTTGGCTTTAGCAGCAAATAAGCAAATTTGAGAAGCATAAATAAAGATAAATCTTTAAACTTGTATGCATAACAACATTTTATTCTTTAGTGAAATAGGGGGTGGGGTCTGCTAATGAGTGTGATAATGAGGTAAACTTTAGTCCAGAACTTCTTTTTTACTATTGTTGATATCGCTTTTAAAAGTGAATTTATTGTCCAGGTTTATCAGTTTGTATTGTGAGTCCAAGGTATTTCGCTTCTTTTTAACATAAAAGATTATCTTCAAGAAATGTGAGTGTAGGTAGCGGTTTCTTTAGCTGTCCTTTCTCGAACACGACAGCAGGGGCCTTTTCCGAATTGATGGAAATATGTCATTTTATGCAACGAATTTTAATATTCAGGAGTTGTTTTTGTAACAAGTGGGGCTTCCCTGCTTAAAGATAGCTGCAGAATCAACAAAGCAGCAGCTTGTGATGTAGTTACTCTTGGAGAAGTCAGCTGTAAAGCTGGTGTAACAGGGATATTAGAAGATTGTATATTCGAGGACTAAGAATATTTACTTGAGGGGTCTTTGTTTTTTTTCAACTCTTTGAAGAAAGTGTATTATTTATTTTAACTTGAAATGTTCGTTGTTGAAGAAATCGGTTATTATGTCGATGAGGTTGGAGGGTACTTTAAATTATATGAGCTTGTTGATGATACCATTATGCCAGATTCTATCAAATGTCTACCTTAAGTCAAGTTTAGTTTAGTTTAGTTATATTAACGTCCCGTTGTAAAGCAACACTAGGGCTACTTTGGGACGAACCTCGTAATTTTGAACCACGGTCAGATGACGAGGATAACACCTGAGCTGGCACCCCCTCTCCACGCCACACCACACCAGCGGGAGGACGTTTGGCATGACGGATTTAACGAGCAACAGACCCCCCTTACACGACGGTTCTTCGGTGGGAATCGGGTCTAGAACCTGAAACCCTACTGCTCACAAGCCGAGACCTTACCACCAGACCACCACGGCCACCACCTTAAGTCAAAGAAAATCTCACCGGTGTATAGATTATTGCTAAAGCCCTGCGTGATGATATTTGGAACCTTAAAATTTTGCTGAACGTATCCATGAGTGGGCCTAAAACCATATTGCTCATCAGAAAAGATACTGTTACAAATCTATAATGTTGCTCTCCAGCACGGTTAGTTAAATCACTGGAAAGACCGTTTTACGATCAGCTCTGTTGGCTGCTGATCGGATGCCGAATCATTGATCTCAGGGGTTGGTGAAAAACTTGGCGTCCGTTTAACGACTTGGCGATACATTTGGTGAATTTGGCGAAGCTAGGGAACCATGGAGAATTGCAGGCGTTTAGATTAACTGTAGAGTGTAGCTAGTAGATTCCCTTTTCCTGCTGAATTCTGTCTGGCCGCTTTGTGCGCTGCCGTTGTTATTACTACCAATTACTACTTGTGGGATACTGTTCGTTATAGTTTGTTGCTGTGTATTGTGTGTGTTCGTCTCGGCTGTATATTTGACGTCTATGTATTCGTTTCTTCGTCATTAATAAAAGTCACCTTTCGTTACTAAAGGACTATTTCTTCATCGACAAACAAATCGAAAGAACACCGAGTTTCATTACAATAGTAAGTTATTTACGTTGGTTTTTGAGTCTGATAAGCATAATGCTCTCATAATTTTTCCCAGGTTTTATAAATTGCGTTGATTATTATTGCATACGTATTAAATGATAACCCATAACTAGCGCAAATAATTCAATTTTGCAAAATAAAGACAATTAAAAGTTTTTAAAATTCCCTGGCTTTAATTTTGATATCAGTGAGCATTAAGAAGTAATTGACTCGCTCTTCCTTGAATCGAATACCATAAATCAAATTATTTTATTTAAAATATTTACTTCGCATCTTCGCCATTTTCTTTCCATTATCGAGCTAAAACAAGAGTATAGATTTTTCATATTTTCTTGCCTGCTGAATCCGAAATGCATTAAAAGGTCATTAGTTGCATTCCCACTTCTCCAAGAGAAATCGCTTTTTAAGTTGTTGAGCCCCTGGGATTAAAAAACGGTGCATTTGAATTTACCAAATTAGAAAAGTGATTTTTAATTGAAAAATCGATGCATGATACTAATGACTGTTATTTTTATTTTTCTATATCTTAATTTAAAATTCTAGAAATATTTCAAAATGCTATCATTCATGAATTGGGAGAAAAAAGAAAATGACATTTACACACCAAATTTTACATGGAATTAACTATATGGAACATCTATGATAAAGTTTTATAATTCAAATAACATAGAAAATATATAAATGTAGGCTTTTATATTAAAAATCTGCAGTTTCATCACTTTTATTGTACATATGTAATGAAACTATTTTAATTATACCTTTTGTTATTACACGAAATTCTTCTGTGAATTATCTGCACCTTACATTTACATAAATACTAGCCGCCTTTGGTGACCAGCCGGTTCGCCAATCTTAATGTTCGTTAAAATTTTAATAATTAAATATTTTATGCAATTCCTACTATAATAGCTTCTTCATCAAAATATTTTAAAGCTTCAAATTTTGATAGTCATATAATTCACTCATAATATTATAAATGCCTTCAGTCATAACGTAATATGTATCTCTCTCATTTTCTGTTAGTTCCCGTAGAATTTATACTATAAATTAAAGTGGAAAGGATTAATCTGCAATTAATATAATAATATTTTTTACTGAAACAAAATATTTTTTTGTTATATGATTACTGAAAACAGTCACTGAGCGTTTAAACTTTATGGGCACTAAAGAATATATGTCTTAATTTATGTAATATTTCAAGAATTTGTCAACAAAATATTCTCAGATTCATTATGACCAGAACGATTAATTAACAATGTTTAATTTTAAATGCATCAAACACTAAGAAAATAAAACGAATCGTTTAAAATAATCGGTTGAAAACAGGTTAAAAAAAACTAAAAAAACGATGTACTTAAAACTATAAGCGTATACAAAAAATATATAACTAACATAAATACAATTTAATTACAAAAACATGCAACTAACCTAAAAATAATTTAAATCATCAGTTGATAATGGTTGTCATGTCAGCAATCAGAACACAATGCGCATGCGTGAATTTTCAGCGCCAGTTGCGGTAACGCAAATGCGTGAGTTTTTCTACGCCAGTTGGGGTAACGCTATACAGGTTAGAAATTTTTAATTTCCTTCATTCTGTTTTATTTTAATTCAAAAGTACTTAAGAATGAATCTGAAAGATCGATTAATGAATAAAGTTTAATTTTAAATGCATCAAACATTAAGAAAATAAATAGAATCGTTTCAAATAATCAGCCGAAAAATCTTAAGCCTAGCCTCATGACTGTTGGGAAAAAAAAAACTGAAGCCGTACTCATTTGGCGGTGGGGAAAATGAAAAGATGTTTTTGCCGGGAAAGTTAGTTTTTAATTAATAATTAAAATTCTAATTAAAAATTCAAAAAAAGGGCTATCCTATCTTTTAAGTTAGATCAAACTGCACACGGTGTGCAAATTTGATTAAAATCGGTTAAGTAGTTTAGGAGTCCATCGCGGACAAACAACGTGACACGTAATTTATATATATTAAGATATCAATTTAGAAATTATGCAACTTAGACATTCAACAATTGGGGAAATTTTTCAAAAATAAGCTTGATTTGGCTCTTTGCCAAATTTAGACTTGAAGGTCATATGACATGATAATATATTATTATGCCGGGATTATACTCGGCCAGTTATAAGATATACAGTAGGCAGCGCATGCGTAGAAAGGGACTGATTTATTTTTGCCACAATTTCATAAGATAGATTCAGACATTCCACACTTGACTATAAATTAAAATTTAGCCGTCCCTGAATTTTTCTTTTTCACTGCGTATCGTATTAAAATAATGGATATTTACACATACACACACTCACACAAAAAAAACATGGTAAAACAAAAAAAAAAAAAAAGGTCAGCATACCAAAATTTTAAAAACACTATAGAAAAGAAATGCAAATAAAATGAAAAACACACACTTACACACACAACCTCGCATCAGAAAGAACAAAGAGAAAAAATGTCGGAATTAATTTGAGATAAGTGATCAATTTTTTTTTTACGTCAAAAAACAAAAACCTCCAAATTCTACAAACGCATGCGCAATAAAAAAAAATACAATATAGCAGAATGTTGTTCCGTTGGAATTGAACAGTATTTTTCGCCTTTCTGCGCATGCGCTGCCTACTGGTAGTCTTATAACTGACCGAATGTAAATCCGGTATTAATCTAACACAAAAGAAATATTTTCTTTGTTTTCTACTGCCGATTTGAAATGTTTTTTTTTCAATTCATTTAGAATATAGTTAATTAAAAATAGATAAAAATAGTTTTTGATCATTTATTTTTAAAAATTAAAGATGAATTGTTCAATAATTAAATCAAATTAATTTAGAATTTCGGATGAAAGAAAATAAATTTAATTCCAAAAGATTTTCGGAAAATTGCCTGTACCTTAAGAATTGTCTTAAAATTTAATGAATCAATCACTTTAGACTGTCAAAATTCATTTTTTTAAAAAATTCGGTTAGATGATGTATAATTTTTTTCTGCTATCATCAGAAATGATATTACTGAAAATTCGCGAGAAAAATTATGTAAAATAATAAAAACGGTACTAAATTAAATTTTTTCTTCAAGATCCATTGAGTCACTCTTATCGTTATTTCCATTGCCAGATTGCCTAATTGTATTTGGGATAGATTTGTTTGAACATTATTCATACGCAAACAAAACGTTCTTTTTAAAGTATTGATGCTTTCTTAAATTTGCTGGCTCAAGAACAAAATTAAATTCTTATATAGCAAAATTTTTGTTGCGGACATTTCAATTTATTTTAGCTTTATTTCGCCCATTAAAAATTTATTTTTAAATTATCATGTACTTTGAAAAATTAAAAATAATTATTACATAAGTTTTGTATTATTTACTCCATATGATTTTATACATGTCGGTTTTTAAATGAAAAATTAAGAAAATCACGGATTAGGGAAACTGAAGCAAATAAACTTATAAACATTTTAAACCATTCAAAATGATAGTCATATTATTTTATAATGTGATGATTTATTAATTGAAATCGTTTAGAAAATAATATCATACCAAACAAATAAGAGCTGCATCTTTATTTAGTCTAAAAAATATTCTCATTTTTTTGTAATTTTTTAATTGAAATTTAAAAAAAAAGCAATTTATGTAAAAGCTGGGATTTATACGACTTTTATAATAGTGAGAACTACAAGAAAATTATCTGAAACTTGAAAACAATCGTTTTGAAAAATTATGTATTCTAACAAGGTTAATCACTCGTTGAATCAAGCATATCAAATTCAAATGCTAATTGGTTCTTAAATAAACAAAGTATATGAAAAGAAATGAAACACGTCAATTTTTGTAGAAATTAAGATTTATTTTTAAAAACAAGGAAAATGGTAAATTTAATGTTTTCTTTCTGTCACTTAGATCCTCTCCTGGTATGGTGCGGACATTTGGAGAGGGCGGATGCCAGCTCAATGTCGTCCTCGTCATTAAACCGTCGTTCAAAATTACGAGGTTCGTCTCAAAAAGTCCTAGTCCTGCTTTAAAACGGGAGTTAATGAAACTTAACTAGACTAAACATCTGCCACTTGCCATCTCTTAGTTGTCACTACATTTTCTACTTTAAAGGATATCTTGTTCGATATGATTACTTCCAATATTGATTCATGATGAGTATCAGTAATCATTCATAGTGAGAATCAGTAACGAGGAACCTAAATTCTTTTCACGAGTGAAAGCAATTTCTAATAACGAAGCAGCCTTAGCACAAAAATAAATTTATATGTTCAATTTCGAGTCATTTCAAATCTAACTGAGAAATGTTTTCAATATTGATATATCTAAACATCACTGAATTCTACTTTCAAATTTGAACAGCATTGTATCTTGGTTATTATAACTTTCATATGGTAGATACTACGATGGGAAATAAAGTGAGGAAAATAATTAATTTTTTTCAAAAATTAAAAATTCCTAAACATTGTTTCAAATTCATTTCTAAGGCCTTATTTTTTCCCCGCATATGCTTGATATGATGTCATTCTTAATTTCGCATGTCAAAAAGTTTTAGTTTTTAACTTCTTTTTTTTTCAGAGAACTTGCTGATAACAGAATGTTTCTAACGTACTGATCCGGTATATTGATTGCAGGTTTATTTTCAAACGGTTAAGTAAAATAATTACGTAATGCCAATAATATCAAAAACGTTGCAACACTGTACATTATCTTTATAGATCTAAAAGGTATTTTTTGTAAGGTATATACTGTTCTCGAGTTGCGAATCTTAGAACGTTACTCGCAGTAAATGATTTTTTTTATCACTCAAAGCAGTTCTCCTTAATGAGTCTTCAAAAACTTTAAAACTAATAGAATGTTCCCTGGAACAGTGTGATTTTTTTTTATTATAAACGTCTACTAAATAGGATTAAAAATGTATGAAGATGAGTTCGAATTAAAATAATCAGATTAAAAGAACGAAATAATTTATTTTTTTATTATTTTTTTAATTTTCCAATTCAACGGAAGAATAAAGAACGGAATAATAATTTATGAAGATGAGTTCGAATTCAAACAATCAGCGTACAAAAACGAATCAATTTCTTTTAGCTTTCCAATTCAACGGAAGAATAATTCATGAAGCTGAGTTCGAATAATAAACTTACAATTACGAACCAATTTATTTTATTTTATAATTTTTTTTAAATTTTAGAATCCAACGGAAGAATAAAGAACGGAATAATAATTTATGAAGATGAGTTCGAATTCAAACAATCAGCTTACAAGAACGAATCAATTTCTTTTAGCTTTCCAATTCAACGGAAGAATAATTCATGAAGATGAGTTCGAATAATAAACTTACAAAAACCAACGAATTTATTTTATTTTATTATTTTTTACTTTTACAATGCAACGGAAGAATAAAGAACGGAATAATAATTTATGAAGATGAGTTCGAATTCAAGCAATCAGCGTACAAGAACGGATTAATTTCTTTTAGCTTTCCAATTCAAAGGAAGAATAATTCATGAAGATGAGTTCGAATAATAAACTTACAATTACGAACCAATTTATTTTATTTTATAATTTTTTTTAAATTTTAGAATCCAACGGAAGAATAAAGAACGGAATAATAATTTATGAAGATGAGTTCGAATTCAAACAATCAGCTTACAAGAACGAATCAATTTCTTTTAGCTTTCCAATTCAACGGAAGAATAATTCATGAAGATGAGTTCGAATAATAAACTTACAAAAACCAACGAATTTATTTTATTTTATTATTTTTTACTTTTACAATGCAACGGAAGAATAAAGAACGGAATAATAATTTATGAAGATGAGTTCGAATTCAAGCAATCAGCGTACAAGAACGGATTAATTTCTTTTAGCTTTCCAATTCAAAGGAAGAATAATTCATGAAGATGAGTTCGAATAATAAACTTACAATTACGAACCAATTTATTTTATTTTATAATTTTTTTTTAAATTTTAGAATCCAACGGAAGAATAAAGAACGGAATAATAATTTATGAAGATGAGTTCGAATTCAAACAATCAGCTTACAAGAACGAATCAATATCTTTTAGCTTTCCAATTCAACGGAAGAATAATTCATGAAGATGAGTTCGAATAATAAACTTACAAAAACAAACGAATTTATTTTATTTTATTATTTTTTAATTTTACAATCCAACGGAAGAATAAAGAACGGAATAATAATCTATGAAGATGAGTTCCAATTCAAAGAATCAACGTACAAGAACGGATCGATTTCTTTTAGCTTTCCAGTTAAACGGAAGAATAATTCATGAAGATGAATTCGATTAATAAACTTACAATTACGAACCAATTTATTTTATTTTATATATTTTTTTTAAATTTTGCAATCCAAAAGAAGAATAAAGAGCGGAATAACAATTTTTGAAGATAAGTTCGAATTCAAACAATCAGCGTACAAGAACGAATCAATTTCTTTCATCTTTCCAATTCAACGGAAGAATAATTGATGAAGATGAATTCGAATAATAAACTTATAAGTACGAACCAATTTATTTTATTTTATAATTTTTTTGATTTTACAGTCCAACGGAAGAATAAAGAACGGAATAATAATTTATGAAGATGAGTTCGAATTCAAACAATCAGCGTACAAGAACGAATCAATTTCTTTTAGCTTTCCAATTCAACGGAAGAATAATTCATGAAGATGAGTTCGAATAATAAACTTATAAAAACGAACGATTTTTTTTTTAATTTTACAATCCAACGGAATAATAATCTATGAAGATGAGTTCGAATTCAAACAATCAGCGAATAAGAATGAATCAATTTCTTTTAGCTTTCCAATTCAACGGAAGAATAATTCATGAAGATGAGTTCGAATAATAAACTTACAATTACGAACCAATTTATTTTATTTTATAATTTTTTTTAAATTTTAGAATCCAACGGAAGAATAAAGAACGGAATAATAATTTATGAAGATGAGTTCGAATTCAAACAATCAGCTTACAAGAACGAATCAATTTCTTTTAGCTTTCCAATTCAACGAAAGAATAATTCATGAAGATGAGTTCGAATAATAAACTTACAAAAACAAACGAATTTATTTTATTTTATTATTTTTTACTTTTACAATGCAACGGAAGAATAAAGAACGGAATAATAATTTATGAAGATGAGTTCGAATTCAAGTAATCAGCGTACAAGAACGGATTAATTTCTTTTAGCTTTCCAATTCAACGGAAGAATAATTCATGAAGCTGAGTTCGAATAATAAACTTACAATTACGAACCAATTTATTTTATTTTATAATTTTTTTTTAAATTTTAGAATCCAACGGAAGAATAAAGAACGGAATAATAATTTATGAAGATGAGTTCGAATTCAAACAATCAGCCTACAAGAACGAATCAATATCTTTTAGCTTTCCAATTCAACGGAAGAATAATTCATGAAGATGAATTCGAATAACAATCTTATAAGTACGAACCATTTCTTTTTATTTTATATTTTTTTTTAATTTTACAATTTAACGGAGAAATAAAGAACGGAATAATAATGTATGGAGATGAGTTCGAATTCAAGCAATCAGCGTACAAGAATGGATTTTTTTTTTTTAGCTTTCCAATTCAACGGAAGAATAATTCATGAAGATGAATTCGAATAATAAATTAACAAGTGTGAACCAATTTATTTTATTTTATATATTTTTTTAAATTTTACAATCCAACGGAAGAATAAAGAACGGAATAATAATTTATGAAGATGAGTTCGAATTCAAGTAATCAGCGTACAAGAACGGATTAATTTCTTTTAGCTTTCCAATTCAACGGAAGAATAATTCATGAAGATGAGTTCGAATAATAAACTTACAATTACGAACCAATTTATTTTATTTTATAATTTTTTTTTAAATTTTAGAATCCAACGGAAGAATAAAGAACGGAATAATAATTTATGAAGATGAGTTCGAATTCAAACAATCAGCTGACAAGAACGAATCAATATCTTTTAGCTTTCCAATTCAACTGAAGAATAATTCATGAAGATGAGTTCGAATAATAAACTTACAAAAACAAACGAATTTATTTTATTTTATTATTTTTTAATTTTACAATCCAACGGAAGAATAAAGAACGGAATAATAATCTATGAAGATGAGTTCCAATTCAAACAATCAACGTACAAGAACGGATCGAATTCTTTTAGCTTTCCAGTTAAACGGAAGAATAATTCATGAAGATGAATTCGATTAATAAACTTACAATTACGAACCAATTTATTTTATTTTATATTTTTTTTTAAATTTTACAATCCAAAAGAAGAATAAAGAGCGGAATAACAATTTTTGAAGATGAGTTCGAATTCAAACAATCAGCGTAGAAGAACGAATCAATTTCTTTCATCTTTCCAATTCAACGGAAGAATAATTGATGAAGATGAATTCGAATAATAAACTTATAAGTATGAACCAATTTATTTTATTTTATAATTTTTTTGATTTTACAGTCCAACGGAAGAATAAAGAACGGAATAATAATTTATGAAGATGAGTTCGAATTCAAACAATCAGCGTACAAGAACGAATCAATTTCTTTTAGCTTTCCAATTCAACGGAAGAATAATTCATGAAGATGAGTTCGAATAATAAACTTATAAAAACGAACGATTTTTTTTTTTAAATTTTACAATCCAACGGAATAATAATCTATGAAGATGAGTTCGAATTCAAACAATCAGCGAATAAGAATGAATCAATTTCTTTTAGCTTTCCAATTCAACGGAAGAATAATTCATGAAGATGAATTCGAATAACAATCTTACAAGTACGAACCATTTCTTTTTATTTTATATTTTTTTTTAATTTTACAATTTAACGGAGAAATAAAGAACGGAATAATAATGTATGGAGATGAGTACGAATTCAAGCAATCAGCGTACAAGAATGGATTAATTTCTTTTAGCTTTCCAATTCAACGGAAGAATAATTCATGAAGATGAATTCGAATAATAAATTAACAAGTGTGAACCAATTTATTTTATTTTATATATTTTTTTTAATTTTACATTCCAACGGAAGAATAAAGAACGGAATAATAATTTATGAAGATGAGTTCGAATTCAAACAATCAACGTACAAGAAGGAATCAATTTCTATTAGTTTTCCAATTCAACGGACGAATAATGAACTCGTTAAAAGAAACTTTAAATAGACATTATTTTTTTCTACAATAATGATGGGAAACACAAATACCTACACACGACTACCAAATGATTCTTTCACTAAACCACTGCAGTTTGAAGCATTCTGAGTATAAATCTCTATTTGAAATCTTTCATTGCAACATGAAAATTAAATTCTTTTCCAACTGGCCCCTAAGCCTTGCTAAAAGTGACTATCATTTCCAAAATTCGAAGCATTTTCATGATTCTTACTAGTTTCCATTTTTACCTTTTTCGTTTACCAAGTAAAGAAAAAGTATTACTATCATCAAAAGATTCGAACATGATATTTTACCGAATCATCTTATTTCGAATATCGAGTTCGGAAAATACCTTTTTGGCATTATGTCATTCTGCCTGTGACGAAAATAGCCAAAGAAGGCTTTGAACTAAGTTGATATTTGATATACAGTCTTTATACCAAGTTTGTAGATTTCATAATAAATAAAAAAAAACTTTATCAATTCTGTTTCCAGCAATAGGGGGTAAAACACAAATTGTTAAATCTGCAGTTAAATAGAATTAAGAATACACCTATTTAGTTATTTAAGGATAAATTTTCCGACTGCATTATCAGTTTTTAATTTTTTTTGTATACGAAATTTTGAAAAAGTACAGTAATTTTCAAAAAGTTTGAACTCGAGATTTTACAAATCTCAACGTTTTAAATTTTCCTAAAATTTAAAAAAAACAAAAACACATTAAAAAATACCTGTCTGTCTGTGATAAAGGTATATGCTCTGAGATAGACAGAAAAAAAATTGCTATATAGTCTTTACACCAAATTTATGGTTTTCTATTAGCATTTGAACAAAATCCATTAAGAGGAAGTTGATCTGTCTGGCCTAATATAAATTAACATAATAATTACAAAAAAATAGAACTAGATGTATAAAATTTGATACAGTGGTTTAGCATTTCATCTGCAGATTCGTATGAAATTTGGAAATAAATTCTATCTGCATGTCTGTATTTTTTCATCTATGTAAAAGAAATAATTCACAACGACAATGGCAGGAACTTAAATAAATGATATATGGACCATAATATTAAAATCCAAAGCGTTAATACTTATGAAACAACGTATGATTTTCGAATGCCTAATAACCAAAAAACGTAAAGTCTTAAATAAATAAAAAATCGTATGTGACCTTGTAGTTAGTTACAATTGTTAAATTTTGATTTCAATTAATGAGAAAAAGTCTTCCAAAATATAGGGTGGCACCAAAATTATGGTACAAACTGATAAGGGAGTTCGACAATAAGGATATAAAAAATACAGACATAGGAAACCAAGTCGCAAATCATTTCTTTAATTATTAATAAAGAGTGCCTCAATTGAAATGGGACAAGATATTTTGTTTCTAACTTCTACATCAGTGAAGATATTTTAATGGCATTTTTAACAATGGTGGCACAATCATTTGAAACATTTTATTATAAATGAATGTATGGCAATTTATCGAGCATTGATCACTTTTTTCTGAGGATATCTGAAGACTCTTGCGGCCAGTATCTGATAAATACTATACAAATCATTTATTATAAAAGGAATGTATGGCAAATTATCGAGCATTCATTACTTTTTCTAAGGACATCTGATGAATCTCACAGCAACTATCTAATAAATGCTATACAATCATTTATTATAAAATGTATGTATGGCACATTATCGAGCATTTATTACCTTTTCTAAGGATGTCTGAAGAATCTTACGGCCAGTGTATAATAAATACTATAAAATAATTTATTATAAAAGGAATGTATGGCAAATTATCGAGCACTGATTACTTTTTCTAAGGACATCTGATGAATCTCACAGCAAGTACCTAATAAATGCTATACAATCATTTATTATAAAATATATGTATGGCACATTATCGAGAACTGATTACCTTTTATAAGGATGTCTGAAGAATATTACGGCCAGTATATAATAAATACTATAAAATAATTTATTGTAAAAGAAATATATGACAAATTATCGAGCATTCATTACTTTTTCTATGAACATTTGATGGATCTCACAGCAAGTACCTAATAAATGCTATATAATCATTTATTATAAATGAAACGTATGGCAAATTATCAAGCACTGATTACCTTTTCTAAGGATGTCTGAAGAATCTTAGTCACTATCTAATAAATGTCGTACAATAATTTATTATAAATGGATTGTATGGCAAATTATCGAGCACTGATTACTTTTTCTAAAGACATCTGATAAATCTAGCAAAAAGTATCTAATAAATGTTATAAAATCATTTATTACAAAGGGAACGCATAGCAAATTATCGAGCACTGATTACCTCTTCTAAGGATATCTGAATTATCGAGCATTGATTACTTTTTCTAACGACATCTAATAAATCTCGCAACAAGTATCTAATAAATGTTATACAATCATTTATTATAAAAGGAACGTATGTCAAATTATTGAGCATTGATTACTTGTTCTAAGGATGTCTGAAGATCTTACAGTTACTATCTAATAAATGCTATACAATCATTTATTATAAATGGAATGTATGGGAAATTATCGAGCATTCATTACTTTTTCTAAGGCCACCTGAAGATCTTGCGGCCAGTTTCTAGTAAATGCTTATTTTTATAGTTTTTTTTCTTTAAAATACACTTTATAATTAATAATTTTATTAAAGAGATAAACACATCAGAAGTCATGACATTTGTGCGCTCGTGGTGCCGAATTTTTTCAAAGTCGTTAATTTTATGCCCAGGTGGACTGTTGATAATATCTTTATGAAAGAGTGTATGAAAAGTTTTTGGCGAAACAACCCTCGTGGGTTTTATTTGTAGTACGAATATGAACATAAGATCTCGTATTAATACCTGATGTAACTTGGAAGGTGAGAGATTGGACAAAAAAATGTTTAATAAGAGTTGCGAAGAATTTATTCTTTTTCCTCTAATTGCATTTAGAAAATTGAGATAGATGGCGCTGATTGTTATGCTTGAAAAAAGAAAAAAAAAATACTGGTGCTTAAAAAAACATTAAAACTATAAGTACCATTTCTGCTATCAAAATACGCGACAGTGGAATTTACGGTTAAATCTTTCACAGTTAATGCTCGCTTTCGCATTTTCACTGAGCTGAAATGACAGGTGGCCATTTTGAGAATAAATGGCCATTTTTTTTTATCTGAACATTCGCTCAACTTGAAAAGGTTGTAAAAAAGTGTAAGTATTAGTCTTGGAAAGAGATAAAATAAAGAGTTAACAACCACAAAGAAAAACGAGAGGTACATTTTTTATTTCTTTGCAGCAATATTTTTTCTTTTGTTGAAAAACTGCATGCGGGATATTCTGAAGCTCTTAATTTCTTCTTGGAAAAAAAAGCATCTAAAGAGAAGTAATCATGGAAAGGAATAATTGCTGTAATTGGTGTAATGCAATAGAGTGCTAAACGATTTACTATCATGTAGATTCCTTTCTTTCGGCTAAAATGGTTCAAATATACATTTTTTTTTATCGTGGAGATTTTAATTTTAAGTGGAGATTTTATCGTTGAGATTTTAATTTTAAGTGGAGATTTTATCGTGGAGATTTTAATTTTAAGAGGAGATTTTATCGTGGAGATTTTAATTTTAAGAGGAGATTTTATCGTGGAGACTTTAATTTTAAGAGGAGATTTTATCGTGGAGATTTTAATTTTAAGTGGAGATTTTATCGTGGTGATTTTAATTTTAAGAGGAGATTTTATCGTGGAGATTTTAATTTTAAGTGGAGATTTTATCGTTGAGATTTTAATTTTAAGTGGAGATTTTAATTTTAAGTGGAGATTTTAATTTTAAGAGGAGATTTTATCGTGGAGATTTTCATTTTTTTTTTATTTAAGTTTGTTCACAGTTATCGTTTTCATTTTAATATGGTAATTTATGTAAATACACGTTCATACAAAATGTTCAATAAGATAAATAGTTTATCTACTATTTGGATTTAAACTATTTAGATAGATAGTTTATCTAACTATCTAAATTGTTCATCTAGTTACGAAATTTGTGAAATTGTCCGTTGTTGGCTAATATATGCCACAGAGAAGGAATTCGGTCCGCGGTGGTCTAGTGGTTAGGTCTCGGCTTCGAAACCGGAGGGTTTCAGATTCGAGACCTAATTCCACCGAATAAATGTCCAGTGCGTGTTAAATCCGTCGCAGCCCAAGAATACTCCCGCTGGTGTGGTATGGAAGCTTGGAGAGGGAGTGCCAATTCAGGTGTCATTCTTGCCATCTTACCGAGGTACAAAATTGCGAGGTCCGTTCTAAAATAGCCTTAGCATTGCTTTAAAACGGGTTATTAGTATAAGTAAATAACTAATTGAGAAAGAACTCAAAATTTTGTATTGATTTATAATTAGTAAATTTATTGGCATTTCAAACACTTTTTTTCAATAACTTAGAAAAATATTTTTTATAAAAGTCTATTTTTACTCCATTTTAAAATTTAAAAATAAAGTTTTTTCTCTTTTTTTCCAATTTTTCTTTGGTACAATTTTTTTCTCTATTTTTAGAAGATTAAAAAATATTTAGAAGTATATTTTAAATCATTTCTTTTTTTTATTTTAATAAATGTGTACTTACTTATAAATGTGTAGATACTTTTTTTGATCAATTTTTTTTTTCACGTTTCTGTGAATATCGTATAGTTTTTGTTCGTATTATTTTAATTCAGTCTGCGAGTAATCCAAGTTTATTTTATTGTTAAATATAAACATCCCTTCCTTTCAACTTTCCTCTCACACCTATTTTGAGGAATTAAACTCATCCTAAAACATGCTCAAAAGCTCGAAGGGTTTTAGAATCCGTTGTCAAACAATATGTATATGCGTGTTGCGAAGATTATAAAAGCACTAGCCGCCTTTGGCGACCAGCCGGTTCGGCAATCTTAATGCTCGTTAAAATTTTAATAATTAAATATTTTATGCAATTCCTACTTTAATAGCTTCTTCATCAAAATATTTTAAAACTTCAAATTTTGATAGTCATATAATTCACTCATAATATTATAAACGCCTTCAGTCATAACGTAATATGTATCTCTCTAATTTTCTGTTAGTTCCCGTAGAATTTATGCTTTAAATTAAAGTGGAAAGAATTAATCTGCAATTAATAATATAATAATTTTTAGTGAAACAAAGCATTTTTTTATAATATGATTACCGATAACAGAGACACTGAGCGTTTCTACTTTATGGGCACTAAAGAATATCTTTCTTAATTTATGTAATATCTCAAGAATTCGTCAACAAATTTTTCTCAGATTCATCATGAACAGATCGATTCATTAACAATGTTTACTTTTAAATGCATCAAACACTCAGAAAATAAGCAGAATCGTTTAAAATAATCGGTCGAAAACTGGTTTAAAAATACTACTTAAAAACGATGTACTCAAAACAATAAGCATATATAAAAAATATATAATATATAATAATAACTATAAGCATATACAATAAATACAATTTAATTACAAAAGCATGCAACTAAAAAATAATTTAAATCAAGAACCATCCGCTGATAATATTGTCAACAATCAGAACACAATGCGCATGCGTGAATTTTCAACGCCAGTTACGGTAACGCAAATGCCTGAATTTTTCTACGCCAGTTGGTGTAACGCTATGCAGATTAGACATTTTTAATTTCCTTTATTCTGTGTTATTTTAATTCAAAAGTACTTCAGAATGAATCTGAAAGATCGATTCATTAACAATGTTTAATTTTAAATGCATCAAACATTAGGAAAATAAACAGAATCGTTTGAAATAATCGGCCGAAAAATGTTAAGCCTAGCCTCATTACTGTTGGGGGGGAATGAAGTTTTACTCATCTGGCGGTGGGGAAAATGAAAAGATCTTTTGGCGGAAAAGTTAGTTTTTAATTAATAATTAAAATTCTAATCAAAAATTCAAAAAATGAACCCCAGGTGCACATTTTCGACCTCCAAGGTATACATGTGCCAAATTTGGTAGCTGTAGGTAAAACGGTGCCAACACACGCCAACACACTCACTCACATTGAGCTTTATATAAGTATAGCTATAACATTGCCTCCTTTCAACTTTACTCTCACACCGATTGTCCTCCAGCTGGTGTGGTGTGATGTGGAGAGGGGGGTGCCAGCTCAGGTGACGTCCTCGTCATCTGAGCGCGGTTCAAAATTACGAGGTCCGTCCCAAAATAGCTCTAGTGTTGCTTTACAAAGGGACGTTAATATAACTAAATTAAACTCACACTATTGACGAACTAAACCCATTCTAACGCATGAGAAAAGTTCGGAGGATTTTTGAATCCTTTGTCAAACAATTTGTATATGCATGTTGCGAAGATGATAAAAGCATTACTTTGAATACACGCTATCATGACATAAATAATAGTAAAATTATATAAAAAAAATATTATGAAAATAAACAAACCAATCCAATAGCAGTTTCATGCTACAAGTTTTCTGATTAGATGTTCAAATAACCTTTATTTGCTTCTCTTTAAAGGAATTCACAAAATCAATATCTGTTGAAAAAAGAAGTTTGTTTATATGTGGTGATATATTTTATTAAGAATGAAATCTCCAAAAGGAAATATTAATTTAAGACTGTCTAGGTGAATAAAATACGTTCAAAGCTTGTATCAATTATAAAAGACTTAAATATAGCTTCGGGAAACATGAAATCCTTACCAACAAATTTATTTTCCATTACTTTTCAGAAATCATTAAGAATAATATTGTTTGGTATTAATTCGTTCCGAAATGCATCGATAGACGCAGTGTTATTAAAATTTAAGTTTTAATGAGTTCGGAGAGCATAGCGGAACTTCCATTATTAAGAGAGGCATCTGGACTTTTTTCCGAAATTTAATCATGAAAGCACAATTTTTCAGATAACTCAATTTATTTAATCACCTTCAATTTTGTATCATACAATAATTGAAAAATCTTTTAAAGGAATGTCTAGATTTGTTAATACGCAATTGAGCAGATATAGATTGTCAGATTTAAGTTTATGAATTCAAGCAATGTATAAAACTAATTCATTTATATTTTGTTCCTGCTTTCTCGTATGCGAAGTTACAAATAAAAAGTGTTCCAACTGTCAAACTATTCGAACTGGAGGTTTTGAAGATCTCCATGTTTCAGACTTCCTTGAGTTTGAAAAATTTAGAAAATTGATGAAGTCTGTCTGCCCATGCGATAACTCAAAACCGCTTTGAACTACATCGATGTAATTTGATATATAAGCCTTATAAATTTGTAGATGCTTTAAAAATTTTGAATGAAATCCATTGAGGGGAAGTTTATCAGTTTGTCTGTCCAAGTGCGATTAGATTCGACAACTTGAAACAAAAAAAAAAGCTAGATAGATAAAATTGCCAACCCGCTTTAGAATTTATTTATAGATTATTTTAAATTTTTTTTATGTAAATTTAATAACGGTTTCATCAGCAGTTAATATGTCCATTGTTATGTCTTTATCTATACTTATATAAAGCTCAATGTGTGTGTGTGTGTTGGCGCTCTACAGAAAAAAACCATTTGACCTACAGCAACCAAATTTGGTACATGTATACCTTGGAGGTCGGGAATGTGCACCTGGGGTTAATTCTTTGGAATTTTTAAATACAATTTTAATTATTAATTAAAACTAACTTTCCTGCCAAAAAAATCTTTTCATTTTCCCCACCGCCAAATGAGTAAGGGTTCAGTTTTTCCCAACAGTAATGAGACTAGGCTTAAGATTTTTCGGCTGGTTATTTCAAACGATTCTGTTTATTTTCTTAATGTTTGATGCATTTAAAATGAAAAGTTGTTAATAAATCGATCTTTCAGATTCATTCTGAAGTACTTTTGAATTAAAATAAAACAGAATAAAGGAAATAAAAATTTTTAATCTGCATAGCGTTACCCCAACTGGCGTAGAAAAACTCACGCATGTGCGTTACCGTAACTGGCGTTGAAAATTCATGCATGCGCATTGTGTTCTGATTGTTGACATGACAACCATTATCAATGGATGATTTAAATTATTTTTAGATTAGTTGCATGCTTTTGTAATTAAAGTGTATTTATGTTAGTTATATATTTTTTGTATATGCTTGTAGTTTTAAGACCATCGTTTTTTAAGTAGTTTTTTTTTAACCTGTTTTCGACCGATTATTTTAAATGATTCGTTTTAATTTCTTAGTGTTTGATGCATTTAAAATGAAACATTGTTAATTTATCGATCTGTTCATGATGAATCTGAGAAAATTTTGTTGACAAATTCTTGAAATATTACATAAATTAAGAAAGATATTCTTTAGTGCCCAGAAAGTTTAAACACTCAGTGACTGTTTTCAGTAATCATATTACAAAAAAATACTTTGTTTCAGTAAAAAATATTATCATATTAATTGCAGATTAATCCTTTCCACTTTAATTTAAAGTATAAATTCTACAGGAGCAAACAGAAAATGAGAGAGATACATATTATGTTATGACTGAAGTGCGTTTATAATATTACTAGCCGCCTTTGGCGACCAGCCGGTTCGCCAATCTTAATGTTCGTTAAAATTTTAATAATTAAATATTTTATGCAATTCCAACATTAATAGATTCTTCAGCAAAATATTTTAAAACTTCAAATTTTGATATTCATATAATTCACTCATAATATTATAAAGGCCTTCAGTCATAACGTGATATGTATCTCTCTAATTTTCTGTTACCCCTCGTAGAATTTATGCTGTAAATTAAAGTGTAAAGGATTAATCTGCAATTAATATAATAATATTTTTTACTGAAACAAAGCATTTTTTTAATAATATGATTACTGATAATAGAATCACTGAGCGTTTAAACTTTATGGGCACTAAAGAATATCTTTCCTAATTTATATAATATCTCAAGAATTTGTCAACAAAATTTTCTCAGATTCATCATGAACGGATCGATTCATTAACAATGTTTCATTTTAAATGCATCAAACACTAAGAAAATAAAATGAATCGTTTAAAATAATCGGTCGAAAACAGGTTTAAAAAAACTACTTAAAAAACGATGTACTTAAAACTATAAGCATATATCAAAAGATATATAACTAACATAAATACAATTTAATTACAAAAGCATGCAATTAGCCTAAAAATAATTTAAATCATTGAAAACAGGTTAAAAAAACTACTTAAAAAACGATGTACTTAAAACTATAAGCATATACAAAAAATATATAACTAACATAAATACAATTTACTTACAAAAGCATACAACTAAAATAAAAGTAATTTAAATCGTCCGTTGATAATGGTTGCCATGCCAACAATCAGAACACAGTGCGCATGCGGGAATTTTCTTCACCTTTTACGGTAACGCAAATGAGTGAATTTTTCTACGCCAGTTGGGGTACCGCTATGCAGATTATACATTTTTAATTTCCTTTATTCTGTGTTATATTAATTCAAAAGTACTTCAGAATGAATCTCAAACCTGAATTAATTAACAATGTTTAATTTTAAATGCATAAAACATTAAGAAAATAAACAGAATCGTTTGAAATAATCAGCCGAAAAATCTTAACCCTAGCCTCATTACTGTTGGGAGAAAAAAAGAACTAAAGCCTAAATCATTTGGCGTTGGGGAAAATGGAAGATTATTTTGGCGGAAAAGTTGGCGGTGGGGAAAATGGAAGATATTTTTGGCGGGAAAGTTAGTTTTTAATTAATAATTAAAATTCTAATTAAAATTTCAAAAAAGGGACCCCAGGTGCACATTCCCGACCTCTAAGGTATACATGTACCAAATTTGGTAGCTGTATGTCAAATGACCTGGCCTGTAGAGCGCCAACACACACACACACACACACACACACATTGAGCTTTATTATAAGTATAGATATAGATGAGTGAATTATATGACTATCGAAATTCGAAGTTTTAAAATATTTTGATGAAGAAGCTATTAAAGTAGGAATTGCTTAAGATAGTTAATTATAAAAATTTTAACAAACATTAAGATTGGCGAACCGGCTGGTCGCCAAATACGGCTAGTATGTAATAATTGAAAGATGTAACGAATTAGATAATTGAAATTTGGTATATGATCTTGAGACTATAGTCGTAATTCTATGTCAAATTTTAATTTCAATCCCCCAAATGATATTTTCGTTTTGATGTATTTTTTTTTTTTTTTTGTTAACTGTCTGTTTGATTATTAATCGTCCCCCTTTAAAAAAAGGATAACGATGGCTTATATTTTATCCATTGTTCTCCGAAGACGTACTATTAATTTAGAAGTAACAATTTGCTTACTTTACAACGATGTATGCTATTCTGATTTGCAGAACTCTGAAAATAAAAATCTGAGCACTGTTGGTCTCCACGATCTTTTTCAAAGTAAACAATTTTAAGCTGTGGAGATAAAACATTTATTATAGTTTACATGATAATTTTTTTTGGAAAAACACTTCTGCTCGTCAACTCTTATATTTAACTTGATTTATTCTATATTTACAAAAGCACAATTTTGTAATTGATATTTTCTACGTCTCCTGAATTCTTTAAGGAATGAAATGTTTTAATTTTACATGCTCGATGATAATGCATTCTTCAATATTTCTCCTAATTTCATCATTAGTTAAACATTAATGGAAACAAATTTTGATTTGTTATCAGTTGTTTCATTTGAAGGCTTGCCTCAAAAACAATATATTGTTTTGAACATGATTAAAATGTAGGCAAAAATGAAAATAAAAATTTTTGTTATTTAATACATAAATAAAAAAGCACTCTTAAAAAATATTCAAATTTATTACTAAGTAAGCTTTATTTTTCTTCTATGTGTTTCATAGAAATTTATTAGGAACAAATATTTATCAAAATGGTGCAAACGATATTTATGGAAAAAATATAAGTAAACAAATATGTTTACTATTTTATCTAATTCAACTTTTACAAGTTGAAGTCGTTAAGAAAATTAATTTTTAAATTATTAACGCTTACGTTTTGACATAATTTTTTAATTAATTTATTTCTTAAATAAAAATAAATAATTTTTTTTAGATCGTCGTTAAATGAAATATCAGATTCATATTAGTGTGGCATTGTAAGAAAATAAATTCAAACAATACTTTTACAAAAATAGAAAAACATATTGTTCCGTGAAAACCAGAATGAATTGTCTTAACAACAATTTCTCACATACTCTGTAAGAATATGTTATCCATGTCCACCAGCATAAAATTAGGGATTTTGGTTAAATTCAAGCAAGTGCGCGACATTGGCGAACATTAAATACGATATATTGATATTTGGAATGAAAATAGATTTTTTTATATATATATTGTGTTATATAAATTATATATTGTGTTAACTTAAATTTGGACAGCTGGATAGGCATACTTTCTCTAAATAGATTTCGTTCGAAATTTAATAGAAATTTACAAATTGGATTTAGAAATCATATACCAAATTTCATACGTCCAGCTCAAATAGAGTTTGAACTATCTTTGTCTCAGGCAGATGGGCAACAGGCAGACGTAATGACAAAAATTATATTTTTTAATTCAGGGAGATCTATCTGAAAGTGAAAATACGGCAAACTCAAGAATTCGAATTTTTTTGAAATTTCCAATACTTGCTCTATACTTCGTATATGAGAAAAAAAATATTTGGGGTACAGTAGACGTTCAAATAAGCAAAAATCGACAGAAACATGAAATTTAATTTTTATCGTTTCTTCACCAAAATATGTTTGCATTCAACTAAAATATTGTTATAAAATATATTGTTCAAAAAATTGAATATATCAAAGGCCAAAATTAAAAAAGCACATTTTAATTACTTTCCTCAAAATGATATTGTAATTGGATTTAAACATCTTTGAAACGTTCCAGGTGTCCTTAGTTTTGAAGAAAATTAAATTGAATTTATAATAAAGATTTCTATTAAACATTAAAAGAAAATAAGGCATGCATTTTATATTTCGAGATTTTTTAGACAGTTAAAAATCAATATTAGTTCGGAAAAACATAAAATTCTTATGAAACTTCAATGTATGTAAAAATGTTTCTAAAAAATTAGCGTTTAATTGGAATTACATAATTGCACACAATTTTATTCTAAATGAATATAGTATATTGGGTAATATGGAAAAAAATAAAAATTCAGTTGCCTGAAATATTTTGAAATTTTCAAAATATTATACATCTTTTAATTAAAAAATATTTTAAAAAAGAATTGGCATTTATATTTTAATAAATGTATCTAAAAAATTCATAATTATAGTAAAAATTTCGAAAAAAATGTCTAATGGAGTCCGCTGTTTCGCTGTTGGTATTAGTCAAATAAATTCAATTTCTATGGGCTATTGTGAAAAAGCATGGTTAAATAATTTTAAATAAACAATTACTCTTAATTAACAATATATCAATACGTTACATACCAGTTAACATGCCATATATTATTTGGAAATAATTTATTTTCATGCTTTTGTCTAATAAAAAACATTAATTATTTTATTAATTATTCTAAAATTTCATTGAAAACATTCAGTTTTCGTCATAACAGTTCGATAAGATTTTAACAAAAGAATTATAAAATAAAACAAAGATTAAATTTACCTCATATCAAATGAGCTGTTTAAAACTGCACAGTATTAAACGCTGTATACAGAAAGTAAAAATTTATTTATTATAAAAACTTGACGGCACAACAACACAAACTATTTCTAGCGTCAGAAACATTACTTTCAATTAAAATGAGCAAATCTGTAGTACAAAAGAATTTTAAAATCTCAAATAACGTAGAAAAATTGCAGAGATTCCCAAACGATTTTTAAAAACTTCAAATGTGGTAACGATTTTATCTCATGTTTTCTTAAATTACAAATAATGTTTCAAGAACAACACAGTAATACAGTTGCCACTCACAATTTTTAAATAAACATTGTTAATTAAATATTGTCATTGATAAATTAAATATTTGTTTGTACCGCGAGTTCGCAAATTGTACAGACTAAGTCTATGGCAAAGGATACCGACGTGCTCTGATTGGTTTAAGTCTTGGCATCTTGGCATTTTTTTGGCAATGTTTTGCACTCATAATAGTGTAGTTTTCGCTTATTTGGCTCAAACCTTGTACCTTTCATTCGTTTTATGGAAGATACGAGTTAATACCAACATGATCTAATTTTTATTAATATAATTTTTTTCTCTAAATATTACTAGTAATACTACTAATACTAATTAATAATAATAATAATAAATATTACTAATAATACTAGTAATACAAGTAACTAATGTTGTTTATGAACAGAAGTATAAAAACTAAATGAAAGTAATTACTCACTATATAATGCAACAATTAAATAATTCTTATTCTTCTATGATTTCCATACCTTTATTAGATAATTTATACAGTCATTGAAACTTGTTGCTGAACGTTTGTTACTTTCCCATCAACTACATATGGGGAGATGATTACTTAATGGCGAAAACGTATAAATATGTAAGCTTTAACGGAATATGTGATTTCGTAGCTAATTTTTTTAGTTATATAAAAATAATATTAAGAAGAAACACACACAAAAAATATTTTTAATAAATTCCAATTTTTATATTTCCTGAATTTAGGTTTCAGGATTTGATCTTTTCTGCTGTATATGTGTTCCAGATTAATATTACATGTAAACCGTAAAAAATAGGGTGGCGTGTATAAATTCACAAATTTTATTTATTTTTATAAAAATATATTTCGGTATGGCATTTTTTTGGCAAAACATTGCCAAAAAAATGCCAAGATGCCAAGGCTTAAACCAATCAGAGCACGTCGGTATCCTTTGCCATAGACTTAGTCTGCACAATTTGCGAACTCGCGTTTGTACCATGGAAAATGAAAAAGCAATGATTATGAAAACAAATTTTAATTTCCATCAATTGTGGAAAACATACAGTTAAGCTTCAAATTAATTTCTAAGTAATAGGAAAACTCAAAACTGTCTTTAAATTAAATATAATTTTTGATGTCTGTCCAAAAAATAATTTTTTTTTTTTTTTTGTCTTTCATAGCTTAGCTATTCAAAATTTAGTTTTCTGAAAAAATCATATTGAATGTTAGCACGATTTATTTCTAAATTTTAATTATAAATTAACTACAAACTATTAAAAAATTTGAGACAATAAATTCATTTTGTGTTTCTTAAATTTATCGTCTGCCAAAATGTTTTATGCAGACAAACGATTTTATGATTTTTTGAAAAATTGCTTTCAGTCAAAAAATGGGAAAGTGGGATATAAATTTATTTTAGAATTCCTATATCTTTCCTCTCTTTTGAAATGAAACATAAATCTATATATATATGAGAAATATGAAACGTGAAAGGACTTTTTGACTTTTTACCAGAAAAATCAATAAAAATGTCAAACTGAAGGAAAGACGTTTGATTTGTGAAGGGTTTTCCGTTTTTATGAAAAGAAAAACGGAATAAAAGAAAATATTAGCAATCTGATATTGCTAATATTTGAAATTAATTATTGAATATTTGAAAATTAATTTAATCTTCGAAACATATAAGGGATTTAAGCCATTTGAATTATTTTAAAAGCTTTAGTTCTTTTAATGTAAATTTAAATATTTTTATTCGGATGTGTACCAGTTTTTTAAAATTTATCGAGTTTCATTTTGCAACATAATAGGAATTGCTTTTATTTTATTAGTATACGTGTCTACAGGAAATGAATTTCCATTTATCTTTATTTTTGTTTTTGATAATTTATTTTAAATACTTACATGAAATTGTCGAAGTTATTGTTACGAAAAAAACATATGCAATAAGAAATAACTTTCTGCAATACTCCAAAAATTCGAGATCAAGATTTTTTCTGAATCTCCACGTTTTGGAAATTCATGAATATAGAAGAACACTTTTTTGAAATAATTTATGTCTTCTCTAAAGAGGATAATTTAAAAATACAATAGTTGGAGGAATGACTAAGAAACTGATATGCGTTGGATACTCCAAAATTCAGATTGTTTTCCAATTTTACGTGAAATCTGATAACGATGACACACTTATATGTACGCCTCTGCTTTTATAGTTCCCATGACAGAGTACATAATGCTTGAGAAAAAGTACGAGTCTCGATTTCTAATAGAGGTATCTCCAAGTTTCCAGCTTATTCAAGAAGCTCAAATTTGCTACGAAATGGATACATAATTTTTAATTTTTTTTTATTACTAGCTTAGTAAATTTATATAGAGAGATAATCAATCAGCTCGATAACAAATTAAGATTTTTTAGCCCACAAAAACGCATTGAAACCAAAATAGGAAAAAAAAAATCCCGGCAGAAATGTACACAAAAACAGCACTTGTAAAAAATCAATAGCACACAGGCAAACGACAAATCATTAATTGCATAATGGTAAACATGATATCTCCCAAATCTCCACGTATTCATTTGGAAGAGAGAATTCGATCGATTACTATCGTGATATGTGCGTATCTGCTTTATAATTTTTGTGACAGAATATCGAATGATCGTAAAAAATTACGAATCTCGATTTCTAATAGAGATATCACAAGAATATTTGACATCCTTCTTTTTTGTAATCGAAATCGCCAAATTCTTCTCAAAGTCGCCAAGATTGTCAATAAGGTAGGTGGTCACGGACTCGGCAACCATTCAGGAATTCATTAGAAATATCTGTAATGCTCTTTTCTTTACTACGAAATCAACTGTGCAAGGAAACAATATTACAGATTCGTAGCAGTATGTAAGAGCAATAACACATGGCAGTTGCATCAAAATAATTCTTGCATATCTAATTTGGGACTAAGTTGATTTCGTTATCTCTCGAAATATATGGTATTTTAAAAATGCAAAAAGCTCGATTTGGGCGTTTTTCATTATATCAATCAAATATTGGAGTTAATAGATCTGCGTCAAATTTGGTAGTGTTTTACCAAAATGAGTCTCGGAGCAATATTGTTTCGAAATTTTCCTGGGTTCGTTTGGATAGTTGAAGTTATATGGTGTGGAGAACGCTCAAACAGCAGGCGCAAGTAGAAAATAAAACAACGACGTTTATTTATACGACGACACACAGGACAACACAAGGACGACAACTATATACAGCACAGAAGATGATTATCTTCAGCATACAACAACATACACAGCACCATACAACAATATACACAGCACCATACAACAAGGCTCTCTACTGCAGACAGTAGTACACAGCTTAGTTCAGCACTAGTTTGACTCCGTTGCTGCTCCACTTATTCCTGGAAGACCAGTTCTTTATAGTCGCTTCCGACTACTCTTCTCTGTCCCTTCCGACTACGACTCAATTCACGACGACGACTCTGGTTCACTCTCTTCCCCGGCAGCTGCAGCTCCTTTTATAGGTCTCAGGAGGTCGGGGCTAGAAACCTCTCAACCAATCATGTACGCTCGAGGCGTATCTCGGTACCTAATGGACTGATGGGGAAAATTCTCGATGTTTCGGGTATAATCTATTTTGGCGCCAAAGTCACCAAATTCCTCACCAAGTCACCAAATGGTCGCCAAGTTTGTCGCCAAGCTCGGGGACCTCCTATGGAATCAACTATGCTGTGAAGCCGCATCACAGATTCGTAACAATATAATAACCGTGCATACTTTGAGAATCTTGAGAATTCCTGGCTTGTGAGATCATTCATAATTTACCTTTCGAATTTTCTAAAAAATATAATATTATATATATTATAGAATCCAATTTTTTTTTCTTTTTATTTCAGAAAACTTAACTTTTCAGACAAAAATTAGATATTAAATGAAATTCTGCTTTCATATCCATTTTCTTACAATTTAAGAATTAATTTTTGTTTCCTTTTGACTTATTCAAATTAAATATAATTGTTACTGATATAAATATAAATATATTTTTAATTTATCCATAAATATATTTATTTATTTTTAAAGAATTTTTCTAAATTTATTACTGATATTGAGAAACTGCTTTTATGGATTGTAAATCAGTGTCAGTTAATTTTATGACCTTTAGATCATTATTTTTGGTACATAAATTTAAAAAAAAAAGAAACTACAATATTTTATTTCTTCCAAAATACAACAGTGTACAATCATGGGGGAAAATAGATTTAAACACTATTTGAGGTTAACTGCACACTCTATAGTTGGATTAAATATATTTTAATGAAATGATTCAATTTTATATTAAATTAAAAAAAAATTATAGCAAAAGTATGAAGAAAGAAATGATAATGACGAAATATTTATTTATTAAATCTAAAATAGTTTTAATTATTTTGAGTACCAACAAAAAAACATTTAATAATACCATAAGATTTCCTGAACTACTTTGTGGCAGTTAAATCATCAAATACAACTTTGAGTTAATTCCAAGAAATATAATCTTCTATAAACTGAATTTCTATTTTCCTATTAATATCTACATTAGTACGTTTTTTAATAAGATTTCAGTATTTTTGTTAGTACTATAAAGTCCAAGTTAGCGATTTATTAAAGTTGAAAAAAATATCAATTTAAATCAAAACGAATAAAAAGAAATAATTATTATGTTAAAACCAAACGATACTCTTAGTCGTTGAGAATAGGAATGATATAAATTCAGACGATAATTATTTTTCATAAAGAATGAAATTAAATAGTTTTTTTTTATTATTTCATTTTTTTAATGGTTTCACAGTTTCTAACGATTTTTATAGAAAGCTCCATCATTATTATTTCTTTTAAATTCATTTCTGATATTTTCAGTCGAATTGAAAAAAAGTTGCCTTTTACTTTAAAAAGAGAAAAAAAATCCGATACATTTTTCCTGGTTACCCTATTATTTATCGGAAACTTTTCTATTTGGATATAATGGAGTATCGTTCGATCAATGCTATGGATTACTGAGCTAGTTCTAAAAGCAATTTTGAAAGAAGTATCTCAGCCATGAAGTAACGAGTTGAAAAAAAATTGATTTTAATTTTTATTTTTATGTTCGACTAATGTTTTTTTCCTTTCGTCTGTTGCAAAATTTTGTATTATTTGGCACTGATAAATTACCTGTGAGATATAAAAGGATTTTCTATTCGCAGTTTAAGTCTCCTAAAAATATCTGCCATCATTCCCGTCTTAGAGTCGATTGCAGCAGAAATTTTTTTTAAAATTCTCTATTAATTTAAAAATAATTATTTGACGTTTTTTGTTTTTATTAAACAGTAAAATTTCGTAGACAAAAAGTACAGAACTTGAGCTTCTGTTAGGCGATATAGGTCCAGAGTGTTTAAACCTTTTATTTTCCATTAAGTGACAGATCACAAGTGTTTTTCGCGAGAGAAGCATTTTTAGAACATTATTCACCAAAATAGACTAAATTGTGAAATATTTATTATAACCAAATGGAGGGGGTCTCCTCAAACCTTTCTTGTATGCTTTCTAATAAACCTATCATATCAGAGAACCCATTATATCACATTACTATTGAACAATAACGAAATATTAAATTTTTGGCGTGAATTTTGTAAAATCTGAAAAAAAAATAATTTTTCTATCATTTTTACTGAATTTGTTGTGTTATTATTGGCGAAGCATTTGGCGATTAATACCTGGCATAAATGGTATCCGACAATTGAATTTGTGTTTTACACACGTTTTTTTCGACTGCTTGGAACAAAAATTTTATCCAGAATACTACTTGTAGTTACAAATTTCCATACCAAATTTCTATATTTAAGTAATTGTATTTTTGAATTATTTTATTTACTTATTTCTGAATGTATGACTGACAGACGGTCAACCCGTAGGTAGATTTGAATCAAAACTGGACAGGTTTCTACACTATAGATGGTAAATCTATGTAACGAATTTTGTCTATCCAGCTCTCTTCATTTTGTAATTATCTTGTAAACTTATATTCAAACAGCAGAACAGACGGGCTTCATCTGAGCATATTTTACTTAAAATTTGAAAGAAATCTAAATATTTGGTGTTAAGGATGTATACTAAATTTCAACTGACTAGCTCAAATCGTTATAGTATATTGTTACGAAATTTCCGGGGTTCGTTTGGATAGTGGGAGTTATATGGTGTGAAGAAAGCTCAATCAGCAGGCGGCAGTAGGAAATGAAACAACGACGTTTATTTACACGAAGACACACAGGACAGCACAAAGACGACAACTATATACAGCACAGAAGACGATTATCGTGCAGTGTACAACAGCATACAAAACAGCATAAACAGCAGCATACAACAGACTCTACTGCAGACAGTAGCACACAGCTTAGTTCAGCACTAGCTTCACTCCGTCGCTGCTCCGCTGATCTCTGGAAGGCCAGCTCTTTACCGTCGATCCCGACTACGACTCTTCGACTCCACTGGTCCACTACTACTCTTCTCTGTCGCTTCCGACTACTCAATTCACCACTGGTTCACAACTGGATTCACCACTCTGGTTCACATCTACTCGATTCACCACTGCCCGGCAGATGAGGGTGCTTCCTTTTATAGGTCTCAGGAGGTGGGGCTAGAAGCCTCTCAACCAATCAGGAACGTTCGAGGCGTAACCAGGTTCATACTGGACGGATCGGGAAAATTCTCGATGTTTCAGGTATAATCTATTTTGGCACCAAATTTGCCAAATTCGTCGTCAAGTCGCCAAATGGTCGCCAAGCTCTGGGATCTTCTATGGAACCCACTATGCTGGGAAGCCGCATCGCAGATTCATAACAATATATTGGGTATGTATCGTTATGTATATGTTTTGTCTCAGAAATGCTTTGATCTGGCAGGATACCACATTTGATCTTATACTACATTTCTATTAAATTTTGAACACATTCGACTCAGAGGAAGTCTGTCTGTCCGATTGTTTGAATATAATTTAGCACGATAACTACAAACACCGAAGAGAGCTAGATATATAAAATTCGTAATACAGAATTAATATCTATAATCTAGACACTTTGCAAGTTTGCATTTCTCGGTCTGTATTTTCTGAAACATGTAAACGCTATTAACTGAAAAACGCAATGACTTATATGTATCAAATTTGGAATTGGATTTTGTGACTACAAGTGCAGATATGTATTAAACGTTTGTTTCAATCGGTTGTGGAAAACGGGCCTAAAATACAAACACAGTTTTCGGATATTATTAAAATCATGCTAGGAATTAATCGCCAAATAATCCGCCAATGATTACACGACAGATTCAATAAAAACGCTATATCCACGCAAAATATTAATATTCCGTATCTTATGCACACCAGAATCATGCAAGACGTTCTCATAGATAAAGCGTTTATTAGAGTATGTAAGAAAGCATTTAGTGTTTTTAAAAGTTTTCAGGCGATATTGAAAATAATAGATTCATTTTGTTTTAAATTCACAAGCACATAATATTTAAGTCGAAGATTATTCAATAGAAATAATGAATATAAATATACACTGGTGTACAAAACTTAAGCAACATGTGCTTTCTTTGCCATAACTCCAAGAGAAATCATCTGAGAGACATGAAATTCAGAAATGAGAGACAGCATTTTGTACTTAAACGTTGACGAAAGCATAGTTGCCCCAAAACGATTACAAGGCATTTAGTATGGAATCAAACAAAAAAAAAAGGCTTTATTAAATTCATAGTATCACTACACTTGATTGTCTGTCTAAGAGGAAGAACAACAAGCAGATGTTCCTTAGCATGGGATATGCCCTCCCTCCTACTGCAATGGTTGCTTCTCACCGTTTCTCTATACTCGACACCAGACCGTCCAACAGTTCTTGAGGTAAGAGTGCCCATTCCTCAATCAGCATTTGTTTCAGTTGTTGGGTGTTCCCGGAGGATGTGATCGTGACGCAAGGCGTCTCCCCAAAGCATCCCATACATGCTCTATGGGATTTAAATCAGGAGAGAATGCTGGCCAATCTATTAGAGTGATATCACTTTCAAGTAGTTGTTGAACATCAGCAGTCCGGGGTGGCAGTGCATTGTCAGCCATAAAAACGAAGTCTGGTCCAATAGCGCCTCGAAACAGACACACATGGGGAAGGATGACTTGCTTACAATGCGATATGCGGTTACAGAACCTCAATGGATAACGTGTAGCTCAGTCCGCTCGTTCAGCATAATGCCTACCCCACGACAACTCTAGGATCAACGTAGCGTTCTCTTTCCACGATGTTACTGGGATGAAACCGTGTCCAGACCACCCTCTAAATGAACTAGCTTTGAGAATCACTTGTGGCATGGTCATTCGCAAAGAGGATAAGATTCCATTGATGAGATGTCCGGGTTTCTCCTCCTTACCCCACTCTGCACGGTGCCACCGATAGCTAACAGTCAGAGGGATGCAGCGTTCAGGACGATGGCCGAATAGGCCACTTTTGTGCAGGCAAGAGACTGATCACAGTTATTCGCGTCACTTGTTGCCTGTTGCTGTACACAGTTGCTGAGCAGTGGCACTTGCTGACTGGTATCGGGCTCTTTCCGCCTGCAAGACAATACATCGGTCATCCATTGAAATTGCTTTCCTAGGGCGGTGATCACCAACCATTCTAAAAACTGTATCTATGGTGTGGAAGGTTTCCCAAGCGCGCGAAACGACACTTTTGTTGATTCCGAACTCTTCAGCTACACTGGTCAAACTACGTCCCTTCACCAACTTTCCAATCATTCTTCCGCGTCTGAAGTCGTCTAGATGATTTCTTCTAGCCATATTTCACGAAAGAAGTTGCTGCGAAGTCTATAATTGCCCCTCTGTCCTTTCGTTCATTGTAGTCTTGAGCTGCGAACGCCGACTGTACGAGTTTTGCATGCACTCACGTCGCTTATGATGTTTTGTTCCTAACATTTACATAAACTCTGTCCTTTCGTTCATTGTAGTCTTGAGCTGCGAACGCCGACTGTACGAGTTTTGCATGCACTCACGTCGCTTATGATGTTTTGTTCCTAACATTTACATAAACTCTGTCCTTTCGTTCATTGTAGTCTTGAGCTGCGAACGCCGACTGTACGAGTTTTGCATGCACTCACGTCGCTTATGATGTTTTGTTCCTAACATTTACATAAGCATTACCTTTTTACTGAATTGCGTGTTCATTGTACTGATCACAATAACTCCTTTTCTGCAATTTCATGGCTATCTGCTTAAAATTTACATTGTTGCTTAAATATTGTACACAAGTGTATATATAGAAAAAATAATTATAAAAAGTTTTCAAAACACTCTTAGACTTATTTTGAATGCATATCTTCAAAACATTCATAATCCCTACTATTTCGGCACAATCCTACTTTGCATATTTGATACCGAATTTTTGTATATTACAATTCAACTGCTAAACGTGTATTTCCTTGAATGGATTTTCTGAAAGGTTATTGGCCGTTTAAAGTTATTTTTGTTAGAAATTCGATATATTGTTTTGGGATGCTATTAATTCTTTTTGCGATCTTTTTCATTGTTTAACATTGAAATGAGTCCCCTCATCATTTTCATTAAAACATTTTTCAAATTTTTGGAATCTTTCTGAAACTCTGGTACGAGAGTACAAATAATGTTGACGACAGAAAAATTAAAAATAAATCGATTTTTTTATATTATCATTTTCGGCTATTACTGGTGAACCTAGATAGAATGAGAATCTTCATCTTCATTTACCCTGGATATCACATCAGCACTACTTGCCTCACCTGATTGAGCAAGATTGATTTTTTATCTGAGCCACATTCAGAATCTACTGTTTCATTATAGTATAGAACTCTCCCTAACAGGAGGATTTGATTACCGTTAGAAAAACGCTTCACTGAAGCGGTGTTATCAATTTTCAAACGTCTTCGAGAAGTTGCAAAATTAAATTTCGCAGTAAAAGTTAATTGCTTGTTAATCGTATAACTAGAAACTGGAAATTCATATGCATGAATTAAGAGACCACAGACCAGCTTAAAGAAAAAAAAATATTTTGTATTATTTATTTAATTTCAATATTTTAATATTCATTGTATTTCAGTATTCTAATATCGTTGTGATGCAATCTAAAAATGATGAGTCGAAATTAAATAATTGGTTTTATTGGGTGATTGAAAAATAAACAAATAAATAACGTTACGCGTTAGAGGAAAAAACATTAGAAAATGGTGTTTGCAGTTTTTCAACGTTCCTCGCAATGGTTAAAGCTTCCTATCGGTATTAGGAAACACATAATATCTGGAAGCTCTACCAGTACGATCTGAGCATAAAGATTTCTGCAGCGAAATTAATTTCGAATGAATCACACCTATAGAGCCGCCTGAAAAACTCCTATTTTCGCTCTTACCTCTTATGTGTAAGGCACGGAAGGGGTATTGGAAATAAAAATTAATGGGAATAGTTGCTACAGTAAGCAACCTTAAAGCATTACCGAACTGAGAGACACGTACAGTTTTTAAGACACTCTAGAGGAAGAAGAACTGTTTTGTTTTTTTCTGTTCAGTTTTTTCCCCTTGTGTACGTAGTATAGAGAAAGTATAGTGATCGTCAAAGAATTCGAGCTCTCGAACTCGAGATTTTGACAACTATCCACGTTTGAGAACTCCCTGAGTTCGAAAAATACATTTTTTGTAAAATGTCCGTTTGTCTGTGACAAGGATAAATTCAAAAAAATTTAAGCTACCAAATTTGGTACATGTATACCTTGGAGGTCAGGAATGTGCACCTGGGGTCCCTTTTTTGAATTTTTAATTAGAATTTTAATTATTAATTAAAAACTAACTTTCCCGCCAAAAAATTCATTTTTCCCACCTCCAAATGAGTAAGGGTTCACTTTTTTTTCCCCAACAGTAATGAGGCTAGGCTTAAGATTTTTCGGCCGATTATTTCAAACGATTCTGTTTATTTTCTTAATGTTTGATGTATTTAAAATGAAACGCTGTTAATGAATCGATCTTTCAGATTCCTTCTGAAATACTTTTGAATTAAAATAAAACAGAATAAAGGAAATTAAAAATTTCTAATCTGCATAGCGTTACCCCAACTGGCGTAGAAAAACTCACGCATTTGCGTTACCGTAACTGGCATTGAAAATTCACGCATGCGCATTGTGTTCTGATTGTTGACATGCCAACCATTATCAACGAATGATTTAAATTATTTTTAGATTAGTTGCATGCTTTTGTAATTAAAGTGTATTTATGTTAGTTATATATTTTTGTATATGCTTACAGTTTTAAGTCCATCGTTTTTTAAGTAGTTTTTTTTTTTTTTACCTGTTTTCAACCGATTATTTTAATCGATTCGTTTTATTTTCTTAGTGTTTGATGCATTTAAAATTAGACATTGTTAATAAATCGATCTGTTCATGACGAATCTGAGAAAATTTTGTTGACAAATTCTTGAAATATTACATAAATTAAGAAAGAATTTTCTAATGCCCATAAAGTTTAAACGCTCAGTGACTGTTTTCAGTAATCATATTACAAAAAACTACTTTGTTTCAGTAAAAAGTATTATTATATTAATTGTAGATTAATCCTTTCCACTTTAATTTAAAGTATAAATTCTACGGGAGCTGAAAGAAAATTAGAGATATACATATTATATTATGACAGAAGGCATTTTTAATATTATGAGTGAATTATATGACTATCAAAATTTGAAGTTTTAAAATATTTTGATGAAGAAGCTATTAAAGTAGGAATTGTATAAAATATTTAATTATTAAAATTTTAACGAACATTAAGATTGGCTACCGGCTGGTCGCGAAAGGCGGCTAGTAAATTAATATGATGAATTTAATAAGCAGAAACTAATCAAAGTTTTAACTAAACGAAACAAGGTTTTGATCTTCTGTTAGTCTGTACTTTCAGAAACATGTTAACTCGATAATTCAAAAAATATTTGGTCTCAAGTCCATGTATCGAATTTCATGCTTCAGATTCAAAGCGTGTGCTTATTTACTGTGTTATTATCTCGAAAAGATAAAAAAAATGACAAAAATGTGTTTTTCAAATCAAAAAAAGGACTAAAATGTGGAAATTTTTCAAAATATCAAGTTTGAAATTTTAAAAATTACTATATTTTCTAAGTATTTCATATAGAAAGAATAAAAGTGAAATAAAAAAAAAATTCCCTAAGCATCATTAGTCAGTCCCTATATGAAACAGTTTGCAAGGTAAGTTGTAAAGTTAAATATATCTCTAGTATCTTTTAAGATACAACGGTTAAAAATAAGATTCAGTTTTTTTTTTTTTTTTTTTTTTTGGAACGTCTCCTTAAGAAATTGTATAGAGTTCAAAATTACCAAAAAAGTGTTTCATCGCTGATAAATTAGGAACATGTTTTAATGTTATGAAAATTTTTCTAAAATTTCGAATAATGTATTAAATGATAGGGAATGATTTTAAATCTGTGTACACGATAGTAATTCGTTCAGGCAAAAATATTTAATATTTTATATAAAACTATCTGAATTACATGGCGTTCCTGGGAATTAAATTCCTTTTATGTATAATGTTTTTATTATAGACAATCCTTTTGTATAAAGTATTTTATAAATGAAGACCATATACTAAATTAAAACCGAAATTTAAAAAAATGTGATAGTATTTGAATTCAAAAGCTTATAATTGTCCAATTAAGAAGTTCCTACCTACACAGTTCATTATCTCGAATTTATCTACTTAAACTTTTTTAAAGAATTAAGAAAAATTTTTAAAAAATGAAATTGGTATTCTTTAATAGGTTAAATGTTTATTTTTCTAATGAATGTATTTTTTTTTTTTTGTTTAATTTCCTCTGAAGTCTCTATAGTTAAAATATTTGTTAATTTCTAAATACCTGAAATTCACCGTTAAACATCTTATCATGAGGAAAGTCTATAAAACAATGTTCATTTGATCTGAAGATCTTTCCATTTTTTTTTTTACCTCCTTTTCAAAGATTGTCATACTTGCTTCATAACCACCATTTTGAAACTAAGAAAACCTGGCAAAAAGATATGTATTAAAATAAAACAGGAATTAAAAAATAGATGGTAGATAAATTCAAGGTTACCATTCATTTCAAGGCTCTCAAATATTAAAAAATAATAATAAAAATTTAAATAAATATTGTACAAAAAGGAAAGTACTATCATTGAAATTATTCTTATTTTTAAGAGAATATTAAAATATTTCTTATACGATTATTTGTTCCGAAAAATGTAGATAAACGGCAGAATTTTGTTAATTTCAAATTAATTAAATATTGAATTAATTTTTGCGTTTTGAAAATTGGCAGTATTCAGTTCTTGCTTTAAAGAATAAGAATGCAAAGTTTGGTTGAAATTCATTCATTCGATTAAAGTGAATTGTGGAATATGCATGCGTATACATACATACAGAGCAAGAATGACTTTTATTTATATTCAACATGATATTTTTTAAAGATCTGTTTTGATATAGACATAGATAATAATTTTCACGTTCTAAAACTGATTAATAATAATGCTGTTTGTAATCTAGCGGAGAGGAAAACAAGAAAACTTGTCGTGGAAAGTGAAAAAATGGCGAGGAAAGAATCTAAAAGTGATGATTTTGATTCTTTTTAACGAGAAACTGAAAATGTGGTGATGGACAACGATCATCCATAATTCATATTTAAACAAATATATATATACAACTATATATATACAAATATATATAAACAATCATGCTGTTGTTATTTCTAATGGCACATGCCATAGACAAGCCCACTGACGAAATCAGTGATTTTAAGCTGAGACAGCGTCTCTTGTATTTCAGTAGCGCCATCTTGGGCCAAGAATACGTCTTAGCTACTCACGCGTCACAACCCTTTTTATGGGGCGGACTTCAGTCATCCACAGATCGTAATTTATACTTGAATCAGAAAACGATCACCTCTGAACCAATGCCAGTGGTATTAATCTCAACATGCATGACTTTGTGACCACGACAGATTTATGCGTGAGCCATCCACCATACAGACGGAGAATCTCCGGCCGGCGGGACTTCAACTCACAAACCAAGGGATACGAATCCAACGCCCTACCAACCAAACTTTCCCGGCATACTATGAATTATAAAACATACGAATGAATAACGACTCTTTATATACCTAAAGGTTTTATGGAGTATACTGTAATGAAACGAATGTGACATGTTTGAAGAACATAAATTTGAATTAATCAAAATTTTTTTTTATGCATTAGCAATAGTTTGCAATTTTACAGAGTTATATAATAATTATTCTGCCTGATCCTCTAGTTGATATAGTATCTTTTAGACCACGTAAATCCTAAAGAAAAATGAATTGAATATGATTGAACGTTTTACTTGGAGTTTAAGCTTTACTTTCTTCAACTAAATTGAGCTACTATTCAATTAAGTTGAACAGTAGCTCAAACGTGAGCTACTAATTACAGTACAGTAGTTCAAAGTGAGTTTCTATGTCTCAGATATTTTATTTTGATGTTTCTTAATAATTAATTTCTGTTTTAATCCATTTTTTTAAAATTTTTACCGACAATAATTTGAGGATAAAATGATTATAAAATGCCCTTTACTGAAAGTATTGAATAGTCATGATAATTCTATGCTATATTCCATGGAATAAAATATATGTTTTATAATAGAAACAAGTAAAATCGACTATATTTTACAATAATTATGAATGGATATTAGAATAAATTCTGAATCAATGGACAGTAGAATCTAATAATTTTAAATATTTCTCTTCAAATTAATTTTACTCTAATCAAATTATGCTTTTAAAATTATTCCCTAATCTCCGGCGTTATTGGAAACACAGAAGACTAATTTTGAATATTTCTGTAACTGAAAAGAATTGATTACTAAATAGATTTGAAAACGACATTGCTCAATGAGTCATATAAGTTACAGTCCTATTTTATACCTCATATGATCATTTTAAATCAAATATAATGACAAAGACGAAAAAACTCTTACCTGGTTAATTTAACTGAGCCTGAATCCAGCAAGTTCTAATAATTGTTTTTTTATAAAGGGATTTATGAAATTATTTAAAAAAAATTTAGTGGACTTAGTGGAAACCAAAGTTTATTCTGACAACGTACCTCTGTAAACGAAGAATATTCTTCTAATGTACATATAATCATAAATTCACATAAAATCTTTGTTTTTATTTTAAGAAATAAATGATTTAAGTTTTCTAAAAACATTGCGAAAATAAATATTTATTACATCCCTTATAAAAATCTATAAAAACTGAGATAATACCATTTCAAAATGAGCAATCAAATTAATCATTAGAAAAGAAAAAAAGCATTAAGAAGTTGAAACTAAATGTATCAAAAAATAAAATTAATAACATTTATTGAAACGAAAATTTCATGCAAGGAGAAATTTTATTTTATTTAATAACCCAAAAATGAAGAAAAATTCAAACGATTAAAAAGAAAATATTTAAATCTTATCAATGAATATAATTTGAAATGAAATAAAAAAAGATTTATTCTTTAAAAAAAATTGCTCTCTGAAGAAAGTATTTGTATTTTTCCTATTTTATTTTACCCTGGATTCGTTTATAAAACTGGTGATAAAAATAATATCACATTGCCCATACGAATGCATTGAGAAATAAAATTAAACAGTAAAAAAATGTACATAGTTTCTTTCCATAAAAATTATCTATAAAATAACTTAAAAATCTTTTATTCTTTTATAAAGATTGTCAAAATAGCTTATATCGTTTGTTGTTAAAAAGGCGTAATAATTTAATTAATCAATTGATTTTAACTTAAAATTTATCATCTTTAAATATACCGTGACAAAATAATCTGATACGGAAAATTAAAAAGCATTGAGATTTATGAAATGTCATTGATTTTAATTTCAAAATCATTTAGTAGTAAGAAATGATTAGGAAAACATTTATTTTACTATATTATGTATGATTAACCAAGTATTATATAAAATATATCCATAAGCGTGGCCAAATTAAAATTAGAAATAAATATTAAGTTAACAGCCAAAGAATCAAAAAGAAAGATTAAATGAATCCGGCCCGAAGACTTTCTCAAGGGTCACCCTCAGGCAAGGATTCAAACCAGGGATTTTTTCTGTGAGGCGTCTGACTTTCGTCCAACAAACTGACCCCTCGTGACCCGAAAATCCCAGAAAATTGAGGTTTTGGAGATAAATTAGTATCACAAGATTAAAACAAGTAAAAACATTTGCAAAGAAAACAAAAACAATCCAAATAAGACCACAGCAAATCAAACCACAAAATACATGATAATAGAACCAAAAAGTAATAAACAAAAGGCAAAATACTCACAAATTGAAAATACAAATCCGAAGCAAACTACTTGAGGTTAAAACTTGCTATTGTAGATGCACTTTGTTAAACTAAACTAAATATTAATTTTTCCACTTTTAAAGCTATATACACCTACCACGTTTCGTCATAATGCATCGTAATAAAACTTGAAGCGCCATCTATTGTGTTAAAACTCAAAGTTAACCAACTGGAGGAAGTCAGAAATTAAACAGACCCTCTCTTATCAAAACTTCTATATTGCAAAAGTTTTTGGAAGTTTTGCAATATAGAAACGATTGTTTCTGTATTGCAAAAAAATCATAAATGAATCTGTTTGTAAAAAATCATTAGTTGTGAAAGTTTTCATATGCAAGGTGAATTCCCAAATGATAGAGGGATACACCATCGAAAACAATTAAATCTTTTAACTGCAAAAATCATTTTTTTTAATCTTAAAATCTTCTTTTGTATTTTCTTTTTAAGGAAATATTTATTTATTAGTAATTGAAACAGCTCATTAATTAAATAAGTGAAGCTGCAATACCTTCTGGAATTATTTTTAAATCCTCTTTTTTTCCTGCTTATCCAGTTTGTTTTGAATCAATAAATACGAGATACACATGCTGTGGCTGCTAGAGCACCAGCTCTCTTTCTGAATGAATATTGAAGCTCTAGAAAGCTTCAATATTCATTCATTACACAATCGCAGAGGGTAGAAATGAAAGAGTACCCTTATTGAGTAGAGCTGTAGTTGGGTTGCTCTGATCTCAGACTAGGTTTGATACAAGGTCTACAACGATATGTTAGTTTCTTCGAATCAAGGTCACCTTAGAGCCTTTGATTTTTTTTTTCATCGTTTTTGTCTTCACTGAATATTAATTATGCAAACAGAAACAATTAGCAAAATTACAAGCTCTACATTTTGCTATATTTCTAGATTTCTGACCTTTCTTGAGGCGAAAAAAAAAAACAACATTTTTTTTTTGGCATTGTATTTGTCTGTGAATATGGCAATTTCATAAATGCTTTGAGTTAGACGTCTGAATCTGATATATGGACTTTAAACTACAATTTTTAACTTTTATCAAATTTTGAAAAAAAAATCCATTCAGAGGAAATCTGTTTGTACAGTTGGCAAGTACAAATGATATGATGCATATAAAACGAAATGAGTTAAAAGAAAATTGGAGCACAGGTTAAATATTTAAAATGTAGTTTTTTTAAATCAAATTTTGAAGAAAATCAATCATAGAGTAGAGCATTTTTCGTTCTCTATTTTTGCACGAATGTAAACTCAAAAACACAATAATTTTAAAAAATAAAATTTGACCTATCATCTTTTTGCTGAAGTTTAAAGTGAAACTATAGTTACAATCGTTCATAGTAAAGTTGTCAAAAACATATCAATAATTATATTTTGACTCATCCCAAGAATAAATTTCCAAAAGAATTCGTGAAAGATACCAGGTTCACGTTAAAGATCAATATTTCATTGCTGTTGTTCACCAATACCATGTAAGACACTTGCTGATAAAATGTCCAAAATTTGGTTTTAGTGTACTTGTGAATTGTCAAAGACTGCAGGGATTCAGTAAAAATTCAATTACTAATATATTGTTGCTTTTGTTCACCGATATTATGTAAGGCGTTTTCAACCTCAAATAAGGTTAACTCTTTTATGCGGGAAGAGAGAGATATCACCTTTATTAAATAGTATGCTAGAAAGTTTGGAGAAGACCATTTTCGCTGGTTTTAATTAAATACTACATTGAGGTTTTTAAACTTTCATATTTTTCCAAAGCTAATTCAGCCATTTTAAAAAACATTTCATTCCCCATTGGTAGAAATTCCTCATAGAACAAAAATTGCTGGATTTATTTCTAAAATGCGTTTTTAAAATTAAAAATGCTGCGCTATTTAGAAATGAAAACGATATTTAAAAATTGAAATTCGTTTGTATTTACTTGTTAAATTAATTTTGAATATTTCTAATTTCTGTATTGAAAAATCTTTATTGATCAACAGAAAATTGAAATTTCAACCAGGATGAAGTTAGGGTTATCGATAAACCGTTGCAACAAAATTATTTATCGATAATCAATTTTTACAATCTTGTCCATCGATTATTTTTTTACGTTGTAAAATATTATCAAAGAATATCAAGATTCTCATTAATTTATATATAGTTAAAAATTTCGCCTGTTCAATCGCATTTAAGCATGAAAATTAAAAATAAATTCCATGACAGCACTTCAAAAAATATTGTTATTAATATATTGATTTTTATTACTGTAATTTATTTTCATCATTTTATGATCTTCTCTTGCACTTTTCGTTTTTTAATATAATTTTATGATTCATTATTATAAATATCATTGTAGGTATTTTTTTCTCAAATTCATTCTTACATGGTGCAAAATAATATTTAATTAAATTAATCAATTAAATGTTAATTCTAAAAATATTAAAATGGCGTATTATCATTGAGAATGCACAAATATGCAAAATTTCAAAAATCAGGCGCATTATGAGTGTACAACAGATTATAAATTTCCACCTTTAAGTTTCAAAATGAAAATAATATATAATTTTAAAACAAATACCATATAAAGGCAAGATTTATACGATATTTTATAAAAATGTACAATAATTGTAGTTTTTCAATATGATATTTTACAGAAACCAATTTAATATAACCTGATCAAGTTTCTAAAGTCTTTTTCCTACTTTAAATGCACATTTTATTAAAATTTAGGAGACATATTTTCTAACAATTAAAAATTTTATGATTCTTAATCATATTTCAAATTCTCTCCCGTAAATGCGTAAGAAAGTTTTGATTACCTGAAGTGAATTTATATTTTATTCATGAGTCAACTGTTTAAATTACGTATATCAGAAATATTGCATTATATATATATTTCACTCAGAATTTAGTACTAAATCATCAAAATGTTTTTTGTTAAACTTTTAGATAAAAAGGAGAATTTTTGTGTTCAAATAGTAACTTAACTAAAGTTGTATTTTGTTGAGGCTACTATTTTTAAAATTACACATGTGAAATAATTTGAATTATATATATATTTTTTAAATTCAGAATTTAGTAATAAATTACCAAAATGAATTTTATTATATTTTTAGACAGAAATGGAGAATGATATAAAAATAAAATATTCTGTAGCTTTCGGACATTAAAATTCATTCATCATACGAAATTTGTAAATGATTTTTATACAATTGACTTTTTCTCCAAATATGCAAATCAAATTATGAAATAAGATAAAAAATTTTAAAAAGAAAATTGGAAGCAAAAAATTTTCTGAATGTTTACTGTTCTTTAAAAATGAGCAGACTACTTAATAAAAGTATTGATAAAATATAATTGAAGCATGTGAAGCATTAATCAGAAGAATAATGCCATATTTCGTTCTCATGAAGTAAGCATATTATTGGTTGCAAAGTTTTATGTTTGAAATTTGGTGTACTTTATGCTTGTGAAGAAGTAAAAAAACCAATGTGTCAAAAAAAAAAACCCAAAAAAACTGAGATTACGTGCCGTTTTTCTTAATTTTGGGTAATATTAGAATAGTAGTTACTTGAATTTTTATAAAGTGGATTACTGAAGAAAATCTACTAAAATTAGCAAACGATTTATTAATATGGAAATTGAAATGGCCAACAATCTGTGATTTAATTTGCAGAAATAAAGTAACATTTTCCATTACTTCTAAAAATTGTCATTTAAGAGGAAAATATGAATTTTATTAATTTTTAAATACACCCGATCAAAAATGGCAAAATCTGTCTGCTTTTAATCTCTAAATATTATTAAATTTTTAGATTTAATTAAAGGATTTATTTTAATTCCCAAAGAAAAATCCAACTGTTGTATGCTTTTTTTTGTAAAAAATTAACTAACTTTTAAGTAAAAATTTTTTTTGTTCATTAAATTAAAATTATATGCATACGCTCTAAACAATAAAAAAAAATCAGAAACATTTTCGTGTTGATTTGTAATTTTTCTCAGTGATTTTGTATATTATATGTGGAATATGCTTCTTAATGGTTATTATGCCATTCAATTCTGTTGATAAATTAGTAGTTTAATTACCTAATTTAATTCAATTATGTAATCAAATAATTAAATGAATTATTTTCTTACAATTTTTGCTTCCAAATGTAGAACGTTTCTTTTAGTAAATGATAAATGTTGAGTTTTAAGATAGGAAAAAAAATTAAATTTTAAAATTAAATATAATATTTGCCAATTTTTACTGATAATTTGAAGTTTAAGCATCATTTTAATTAAATTAAAGCAAATAATAAATTCAGCAAGAAATTCCAAACTTCTTAAACCGTGGATAATTTTCATTATTTCACAGAAATAAAAGTAGATAGGATTTCATAGCGAATTGAGTTCATTTGTTCTGGGTAAAAAAATTAATTAAAAAAAAACATTAGTGACAAATACTGGAACGACGCCAAATCCGATTATCCTAAAACGGCACTTCATTAATATTAATTACGGAAGGCGTAAAATTTATTTTGCAAAAAAAAGGGGGGATTTTAGAACAAGATGGGATTTTGGCAGCTTTTCAAAATTCGTTAAAAGTCGATTTGATCATTTTAAATTCATCGTGAAACTTGTATTTCACATTCTTGATATATTATTTAATTCGAAATTAAAAATGTTGCGATTAAAACTGATCTCATTATAAAATTTATTTTAGATTTTTTTGTATGATTCTGTACAACTAAGACGCAGTGTACATTGAATGGAGTAAAATAATGAAATTATTAGATTCTTTACCTGTTCAAAGTTTTTCCATAAGAATAGAAGATGTTGTTGAATATAATGCCAGCTTCTCAAAAATATTTTATTAAGTACGTCATTGTGGAATGTGTAAAACTGAAACTTCGTAATATTATTGCCTATACACCCTTCATTCAAACCACATAAAACATATTTATATGCGTCATATAAAGTGTTTTACGAATCAAAATAATATGCTTATCTATAACAGTTCAGAAATTAGTTAATGGATACTGATTAATATAAATATCATATATAAAAGAGGATCATAAATATAGTAAAATGTCAACTGGTAAATTGTTTAAATGAGAGAAGTTGATAAAATTTTCTATGTAGAGAGGAAATTTCTTTCAGTATCTCGAACTTTATATAAGAAAAAAAAGTTATTTATGCCATTTTTCTCATCATTTTTATAGAAGAAATAAAACGCTATAATTTAGAAGAAATAAAACGCTATATTTCTTCTATAATATTTTTATAGAAGAAATAAAACGCTATTTCTTCTATAAAAACAGGGGCCATATACAAATTGATATTGTATATTTTTAGATCAAAATCTCTATGAAACAGAAAAGTTTGGTTGAATTGTGTTGAAAAGAAATAATTCTGAGAATAAATAAGTAAATTGTAAAAGAAATCGACTGTCATTTCATTATGCAGTTTTTTTAAATTTAAAATAAATATTTGAAACTGCTAAATTAAAGTTAATTAAAAGAGAATAAGTCGTCTTTCAGTTAATTTGTTAGAATGTCGTTTCGAAAAATTAGACAATGTATTACTTGCATGTATTTATTTTGTATTTTAATTTTTACAAATAAAAATGACACCTTAAATGTTAAAAAAAATCCTTAAGAGTGCGTGACGATGTTGTGAACTTTACAATTTACATTCAACGCTTATCTTTAATACGTAAAGAATTAAACCCCATTTCAATCTTTTTGGGATATCCTATAGAAAGTAACGTATCAAAAGGGGATTCCAATTGTTGATGTGGTTTGAAATAATACTATTTTAAGTTCCATAACTCGGAAATTTTCTGTCATAGAGGAGGAAATATATTTTTTTGTTAAAATGTTAATGTGAGAAAAATATTCTACAAAATGAGACAAGATGTTTGTAAAGAATCTTAGAATTCCTAATTACATTAAATTTTTTATTGATGTAAACAAAATAAATATAATTCGTTGCAAAATTGGATTTTTTTCCAAATTAGAGTATATATATATTTCAAATGCTTTAGAAATTTCTTTTCAAGTCGATAATTTATATATTAAATATTATGATCTTTTATCATCAATTTTAAAGGGCATAAAAAGAGGTTATTTGTGTGAAAATGCTTTGCCATGTCCATAAATATTCGAGAAACATGGACTATTCTTCCGTAAACTATCATCGTTTGATTCTGAATTGTCAATAAATGAACTTATTCAGTAACTTGCAATAAAACTAATAAATAAAATCAAAGGCAGACGATAATATGATTCAAATAGATTAAATAGCTTATTCAAAAGAATTACATTTATGATTACAAAAATTACATTTATTACAATAGATAATAATAGATAGTAATCAATTTATTTTCATATTTCTTAATAATATTTCCAATAATTGATTAATGAAAATTAATGAAAAAATTAATTATTTCCAGTAAACAATTACAAACTGAAAAAGATCTTTTTCGAAAAAAAAAAAATGAAGTAAAATATTTCACAGAATTTCTTAAGGCTTAAATTCCTTATGATAGAATAAGCTGCTGAATTTTTAAGCCTAAGGAAAAACATTATTGGTCTCTTCGTTTATACATGGTATTTTCCTGTCATAAAGTATCTATATTTCCGAGAAAAAGAATTCTACCACTTTATTTAGGCATTTGAAAAGAATCTAAATTTGTTTTCAGCTTCTTTTATCTATTTTTCCATACATTTACGGCTGGGCAATTTTCGAAGTTATGTTTAGATTTTGAAGGCTGTTAGTAAAATTCCTCCCATATATATAAGTTATATTGGACAAACTCGTACTCAAAGGGAAAAAAATTTTTATTGTTGTGTACGTGGAGTCTCTTTTTAATATCTTAACAGATTTTTTATATTCTTAGAAGGTTTTTTTTCTATTAATTTGGCATTTCATTATTTAGGCAAGAAATCTGTTATTAACTTTAAAAAAAGTAACAAATAAATGAGAAATGCCAAAATAAATTTAAGCAAAGATTGAAAGAGTAGAATAAATTTTGAATAAAATTTTTACATTGCTTTTTCATAATCAAAATATCAATCACTACTAATAATGAGTTTTAAGTTTTGGGTATGTGTTGGCGCTCTTTTGGCCAAGTTTTTTGCCCTAGTACAGTTTACACGCACACACACACACACACACACACACACACACACACACACACACACACACACACACACACACACACACACACACACACACACACACACACACACACACACACACACACACGCACACGCACACACACACACGCACACACACACACACACACACACGATATTTTAAAACTAATTTAAATGTTAGTTAACTTCCTTTTATCTAAAATTAGCCCATTTAGCCCTTGTTAACTTATTCCCATATGTTATCTTATTTCCAATTCCAATTCTCACATTTTTTTTATTATATTAATTCTAACATGCTCTCTAAAAAGCTGATGACTTTTCTATTTTCCTCTTCAGAGCTAAAGAATAAAACTCCTTAATGCATAGAACATTATTTTAAACATACCCAAGATTTCCTTTCCTAAATCTACACATTTCAAAGAGACACCTATTAAAAATCTCATTGAATTCACTGAAGGGAAAATTTTCTCTTTCTATTCAGGTATCAGGTTGTAATCAGACGCTGTTTCACTATAGCTTATTTGCTATATAATTTTTCTATTCTTAACCCATTTTTAATATTATTTAAATTTATTTTAGGACAATATTTTTCATTTTCGAATCTGACTAAGGTCTTTCGTGGTTGCTATAAGTATTTCATCCTGTTTTTTCTACCGTTGTTGATGATCAAGATATGAAGATTTGGTTGATATTATTATATTGAAGTTTCATATCATTGAAATTTCGATAATAGACATGGTTTTAATAAACGTTTTGAATTTTTTTATAGTTATGATTGACTTCAAAATTATGTAATGATGAAAAATATTACACCCTAACCAATTTTAAATCCTGCTGTTCTATTCTGTTATGTGTTGTATTTACATTAATATGGGAAAAGTTTGCAAGTTTGGGGAAATTTAAATTTTGTGCTAGTCTATTGCAATTACAATGAATGTAACAGACTGCTGTAGTTACAAATTATGTGGCAATTTGTTAAAAGCCATAACTACCACCAAACTAATCTGATGTAAATAATAATAATTTCCAGGGAAAGAATTCGAACCACTAGTTTCAAAATAATTTTCATTTATTTTAACTATCAATTAGAGCTAAAATATCTGTTTACACTTATTTTCAAATAGGTTTTTTACTTTCTCGTATTCGTAGAATAGAGAATGTATAGTAATCGACAAATAATTCGAACACGAGATTTTGACGAATCTCCACATTTTATATCTCTAAAAGTTCGAAAAACACGTTTCTGGAAAATTACCATCTGTTTGTATATGACAAAGATAATTCAAAAATGCTTTGAGCTATGCTGTTAAAATTTGGAATACGGCATTTATACCAAACTTGTAGATTTCTATCAAATTTTGAGAGTAATCTGTTCATACATAAGTTCACTCGAAAATTACAAAATAAAGAGATCTAGACAGATAGGATTAAATATAAAGGTTTAACATCGATAGAAAACACATTTATCAAATTTTGAGCCAAATACAAATTAGTGTTGATTGTATGTTGGAATGTACTTCCAAAAACATATAAAAGTGATAATTCAAAAAAAAAAACGCAATGAAATAAACATATCAAATTAGGTATGGAATTTTGTGACCATAAGTGCAGTCAAATTTTATTTCAATCTACCAATTTTTCAAATGTTCTACCAGTTTGTATCAAATATTTGTTTCAATCGATTGAGGAAAACGCTGGGTTTCATATACAAATTCCATTTTGGATACTATTGACGCATGCCAGGGAGTAATCGCCAAATAACTCGCCAAGGATGGCATGACAGATTCAGTAAAGATGCTAAATTCATGCCAAAAGTTAATATTTCGTAACAATTGTATGCCAGGACCGCTTAAAAAGTTCTCTGGCATGAAAATCTTGTAAGAGATTATGCTAGAAAGTTTCGAGAAGAACATTTCCGCTAGTTTCAAATGGGGAGAGGAAGATTCATATAGAAACGAAACAGAAAATTTGTTTTCGAGAGATCGTATAACAGGTTTGATATTGAAATAATTGTATAGTATTAAATTTGATTTTTTTTAATCAGGTTTGTTAGCATAATTTGTCTGTTAATTTGCAAACCAAACACTATATTGTTTTGAAAAATACATAATTGGGAGACTGAAAAGATGAATCGAAAATTTGGAGCAATTTGCATCCATAAAATCTATTTATTTTAAAAGCTATATAAACTTAACTATTTTTTTAAGGAACAATTCCCAACGAAAGTTCGTTTTTTTTAAGAAAGTAATTCACTTTCTTAAAAAAATACGAAATAAGATTAGTGAAATGTTATGTTTTTATCTATTTCAGAATCAACAACTACAATATTCGTGATCTGTTTTTAATGATGAAATTTCAATGAATTTACAGAATTCGTATTATTCACTGATCCTTGGCGTTAATCAGTAGCCAAAACGTGAGCAATCATAATTCAGTGAAATGTCTCTTTAGAAAGTCGGTCCCTATTAAGTTCTCACTAAGTGAGTATTTGTTGTTGCAGTAGTGTAACAGTGATTTGCTGCAGATGTGCTATTGATTATTGCAATTGCTGTTTGTGTGTTTGTATTTTCTTTCGTGTAAGTATTATTCTTATGCTAGCGAAAGCGACGAAAACAGTAAATTTTACTTTTGGTCTTTATTAAATATGTATTTTCTGTTTGTTTCCATTAGAAACAAAATGTTTTTTTTTTCTTTTGATCATATAAATTTTGCCATTACTTATCTGCTTATGTTTGAGTTTGACATCCTATAAATACAAAATCCTTTTTGCCAACCCTCACGAGTTACATTCAACAAGGAATCGATTTTTAAAACCACATTATTGATGCTTTACCATAAATAAAAAAAATTCAAGGAGTTTCATATTTATCCAAGATTAGCATATAAATAATCCTTTAGGGATTTATACAGAAGAAGTTTTAAAAAATGCTAGAAAATATGAAACTGGATTAAAAAAATTAGTAAATATCTATATATATGTTAAAGCGGAATATCTTCTATATGTTAAAGCGGAAGACAAATATAAGCTGCTATCACAACTATTTTTCCCGGCTGCGCTGGTCTGGTGATAAGTTCTCGTCTTATGAGCTCGTCTTCGGGTTTCAGGTTCGAGATCCGATTCCAGTGAAGAACCGTCATGTAAGTGGGTCTGGTGCTCGTTATATCAATTGAGGCCAAACAATCTCCCTGTGGAGTGATGTGGAAGCTTAGAGAGCGGGTGCCACCTCAGGTGTAGGCTTCGCCATGTGATCGCAATTCAAAATTACATTGTTCGTTCCAAAATAGTCCTAGTGTTGCTTTAAAACGAAACTAAACCAAACACGAATTTTTATTTTAAAGAAACTTTTATGAAATGTACGGGGGATGTAGTCAGTTTCTTTTTTCACAGGTTTTTGATGAATTTCTTTGTTTATATCCTTCACAAAAATTAAGTAAAAAGAAAAATATTTGCCAAGTAAAATCAATTCTCTACAATAAAAAGAAAGTTTGGGGGAGCGGAGTCAACCGTTTCAAGGTATTAAACTTTTATTTCATTAAAATTCCAGGCACCATTTGTCTTTATCGAAATTCTCGAATGCATGTTCTTTTTCGCTACCGTTCACAGTTTAGGCTTGTTTTTACTTCACCAAATGACAGGGGCAATTTTGAAAATAAATGGTTCTTCTTTTCCCAACTCAGCGACCGTCGAATATCGGAAATTTAAAAATAGAAAAAGCAAATATTTGCCTTCAACAAGAATAAAATAATAAAAAAAGTAATACTCTAATAAAAGAGCGAGGCATTTAGTGTTCAGTATTTGTTGCATTTTTTTTTCTTTTGTTAGAAAAATTTCGGTTATTATAGTGTTTGTCTCAGTATTCCGAGACGTCCACTTTTTGGAGGTTCCATCTCACTAAGGGGTGACACGCGGGAGAATGTGCGCCATTCTCAGAATTTGCTTTATTGTTAAATGTAAACATCTCCTCCTTTTCTCTTTCCTCTCACTCCTATTTTGCTGAATGAAACCCCATCCTAACACATTCTCAAAAGTACGGAGGATTTTGGAATCCGTTGACAAACAATACACGGTAGCAGTTATTTGCTTTTTGGAATTATTTAAAGTTGAGTCTTCCCTAAAAGAAGCAATTCTATGTAATTAGTGGAAGATTAAATGAAATTAAATTCTGTATTGCCGAATAATTCTGGTTTGGCTGTTATTTTGGATACACTGACAGCCCTCTATCACTCTGTTTTATTATTATTTTTTTAAAAAAATAAAGTTTCTTGACATTAATGTTTTCATATAAAGTATTTTGATACTCTTTGCTAAATAATCACTCGCTCTCTTTTCTGCAAATGCAGAAATTATAAGCTAAAAATATTTTTAACAGAATATTCTTAAATTCAATGTTCTTTAACAATCAGCAATAATGTTGCAATATATTGCTAATTGCTATATTGAATTATTTCATTAATTTCATCTTAGCAAGTTTTGAAAGCTAAATGTATAAAACTTTAAAATTAATTTGTATTGAAATGAGAGAGAATTTTTTTTAAAGATTTGTTCGAATGGACACATTTTTGGCATCATGCGCAACAAATTGTAGTTTATTCAATAGTATCGCATAATTTTCAGGTCAGTTAATCATTCGTAAGTGAGCTTGTAAATTAAGTAATAATTGTAATGCATTAAAATAATAAAATAACCTTAAAATTTTATTTTCTGAAAAGAAAGATACGACATTAGACCACGAAGGAAAAATTGAACACTTTCAAAAGAAATATAGCTAATCCTTAATCATTCATTCACATTTCATTCAATTTCTAGTAAATTCCATATACTTGCAAATATTTCTCATCAATCAGATTCTAAACAACTTGATGAATAATGCTGCAAAGTTTATCAAGATATGATTGATTGTCTAAATTCTGATAAATTCTAATTCCTTCTATTTAATATTCCATATCGTACGCCGTTATTTCCGCTCGTTAATTATTCATATTCGAAATTATAACACTGAGCTGTGATGATTGGTTTTACACTCATTAGGCCCCAAAATGAATATATTTTATGGAAATTTTAATTATTTTATGAATTTCAGGATAAATTCTAATTTAAAATGATCAGATTTTCCAGGGTGGTTATTCCTGCTTGTTGAATTCTACTTTGGAAAAAAAGACATAACATTTCATTTTTTAATGGGAATAAATATGGAAAACAATACCACGAAATTCAGTAAACACTAAAAGAATTTTTCACTTTATTCCACTTCTTTTTCTTTAGAAAATTTCTTTAATGCGCTTTTAATGTTCCTCTTTAAAAGTCGAAAAGCAATGACAGGATTTTTTAAAATAATTATAAGGGAAAATATCTTTTCTGTTGCTCTACAAGCCAAATTTTTGATCTCGGTTTCTATATTTAGCTTAAATATATTTTAATCGGTAGAAACATTATAAATTTTTTAAACAGTTTAATGTAATTGAAAATAAATTAAAGCGAAACAAAATTCTGAAAGATTTCTCCAAAGATCCCCCCCCCATATAATTTTTAAAAATTTTATTACAAAAAATGATTTTTATATCGTTTTAAAATACAAAATCTGTTCTTTTAGTGACATCAGTTTTACTATGAAATCATTTCCTGAGAGCTCTGAAATTATTTAACATTTCGAAAAAAATCCAATAATAAATTATAGTTTCAAAAGTGTTCTTATTACAACTTCATAACTTTTTTTAAAATTTGGAACTCTATACCTTTCACTCATTAATGAACGATAAAATTTGTTACTTCAATAAATTAAAGTAAATATGAAGAAAAATGAAAAAAAATCCTGTACTGAAATGAATAAAATAAAATATAATCAATAAATCTTCATTGATTATTTAGTGCTCAAAAGCTAAGCCCATTAATTGCAACAAATGATAAATGTAGTGATCGAATTTTCATTGTGGAATATTGGAGTTTTTGAACATATTTTGTTTTAATATTTTATTTTAGAGAATAAGAAACTGAAGACAAATAGATTATTAGTTTCGAGTTTCATCGCAAAAAAGTAAGTCAATATTGTAAATGACGCTAAGTTTGTTGCATAAAAAGATATTAATTACGGAAGATATAAAAGCATCATAGACAATGAAATATTATCTTGCGGAGAATCGTTTTGAGCATTTTTAACTCTGGCGAAAAATTTCTTTGGCATTTAGCTCATTAGTACTCAATAATTTATGGGAATAAAATGGTCTGAATGGAATTGGAAACTTTATGTGACTGTCAAAGACAATAATTAAGGAATTCAGAATTTAAATTATGACTTTTCAATGATCATTTGCTTTGAAAACTGCAATTAACCTTAATTCGTATCGAATTACCATTTAGGAAGGTGACCAAAATCTTCTTTAATTATTGTCAGATGAAATTTTAATAACTCAAAGTTGTTGTATTTGAAAACTGTTTATTAAAATTATTTTTTCAAGATCTGCGATTTCACTTCTTATATAATTTGGTTTGGCAAACGAGTTTTCGTTTCCACTTGTCCATTTTTTTCATTCATTTTGATATTTAAGTAGATGATTTACCTTTTAAGATCATTGATGAAAAAAATAAATCACTATCTTATGTTAATATATGTGCACATTTAGCCATGAAATGTTAAAAATGTACGGTTAAAAATAGCTTACTATGCTGTGCGTGAAAACAACCAAGTAAAAAAAAAAGATACTGTTTATATTTTCCACGTATATAAAGTATACAAGTAGAAAGAATTGTAATCGTCACAGAATTCGAACTCAAGATTTTGATTGAGTCAGAAAATGCCTATCCTTAGAATTATGCATGTCTGTAAACACGATAATTCAAAAACGTTTTGAGCTAGACGGATATGTGTTCTTTACATCTCATTTATAGATTTTATCACATTTTGAACGAAATCCATTCTGAGAAAATCTGTCTGTACGGATGGATAAAGCAGAATGACTAGGCGCCGACAACGTTAATGGGAATTAAAGTTCTCAGGGCTATCACCAGCAGCGGTACAACTTCTCCCGCAGACATCGTGTCCAGTAGACAGTAGAGTGCAGCTGTCGCACACTATTTCTATATACACTAAGGTAGCGAGAACGAACTACAAAACCAGAAGCTTGTAAAAATTAAGTTACTACCTTGCTATTAGGCAGCAATCTTGTAAGATATTTATAATCACATGTAATTTCTGCTATATAAAATAAATGATACTTTATTTTAGGTCGTACCTTTTTTTAAACGTTCAACTATTTTATTCATTACTTATATTTGCTTCAATCCTAATCATTCAAATATAGTAGAAAATTTGCATTTATTGTTTCATGAAAACTTGTAATTTAACACATTGATGAAAAGACGTACTTAACTATTTCGCTGAAATATCTCAAAATCTAATATATGAAAATCTCGTGTCACAGTGTTTGTGTTCGTACACCTCCGAAATGGCTCGACCGATTTTCATGAAATTTTTTATGTGTAATTGGCAGGTATGAGAATAGGCCGTAAAGTATATTTCACAACGCTAGGTAATTAGGGTGTTCCTATCCACGTTCACCGTACACTGAGGAGATCAACGCTTGCTTGAAATCATTGCCATTGTGGCGTAATGTTGAACAAGTCCAGCTAAAAATAAACACGCGCGTCCAATTGCTGCAAGATCCATCTGCTGACACATTTTCTGACCAATTTTTAGATATCGGTGATGGAAAAGTTGCTGTCTATGAAAATACTGGAAGCATAAAATTGCCCACTAACTTCTGCACTATCGTTGATTTGCAAAATGCTCTCATTGACCGCATATTTCCCGATGTACGCACATAATACATAAATCATGTGTGGCTGGCAGATTTTGGCGGCAAAAATGTGGACGTCGACGATTTGAACTTCAAGATACAGCAGTCGTTGCCAGGCGACTTGGTATCATACAAATGGATCGATACAGTTTGCGATGCTAACGAAGCTGTAAAATATCCAACAGAGTTTTTGAACTCACTGGATTCGTCAGGCATGTCACCACACCTTCTATGACTGACAGTTGGATCTCCGGTTATTTTACTTCGGAATTTGAACCCACCATGGCTGTGCAATGACACGCGATTGTTCATTAAAAAAATTGATGAAAAATGTTGTCGAAGTCAGCATTTTGAATGGCAAATTCCGAACCGAAAATGTTTTGCTGCCACGAATTCCAATGATTCTCACAGACGTGCCAATCGAATTCAAACGCGTTCCATTTCCTATCAGATTCGCATTTGCAGTGAGAATCAATAAGTCGCAAGGCCAAACGATGTCTGTTTGCGGCTTAGAGTAGGGCACATCCTATTTTTCACACGTGGCATGTTCTCGCGTGGGCAGATTATCGAGCTTATTTGTTTTGGATAAAGACGGACTGAGAAAAAATATCGTACACTCCAGTGCTCTTCGAAATGAATATTGATTTTCTTTATTTCATTTTTATACTTTAGGACAAAAAATATATATTATTTTTATCACTTTACGTTTAACTTTTAAGAGACCATAATGTATATATTCGTTACGTTAATGAAATACATTGTATTGAGAAAATGTATGGTTGGTGTTTTTTAGTTTTTATCGGCGGTCATCGTCTACAGTGCTCCATTGCTCTTTCTGTCATAGATCCCAACCCCACACACTTACAATGCATTCGTTAACAACCAAAATATTCAATAGAAATAATTTATAAGGCAGAACAAAGTTTGCTGGGTCAGCTAGTTTAAAATATAAAAATCTTTAAGAAATGGGAATGAAATATTTTACAGCACAGGCTAAAGAAATCTGTTGTTGGCTTTTAACGATTTAAGAAAAAGGAAATCGCTCATGGAATTTATACTTAAGATTATTTTATCATGAAATGTCAAAAACTCTCAAAGAAATATATTTTAGAAAGGTAGAATGAAATAACAAAAATAGGGGCGTTGTTGTTTTTGTTATTTGTGTTTGAAATTTCTGTTTGGAAATTTGATTTTGATATTTGAGTCTGATCTTTTCATGTTTGTGTTTCGATGTTTACATTTGACGTTGGAAATTGTGCTCGATAAAAAAGGCATATTTGTGAAATATCAAAGAATTCCATATAATAACTTGCTTTTTATGCAATGCATTCTTCATGTATCTCAGTGCAGTTTCAAAAGAAATTTGAAATGAAAATGAAAATAACAGTTAAATACATTTTAAACAAAATGCAAAGTGATCTTTTACTGCGATCTAAAGACTTTACAGTTTTTGCTGCATTTGAAAACGACTTATATTTAACTAATAATACGGCTAACTAATAATGATTTTCAATGTATAGGCTTCAGATCTTGACTTTATCATATATTTTAGAATAAGAATCTTGTAGAAAACATGATTTTGGCTATGTTTTATATAACGCAATATTCTCATTAATATACAGGGTGGTTGTAATTAAAGTTACCCTGTTTAGACCTACGTAGTGTACGCTCTAGTGGAAGGATGTCGAAGAAACTTGATACTTAGGTTGTATGGATCATGGGAAAAAGAAATCTGCAATAAAAATAGTTTAAATTTCTGCCGATAGATGGCAGTTTTTATGTACGATAAAGGCCGTTATGCAAATTTAGAATAGATTAAAAAGCCAGTACTCACTGCAGCAAAATCATTCTTCGCCGTGCCGTTGGAGAAGAAAGGAAGAACTTTACTGATAAAGTTGTTTTATCAGAACGGCAGGAATTTGCCAGCTGCACTGCAAGAATATCGGCGCTTGAAAGACTTACGGAAATGGCCTCTGTCCAAGCAGGATTTGAAAAAGATGATTATTAAATCTGCAGAGATTGGAGAGTTGGGTGTGGTAAAAGGAAGAGGACGGAAACGGATTTCAAATGAAACTGCGGAAGATGTCGCTCTTGCCGTGGTCGAAAGAGAGTCTGATTCGCAATATTCTTCATCAAGTGCTCGAGCAGTGGCACGTGATTTGTCACTCCCTTGGTCTACAGTACGAAAGGTTCTTCGATCCATTGTAAAGTGGTATCCATACAAGATCCATCCTGTGCAAGCGCTGAATCCTGCAAATCCGGAGAAACGAAATCAATTTGCTAGAATGTTTTTAGCCAGAATAGCCGTTGATAGTTCATGACCTTGGAACATTTTGTGGTCGGAAGTGGCTCATTTTACCCTAGACGGAGCAGTTAGTACTCAGAACTGTCGCATATGGGGCACTGCAAGTCCTGATGATGTGCATGAACAGTCTCTACGTCCTGATTACATTACTGTATGGTGTGGTTTTACTGCTGATTTCATTCCCCACCCCCTTTTTTTTTAGGAGAACACTCCTCATGGCCCTCAAAGGTGTTCCGTAACGGGTGCCCGTTACCGCGACCTTCTTCAGCAGCAAGTCATTAATGCGTTACAAGAACGAGAATGTTTAGTGATTACTGTCTTCATGCAAGATGGTGCACCACCTCACATTGCTCAACCAGTAACGGCATTGCTTCGTGCCCACTTTGAAGATCAATAAGTAATTTCAAGATTTCCAAGTACCTAGCCTCCGCGTTCTCCGGACTTTTGGTTAAGGGGATTCCTGAACGATTGTGTCTATGAAGGAAGCATACGGATTCTGCATGAATTGAAAGTAAGCATAACACGTCATGTTGCTGCAATTGATCGAGAAACCCTTCGTGCCACTGTTGAACACACCATAACATGCTTTGAACATGTGCTTGAAGTAAATGGATCATATTATCACATTGATCATATATTGTAATTAAATAAAGTATTTGAGTTCCAAATTGTGTTTTTTGTTTTTCATGCGCCGCCTTCTCACATGGCGGTTGAAATTTGAACTAATTTTTTTTAATTGCAGATTTCTACTCCCCATGATCCATACAACCTAAGTATCAAGTTTCTTCGACATCCTTCCACTAGAGCGGACACTACGTAGGTCTAAACAGGGTAACTTTAACTATAACCACCCTGTACATAAAGAGTTTTATTTCAAATTCCTTTTTTTACTTTTTCGTATAGAGAGAAAATGTAATAATCGTCAAAAATTACTCCAAGTTTTAGACTTCTTTGAGTTCGAAAGAAGATTTTTTGGAAAATATCTATCTATCTGTAGCAAGGATAACTCAAAACAATTTAAGCTATACAATTGAAATTTGGTACATAGTCTTTACACAGATTTTCAGATTTCCATCAAATTTTGAAGAAAATCCGTTTGTCGGGCTGTTTAAATATAAGTTAACACTATAATTACAAAACGAAGAGAGCTAGATAGATAAAATTAGGTTTAGTTTTAGTTAGGTTATATGACCCCCCCCCCCTTTAAGCAACACTAGGACTATTTTGGGACGGACCTCGTGATTTTAAACCATGGTCAGATGACGAGGGCGATACCTGATCTCTCACATTCAGTGGAATCGGGTGTCGAACCTGAAACACTTCGGTTCCGAAGCCGAAACTTACCATTGGACCATCGCAGCCCCTCGTCTAGATAAAATTTTGTATATAGATTTAACATCCATAGTATGTACTCTTGTCAAGTTTTAAGCCAAATCCAAATAAGGAATTTCTGTACTTTCTGTCGTTGGTAGTTACAGAAATAAGAAAGCTGATAATGCAATGACTAGGCAAAAATGCAGTGATATGTCAAATTTTTGTTTCGATCTGTTGAGAAAAACGCGTCTAAAACACAAATTCGATTTTTAGATATTATTGACCGCATGGCAAGGATTAATCTCCAGAAAACGTCTCAAGAATAACACGATTGCTTCAGTAAAAATGCTAAATGCGTGCAAAAAGTTAATATTTCGTAATTATTGTACGTCACTGCCATACAAGGCATTATCAGTTTATTAGAGAGTATGGGAGAAAGTTTTGAGGAAACAACCTCCACTGGTTTGTAGTTTGTTTCTATTTCTTTTGAATACATATATTCATAATTCATATATATCATATCTTTTGAATTCATCTATTCATAATTCATATATATCATATCTTTTGAATTCATCTATTCATAATTCGTATATTTCATATCTTTTGAATTCATATATTCATAATTCATATATTTCATATCTTTTGAATTCATATATTTCATATCATTTGAATTCATATATTCATAATTCATATATTTCATATCTTTTGAATTCATATATTCATAATTCATATATTTCATATCATTTGAATTCATACATTCATAACTCATATATTTCATATCTTTTCAATTCATATATTCATAATTCATATATTTATAATTCATATATTTCATATCTTTTGAATTCATATCTTCATGAATTAATATGTTTCTATTCATTTTGAATTCATATCATCATGAATTAATATGTTTCTATTCATTTTGAATTCATATATCTTTTGAATTCATAAGAATTGAATTCATATATCTTTTGAATTCATAAGAATTGAATTCATATATCTTTTGAATTCATAAGAATTGAATACATAGATTTCTTTTGAATTCATAAGAATTGAATACATAGATTTCTTTTGAATTCAATTCTTTTGAATTCATATATCTTTTGAATTCATAAGAATTGAATTCATATATCTTTTGAATTCATAAGAATTGAATACATAGATTTCTTTTGAATTCATAAGAATTGAATACATAGATTTCTTTTGAATTCAATTCTTTTGAATTCATAAGAATTGAATACATAGATTTCTTTTGAATTCAATTCTTTTGAATTCATAAGAATTGAATACATAGATTTCTTTTGAATTCAATTCTTTTGAATTCATAAGAATTGAATACATAGATTTCTTTTGAATTCAATTCTTTTGAATTCATAAATATTAATATTCTTCGAACAAATTAATTCATATATTCTTTTCAATTCATATTCATATTTTGAATTCATATATTCATATTGTTTTTCTAATAATATATTTGAAAATCACTGCTGGAAATCATATTAAAGTCTTCTCTAAAAGGGAAATAAAAACAAACGAAGAAAAAAAACGATTACGTAATTCTACAAATACTCTCCTCAAACCTATCAAAGTACTTTATTTGAAATTCTATTTTACGTCGGTATTTTGCAAAATTTTCTTGTGAATTCACGAATTTCACTTTTTTCTAATGATAAATTTGAAAACAATAATTAAAAAATATATTTTTATGCAATGTGAAACAAACAAACAGACAAACAAAAAACTGAAAATAGTAACAAAGAGAAAATTTGATTAAGTAATTCATTAAATAATTTTTTCGAAATTTTTAAATTCAGTTCTTATATCTTGTAAGAACAAATTACGTGTTACTAAGTGCGTTTGTTATAGTTACTAAGTATAAAAGAAATTACTTAGCAAATATTATTAAATTACTTAATAATATTATGCGTATAATATTTTTTTTAGCGTGAAGGGTAACCTTCAATTAAAATATCACTTATAAATATAGCTCTTTTAGCTTATAATCTTGGAGCTTAATTTGAAGACAGTGTTAGAAATAATATCTAATTTCGATGCTGGATTTGGTCCACAATTTGATAGATATCAATAACTTTATTTAAAAGTTCTCGCACAAATCGCGAAAAAAACAAAAGTGCTTGGTTTTTATTTGCAACATTATTTATATACAGATAGACTGTAAAATTTCTAAAATCGTTTTTTTTTTCTATTTAGGGATATTAGAAACATTGAAATTATTTAAAACCGTTTCAAAATTTTGAACCTTGGCATCATATTCTCTTCGCATACAGGGTACGGCATAAAAACCTGGACAAACAAATTTTAATATAACTTGATTCAAAATTATTACATTAACAAAATATAACAAATAATAATACGAGTTGACTTTTACTGATGAATAAATTTAATTGGTTTCAAAATGACCGGCTTTTGCAGTGATGCAGAGGCGCAAACACTTATTGAAATTTTCAGCAATGGGAAGCAAGTCTTCTTTCTTTTATCTATCCCATTCCAGCAGAAGTCATTGCTTTAGAGAGTACAAACCTTTATTTAGTTTAGTGAAGCCCTAGACTCTAAAATGGTCCATACAATTTAATCATGGGATTGAGATTCGGTGAATATTGTGTCCATTCTCCAGATGATATCACGTCCAGAAAATGTTCCTTCCACCACTCTTCTGTCTTTTTAGCCTTGTGAGCTGCTGCAGAATCTTGTTGAAACACTCACTTTACATTGCCGAGGTGCGTTTTAGCCCACATCGACTTCTAAAATGCCCCACTGGTACATTTTTTCATTTATTTTAACGCCCTCATCTACAAAAACCAGATATGTTTTGCCACCTCCTCAAATTTCACCCCAGACCGTGATCGAATTTGGATGTTGGTGATATTCAAAAATTGCTGAAGTGCCTGGTGTATCTACAGGCTAGATCCTATAGTTCCAGGAATTACGATCTTTTGGACGGCACAGGGCTTCTGATTAGTGAAAAGGAATCTCTCTCAGCGCTGACTTGCGGTACATTTAAAAAACTTTCGGCGTCTGTGGAGCCGTACGAGTTTGTTTTCTTCAGTGAGAAGCTGAACTTACTGGACCTTGTAAGGCTTCATCCAAGCTCTGAGTTTGCCATTCGTTGCTCTGATAAGTCCCTTTTTTCCAGTTCACAAGCGATCTTTCTCATGGAAACCTTCGAATTTCATTGAATTCGCTTTTTGATAACCTGCGGCTACTAAAAGGGTTCACCATACGTTTTAGTTCACTTCCTGGAATTTGACCATCATGGGTGGATCCTAGCACAGCCCACCTCTTGGCGTCTTTTTGAATTCTCGCCAAACGGGAGGCGATAACTTCGCCAATGTGGCAACCTAGACGGATTTTTTTTATTTATTTTTAATTTATTTATTTTATATTATATTTATTTTATTTTATTCATTTTTTAATTCTTATTTTATTTATTTATATTTTATTTTTTATTATATTTATTTTATTGTATTATTATTTATTTATTTTATTTATTTATTATATATTTTTTATTATATTTATTATTATTTCTGGCCTTCATTTATCGTTTTTTAATTGAAAAATAATAATGATAACAAATATTCAATTAGTAGTCAACTTGGCGAGATTTCAAATAAGTCGCCAAAAGGTGGGCCCATCTAGGATTTTACCGACCATCATTGCCAAGCTCTTTGAAACGATAGATTGCATCAGATACTATTTGCCGAGGCACATTAAGGAAACGAACGACTTCGCACTGTTCGTTTTCGAACTTTAAAATATCATATCTTTTGCTTGGCATTGTAAAAAGGCCAAAAATCAGTACATACACAAAAAGATATATTCTAAAATATGTTATAATTGAAGTGGTAGACAAAAAGAAATGAAAAAATAAATAAATGAATTAACATCTATTCTATGACATAATAACTTTGTCCGAGATTTTGTGCCGCACCCTGTATTTTGCGCAAGAAACGATAGAAATCATGGAAGAAAAACATTGGTGTTACTTTATATTAATATACTTTATTTTTAAGATCTTATATTTATTTACGTACTTGGAAAAGAAATTTAAATTCTTGAAGAATAATAAATATTGAATTAGATCTGAAGAAGTGAAAGCTGTTTTACCAATTAAGATAAATTAAAATTTTGTTTTTGCGTAAAAAGCTTTCTATCATAAATTTCATATTATTTAAGTCTTCACCAGTGATCATAGATTCATTAAAATTAAAATTAAAATTAAAAAAAGAATATGGGTTTTTATTTTGTCTTAGCCAAAACTGTGATTTATTTTAATGGTAATTTTGTATAATAGTGCCAATAAGCGTAAATATTAAAGAATTCATGCCAAATTAATATTTTGGCTTAATAGAGTTTTCTTTTATTTATAATTTTTGAAGTCATCAATAAAATATATTATTTAGGATATTTTTACAGGAATTTTAGTTATCTCAATCTAGACAAATGGATTCCATTATTTAAAAGCAGAATCGTCATTAAATATCATGAATTTGAAATCAACCAAAATAATCTTTTCAAACATTGTAAAGCGATATTAGTATATAGTCAGTGGTATTTGATGTTTTCAAATTATTTTTATTTATATGAATAAATATTCCCCCAAGGGGCACCTCGAAATAAAGATGAGATGTTTAAGGCATGGTGGTTGGATCTCGCCACTCTGGAGGATACATAAATAGGTGGAGGTCTGGCTCCTCCCATCGATGACGAGACGTACTTCCTTAGGGAAGGGTTGTGCCGTGCTCGGTGATGACCCATAGGACTCAACCACAGTTGCCGCCAATTTTGCTGTTGAGGCAGTCTGGTCAATCAGTATTTATTATCCGCGTGAGTAAGTGATATAACTTATATGAATAAAAAATGATGGGATACGTATTATAAAAATTAAACAATATAATAATAAATCGCAAATACGCATTAATGTTTTGAAATCAATTGTCAGCAGAGAAAATTGATTAAAATAATAGATCAATCTTGATATCTTAGAAAGTAAGTCTTTTATATTAATTAAAATGGATGGGTTCTATAATTGAAAGTTTGAACAATCATTAATCATTTTTCTACTTTAAAATTATAAAATCGATTACTGACAGGGACAAATTATTCCTGGAAAAGGCCATTTTAGACATTTTCGAAGGTTCCGTATGCATATTAATTATGATTGGTTGGTTTCTCAAGACAGATAGAATAATTTTTGACCATGAATAATAATTGGCATCCTGTTATGAAAGTTTATATGAATGTTGATGGTAAAGCATTTTCAACTTTTCTTCTATTTTTAAAAACAGTTTCATATGTAATTATTGACAAATAAAAATATATTTCTTCATTTAACGCTTTATAATTACTCTGAATTTATAAAGAAAATTACCTCTGAAAATATTTATGTTTTTTTAGGAGAATAATTTCGCAATTTCATTCTGTAGTTCAATAACATAATTATTAAAGGAATAGACTATTTCTTTGACGCTGTAGTAATTATTAAAGATTGGATGTTAATGAGAATAGTTGACGAATACAGCTTATATATCTGCAACATTATTTTTTGATGAATATTTTTAGAATTTTGTTTAAAATAACTTGAAAAAATTTTAATGAAATCTACGATCCCAAATTTCAAGTTATCACGTGAGAACATTATTATTTTTAAGTCGTTATTTGTCTTAATTATCTTAAGTCACTAACCAGTTTAAACTGGTTTGAAACAATAACGATAATTCTCTATCGGTCCCCCCCCCCGTCTCTCTCTCTCTCTATATATATATATATAAGATGATAATTTTTTTAAGCTTTCATTTTCCTTTTTTCTAGCTGGCAAACAAATTTTTGGAGCTCGACCGATTTTGAGATGAAATAACAACTATGATGTCATAGTTCTACGTCAAGCTTTTAAAAACGCATCTGCTGTCAAAGAAGCATACATAATAATAATGCAATACTAGTAAAAGCAAGTAAAAAAAAATAGATGCGATTAAAAGATGATGATGAAAATTACTATTTATGCTTTATTAATTGCCTACGCTATTTCGAGCTTCAATATTCATTGCCTACGCGATTTCGAGCTTCAAAACCCCCTAACCGAAACACATCATGTTCTCACATGCTAATAAACTAACTCTATTAGTTAATTTTTATTTTAGAATAACTATTAATGGTTTTTCTTGGAATGCTACTTCAAGAAACTCTCAAAATCCTTATTACATTATTTCTAATTTTTAAAAAAATTTATTTCCCACATTAATATATATTTTATTGCTTTGAAGTTAAATGCGCTTTTCAGTGCTTGCTTTTTTATTGACAAGCACCATAATTTTTTTTCTCTTCTAATTGAAATATTTTTATCAAATTTGGAAAATGTAAGAGGAAGATATAATTATTTTTCGTTTGATGAAATGCACATGGACAACTGATGACTAATTTTAAAATACTACTATGACATTTGTTTGGTGAATTTTGAGTTATTATTTTTTTTCTTAACTTGTTAAATAAAAATGTAATGGTTTTGAAAAATATCCGAAAAAATTATTATCTAATTTTTTTCAAATATTTACCTTCTTTTAAAACTGAAATAATATGATGACCAAGCCTGTTAATTTATTTTACAGACAAAAATGAACGGATTGATGAAATATAATTAATTTTAATTCAGAAATTTTTTTGAAAAAACTAATTAAAATATAAATTTGTATGTGTAATTAACTTACTTTCAAATTAACTACAATTCTAGCGCACGCATTTCATTCTATTAACTTTTTACTTTTTTTTCATATGAAATTTCCGAAAAGGCAGTAATATAAATCGCATGTTTCTGGCGTCCAAGAAATCTGAAATATATATTTTTCGAAATTATGTTCCCCGCTCTTTAAATAAGAGAACTAAAAAATGAAACTAGAAACAGGGTCCAATTTTGACATATATTCATTAGACCAAATTTGCTTATATCAATCAAAGGTTGGGAAAAAATACATCTTTATTAAATCAGCATTAGAGTTAGCATTATTTCAAATTATCTACGAAAGAAGTTTTTTTATGGATGAAATTAAGTATTATGCTATACTGGTGTCAAATCTTGGCTAAAAATATCAAAGGGTTGATTTTTAAAAAGGTCACATTATCGTTACTGAAAAGCACTAACCGCCCGTTCAACGAAATTACGGCAGCTGACCGAGACTCTTGGATGTTACTGCGAAATTTCTCTCTTCTTTCGCTAAGTATCGAATTCTTCGAATACCAATATAGCGTGACTTGTTCGGTAAAGTCGCCAACATAGATAATTCAGGGTCAGGGATGATCGATCATAGAAGTCTGAAAGGATGTCCGGGCATATCTTTGCTTTGTAGGCATCGACCTCTTTTGCATATCAACCCCATAATGACACTGGCTGTCACTGCTGTTTTCAAGAGGAAGATGAATTTGAAAAAAATTCTGTTTGAAAAGAATTTTCGATCGTTCCTGTTTTTTGTGTCACCTGACCTCGAGTGAACTTGACAGAGAGAGGATTAATGATTAATTGATCAGGATATGTTCTAGTAAGTTGAAACGAGTAGCTACAAAACAGTTAGACAAAATAGAATTTTTATCTGGTACTGTCATCAACATTTCGCCCCAATCGTTGGCAAAACAGACAAAAAAATTCCATACTTATTTTTTGTTTCGCTTTTTACTATAAAACACAAACCTACAATGGGACACCTCAGAAATGAGGATGCAAAGCTTCCGGTATGGTGATTGGTTCTCTCCACACGAGTGTGTACAGAAATAGCGGGGATTGGCTTCCTCCTATCGATGACCGGGTGTACTTCCCCAACACTGACGGAGAAAGTTGAATCATGGCCGCTAATGGCCCTTAGGACTCAACCATAGTTCCAGCCAGTGTTGCTGTCTCGAAGGTCCGTTCAATCTGATTTATCCGCGTACAATCGTGAGGTTCGGAGCAGGCTGTAAACGTTACTATGAAGTGTAAACCGTGGCATGTTGAGTTAATATGCGATAGAGCAGAGAGGAGAAAGTTACTTTTGTTGCCTTCAAGACATGCTTAGGGCCGCGGTGGCCGGGTGGTAAGGTGTCGGCCTTAGAATCAGAGGATTTCAGGTTCGTGACCGATTCCACCGAAGAATCGTCGTGTAAGAGAGTCTGATACACGCTAAAACCGCCCGGGCCAAACGTTCTCCCGTTGGTGTGGCGAGGGAGATGCCAGCTCAGGTGCAGTCATCATCATCTGACAGCGGATCAAAATTATGAAGTCCGTCCCAAAATGGCCCTAGTGTTGCTTTAAAATGGGACGTTAATATAACTAAACTAAACTCACGACATGCTTAAATTCTGTGTTCCGTTTTTCATTAGATGTTATTTCACCATAAATCATTAACTATACATCAGTCGCAGTTCGAAGTTCTATTGAATTTAACTAATGGTTTTCAAATCAAAATAAGATCGCAGAAAAAACAGTTTCTCAAAGAAAAAAAAACAATATTAAGACACCAAACATCAAAACAGATTATCCATAAATTAGCATATATAATATAGTATAAATTTCTAGAAACTTTCTGTAGATTACAGAATAACACAATAACAATACCTTTCGCTCTTGATTTCCAGTACACGATAACCAAAAGAAATTAAAAATGGCTTAATCAAAATATAAATTTACAAATGAAATTGCTCTTGAATGAATCTTATTTACAATATGATACCCTGCAGATAGTAATAAATAAATCGAGAATAGAATTTTCTGCTTACTATATTGCATTAATTTAAAGAAGGTTAAAAATTTATAAAATTGGTCATTTTTTTCATATGTCCTAAAACAATTTTCAATATATTTTTTAAATGATTACATTTTTAAATATTCCTGATCTTAATGGTGATATAATTGAGAATTTAAAGATTCAGATAATATTAACCCTTAACTGCGGATGTGCGGTCCGTGAGACCGCTAGCGACAGGTTTTCTATCACCTATATTCTATTTTTAACTCAATTGAATGGATTGATCCTGTAGCTTCTTGTTTTGCGACCTTCATTACATGTGCACTTTTTCAACCGATTTCAGCAGATGTTTTTAAAAATAATTCAGTTATTTCTTCGAGCGCGGTCTCTAAGACCGCATCTTCCTGTTAGTGTCCCATTGATAAACAAGGCTTAGCAGATGGAGCTTAAATTTGGGGCCCGAAATATCATCCAATTTACTGATCCTATTATGAAGCAGTGCTCCAGACACTTTTAAATGAAGCAGAAAGTGATTTTAGTGATTAGGATAATTGTACAGAACAGTTTTTCGATAAAAGTTCGCTTTCAACTGATTCTGATGTGTATGTTCAAACATAATCAATTTTTCTAGTGATAATGTATTTTGAAAAAATTATAAAATTGTATACCAAGAGATATATATACAGAATTTACAGGTTGATTTTTATACTAGTTCTTAACCTGTATGTTTAAAATGCTCTAGAAAACCGTGCTATGAAAATCACACAAGCCGATAAAAAAAACAACCAATTTTACCCGTTGTCATTTTTTTTATTTTTCATATCATTGGTGAATTTTATATTATATTGTCTTCTATATGCCTTCATATACTGTAAAAATAAATATGATTTAAAAAGTAAAAAGTAATATGCTTTTTCAAGAATATTATTTATTGTAACATGTCATTTGAGAAGAAAATGTATGTTCCGACGCATTTACTTTTTTCAATGACAATATATTTTGAAAAATTTCTAAAACATATCTATATATCAAGAAAAATATCTGCAAAATATATTGGCAGTTTTTCATAATAATACATTCATTAGAAAATTTAATTTGAGTCTAAATGAAATGCGGTCTCGTAGACCGCACCTCCCCAGATAAGTCCTAAAATTTCACCTCCCCAGTTAAGGGTTAAGAAAGGCAAAACATGATGAGGAGAGTGGTACAGGCTTTTAAATTAGTATGCATTAGTATGCATTGTCTATAAAAATGAAAAGTTTAAAAAAATGCTTGTTGATAAAGTCCTTAATGTGTAGATAAAAATATTTAATTGAAACTTTTAGTAACCATTGCTTCCATCGATTCAACTGGTTACCAATGCGGTTAGGACAAAATAAAACTATCTCAGATTTGCTTTGGACATTTAGGATGTATCCCAGCTGTGACCTTATAACTTCTAACTACCGAAGGCTGTCTCGTAGAATCAGGGAATAAACAATCAGTCTCAATTTAAAGAAGTTTATTTTTTTACTTTTCATCAGAGTAAAAAAAACTGAGGGTTCTTAACTGAAGTTCAAATCTAATTGGCATAGTTTATTATACAGGGTGTTTATAAAGTCCTGGACCCATTTTGATGTTTAATAACTCATAAAATAATAAAGATAGATTTAAATTAATAACATAAAGGGTTAAATAGACTCAAAAAGTTTCATGACCCTTGTCAATGAACTTCCACGTGTGCCCCCTTCGTCGCACGGAGAATATCAAGTCGATAGTCAATTTCACGCCAGGTAGCGACAAGCATGTCGGCATCCACAGAGCCATTTGCGCACATTATGGCGATTAACAATGCCAGAAACATGAAAGGACGCTTCATCGGAGAACATTATGCTCTTCAGAAAATCAGCAGCATCTTCTATCCTCCTTAGCATATCTGTTGCAAAGGCCATCCTCCTAGGCCTATCGTTCGGTTCCAAAACTTGAACAATTTGAACTTTGTATGCATGCAGTCTTAATTTTTTCTTAATAACCTTGTACACCGTCGAAATTGGCATATCCAATTCTGTTGCCGCTGATCTCACAGATATTCTAGGATTGTGTAAAAATGTCTCTCTGGCACGCTCAGCATCAAAATCACTTGTGAAAGGACGTCTGGGACGTTTCTTATCTTCGATACTTCCAATTTCTAGAAAATTCTTTTTCCACCGCAAGATGTTGTTTTTGGATGGAGGATCTTTTTGGTAAATTCTTCTGAAATTTCTCTGTGCTTGCATTATCGATTTCATTTCTATGAACCACCATAAAATCTGTGCTTTCTCTTGTGGTGTACGCATTCTCCTTAATATCCACTCGAATAAAACATCACATACAAAAGTACTACATAGAACAAAAACATCAAAAGTAAACATAACATTGAAATAGTTGCCAAAAACAAAAGAGAGAAAAATGCAATTAATAAGCAGACAATATTTAGAAAAGTACAGATATTTAGACTGGAAAATGAAATTATCTGAAATTAACCACACGCGCAGACGATATTTACAAAAGTAAAAATATTCAAACCTGAAAAGGAAAATATATGAGTTATTCCATCAATAAAGGCCATAAGTTTGTTTATATCTTTATTATTTTATGAGTTATTAAACATCAAAATGGGTCCGGGACTTTATAAACACCCTGTATTTTCTAACACATTCAGATGGAGTTATTTAAGTACTCGCACATATTTACGTTAACTGCTAATTATTTTGAATACCTCATGAATATTTACTTTAATTGCTAATTATTTTGAGCACCTGACGAATATTTACTTTAACTGCTAATTATTTTGAGCACCTCACGAATATTTTCGTGAATTATTAATCATTATCAGTTGTCAATATAGCATAATGGAGTGGAATTTCCTCTCTTCCTTTGTTTTAAATTTCTTATTTTTACATTTCAAAAAAAAAATCATTTCCGACATTTATCAGAAACATTTCTGCAAGGAAAAAAATTCAATTTCTTTTATTTTTCTCCTAGAATTAAAATTGAAGGTTTTATTCAGATCAAAATAATCGTGATGCCGCTGTGAAATGTTTTCACTGCATCAATAACATACTGCAATTTTAATTTCGTTACTCTTTGCTCTTTATATAAAATTTGCTTGGAAATTTTAAATTACATTTTGAATTTCAGTTTCCTTATATGAGAATACATGAATAAAAAAATAAATTAAACATGGCTCCATTGCATGTAAGTTTCACTTTTCCACTTATGATCGGAAATTAATTCCAGTATTTGTAAATTTTCAATGGATGTCTTTGTTTCTTTCGCTTTGTATTAAAACACACACACAAAGAGGAACACCTCCCCTCCCCCTCCCTCCCCAAAAAAACAGAAATTTCACTGTGATGAAAAAAAACATAATGCCTTTCAAAGTTTTTTTTCTCCCATTAAACTTACAAATACCAGACGTTGTTATCGAAAAACTCGGAAGTAGGATTTACTACTCCGTCGTTCCTGCTTTAAATCTCATTTTCATATTTCCACTGCAACGCCTTTTTCAAAATAGATGTTTTGTTATATTAAAATTCGACGGTGCCCTTTTTTAAGCCAAAGAGTAAATATGTACTTTGAAAAAGAGATAAAATAAGCAGCGAATAGTCTTTTAAAAAGCGAAAGTTTTATTCTCTGTTTTGCTTCAAAAGTGTTTTTTTCCCTGAAATATTTTTTGCGAAATATTCGACAGCTTTTAATTGCTTTTCTTTGAAGAAGCATTTGTAGAGAAAATATTTGTTTTGGAAAAAGATAAAATAAGCAGCCCTTTCGGAAACGAGATTTTTATATTTCGTTTTCCTAAACATTTTTCTCTTTTAACTACAAACTACATGAGAGTTAACTGACAGCTAGTAATTGCTTTATCAAAAAAGTATTGGAAGATCAGAGAGTATATATATATATATATGTACTCTCTAATTCTAATATATATATATATATATATATATATATATATATATATATATATATATAGTAACATTCCCCGTTTCCCAGTACTGATAAGACATTTACAGCCAGCTGTGTCATTGCTGTTACTTACTAAACTCCTCGAGATAGTCAGATGGTGGAAATTCTGTTAATATGTTAAATTATTCATGATTTAAAATGCCATACCTGTAATAGAAAAAAAGAAAATCATATCAGTATATGTGCAGTATGTATCAGGTACTGGAAAAAAATGTATTATTTTTATGTGAACTTCAAGACTTTACTTAAAATATATCGAATGACCAATTTTGGTGCACCGTTTTGTTCTATAATTTGTTGCCATTTTAAAGGTAGCTTCATAATGCTTCTCTCATTGTTTTGGTCTCTATTGGTGAAAAACTCTAGTTATCAATTTTCACAATCTTGTGTTAATGACAATTTCTTATTATTAAGTAAGTTTTGTAATGCAAGTAAAACATGAAAGTTACTTGGTGCCAAATCCGGACTATATGGTGGATGCCTCAAAACTTCCCAATCGAGCTCGCGGTGTTTCTGGCACTGCAGACGTGTGAGACCTGGCGTTTTCCTGATGGAAAATAACACCTCTCCGGTTGGCCAATTCTGGCTGTTTCTGGTCAATCGCTTGTTTCAAGCGGTCCAGTTGTTGACAACATAGATACGAATTTAGTGTTTTGCCAAATAGAAGAAACTCATAATAAATTATCCCTTTCTAGTTCAACCAAATACACAGCAGAACCTTCCTGGCCGTTATTCCTGGTTTGGCCAGAGTTTGAGTTCTTTGACCACGATCGTTTTCGCACAATATTGTCGTATGTGATCCATTTGTCTTCCCCAGTCACCATCTGCTTAATAAATGGGTTGATTCCATTCCGTTTGGCCAAGGTTTCGCATATGGAAATTCGATCATCATGTATTTTTATGTTAATTGTTGTGGCACACAAACATCAAGGTTCTTTTTGAATCCAGCTTTGTGGAAATGGTTTGAAATTGTTTTATGGTCAATCTTTAGCTCATGGGCGTTGCTACGAATGCTAACATGTCGGTCAACTTTTATTATTTCTGTGAATTTTTCGACAATTGGCTTATCTGTGCGAGGTTCAAATTTAACATCAAAAATATCTGAGCGGAATAGGCGAAACCAAAACTGCACGTCATTGGCTGTTACAGTATCGGGACCATAAAAACCATTCACAATTTTAGCCACTTGGCATGCGTTTTCGTTTTTATCAAAGTAAAACTGTAAAATGTACCAAATTTTCTCTTTGTTGACTTCTATTTTAAACATTCTGTAACTCGCAACTGAATGGAACAAACACAAAATTGCAAATGACCTTTTTTTAGTGCGAAATGTCGCCTTTCCAATGAGCATAAATATGAAATTGTTTGATTGATACTTTACGAGATACTGATCTCTACAGCCATCTACCGAAAATATATTGGATTTCTTTTCCCCCAATCTAATATTATATAGTCACGATACATCTGAACGTTCATACCTTCTAGTTCATTGATCAAAATTACATCGAAATAAAGTCCAAATATTTTCCCGGACATGACACAGTGTAAACTTCAACAGACAGGAAAAGCTGCTGACGTCTCAGAGTTTGAGTAAAGATGCCATTGGTCATTTCACTCACACATGAAATTATTCTGTCATGAAGCATCAAACATGTCGCGACACAAAAATCGTATTTTATTCTGAAATATTCTAAGAACATAAAGAGATAGAGATGGAAGAAAAATCGACGCATTGTCAGTGTCTTTATCCGCCTTTCAGATTCTTATTTAAGACGATCTTTGGCGTTGTAATTCGATGCTTATCGTTTATATCGAAAGGAAGATATAAACGGACGGTAAGCATCTAAGGTTAGAGGATAGTTAGGTTTTATTTAGTTTACTTATATTGTCCCGTTTTAAAGCAACACTAGGGCTTTTGGAACGGATCTAGAAATCTGAACCGTGGTCAGATGACGAGGACGGCATCTAAGTCGGCATGTCCTCTCCAAAATTCCACAGCACACCAGAGGGACGACGTTTGGCCCCGACGGTTTTAACATGCACCAGACCCGCTTACATGATGGTTCTTCGGTGGAGTCGAGTCTCGAACTTGAAACCCTCCAGTTCTGAACCCGAGATCTTACGACCAGGCCACAGCGGCCAGAGAATGGAGAGGGAAGACGTGCTTGTAATAAATAAAACAGTCTTTTATTTAGCCCACATATTATATGACATTATTACAGAAAAACCATCCTGGGTCTACGATGGAAAATTCAACTGGTTCTATAATATATACCGAGTCTTATTCTGCACGAAAACATGAACACACAGTAGTAAACCACAATCGATGCATGGCTCATTTGCATATTCATATGATATTTTTTAGCATTATTTTAAAATAACCCAGGCCCATCTTAACCTAAGTTTAAATCCCGTCTAAATTACCCTAGTTTGATCTTCACATGGGCAGATCATTATACACATATACAGGGTGTCCCAAAAAATGTATACACACTTTAAATAATTGTAAATTTGGGGTTTATTATAATTCGAATAATTTTCAACATGTAAAAGATTCTACAAATATCATTCTATTGTCTTGTTATCGCATGTTCTCAAACTGATGTCCGTTCTGCTCCAGACACTGCTGACAACGCGAAGCGATGGAAAAGCACTCATGATGGAACAATTCCCTTGGGATATTCGTACATTCATGTTCAATGGTTGCCCTCAATTGAACAACTGTTGCAGGTTTATGGACGTCTTAAACAGTTCCATCAGCTTCAAACTTATCTCTAATTCGAGTGATGGTAACTCGTGTAGGTGGTTCTTTGTTAAACTCCCTCTTACATTGTCTTTGCACTTCTACTGCATTTCCATACTTCCAGTAGCATTTTAAAATAAATTTCCTTTCTTCAAATTCAAGTCTGTCTGCCGTCATTCGGTTCAATGGGTTCAGTATGTAAAGAAAGAAGAAATAACTTAGTTATCAGCTGCTAAAATGTGTATACATTTTTTTTGGACACCCTGTATATACATGGTATCCCGAAAAGCGAATCACATTTTTTTATCACTTAAACTTCAGTTACAAAGTTTCATTAAATAAAGTGAGCAGCCGCATGAAAAGACGTTAGCCTTTGTAGAGATTGATAGTAGAATGTCAAAAAATTAATTTTTCAAACCTGTTTATACTATAAAAATGCCAATTAGAAATTTTTTTCTTCCTTACTTTCGTTTATACACCAACAATGCTTCACACTATTATCTATGAGATTTCCAGGGATGGATTTGTTTTAAATTTATAGGGACTAATCGTAAATTTAGGTTAAAGCATTTATTTTAGAAATACAAAGGTATTTAATACAAAAGAACAGACATACGTATTCATTTGTCTACATCCAATCACCATGATTTCAAAAGCAATTTGTTGATCAGGCACAGGGTTATTTATTAAGCAACATTATACACTGTTTCTAGGGATGACGAATATTTTAAGAGCGGTTATTACGTAACCAATATCAAAAAGTCACAAATACAAGTGATCAATAATTTTCAAAGAGGGGTGTGATTCAAATCCTTGATACGATCTTACTGGTGATATTTCGATTACAGGTTTTGGATCTCGATAGAAAGTAACAATCGATACGATATCACTGAAATTTGCCGGAGCGGTGACTTCACTGGAAAGTAACAATCGATACGATCTGTCCAATGGAAGCTCTCGAAAGAAATCTGTGATTGGATTGAAAAGTGAACGGACAGGTCATTGGAATTATCGTATCGTATCACTGAATTGCATTTCACTGAAATTTATCGGAGCGGTGATTTCACCAGAAAGTGCGAGGCTTCACTGGAAAATGCGAAGTCACCGCTCCACTTTACAGGAGTGACCGATATTCGGATTTGATGATGCACTATTCCATACAGATCATTTTTAATTGCTCGTGACATGATTGACTTTCATTACATGTATTATGTTTACTGCTGGCGCCATCTATTGGTAGAATATAGGACTAAAGTAAACATTTTAAAGAAATTACATATATTTTTAACTCACCTTTTCCAGAAAATGGTTCACTCTAATAAATAAATTAAATAATTTTGAGAAAAAAAATAAAATTTAAGAAGTAAGCTGAAACAGATAAATTAATTCAATCACACGTTACTTAAATTAGTAAATTAAGTATTAATTACAATTAATAAATTTATATTTAATATTAACTAATAATTTTTAATTAATAATATGATTGAAATAATAGATATTTGGGACGCATATTTAAAAATAACAATAGCAATATTATTTGTTATTCAACAAATCATGGATTATGCATCTCTAACTGTTTCAGCCTTGAATTTATGAGAAGTTGTGTAGTGATTGTAGCGCCATCTTTCATTCATGTCATTCTAAAGGACTACCTATCTTCTTTCCCTAATACTATCTGTGTTAATACTTCTCCCGGGGAATCCCCGATATTTGTACACGTGCGCTAAGCAGTGATGTTCCGAGTTCCGATAGTTGTTAGTGAAATAAAGAGTTTATTCTTCTAATAGCTATCGGAACATGAATGAAAGATGGCGCTACGATCACTACAGTTGAAAAACTAAACGTTTAAAATGTTTCAGATTAAAATCGGGATGTCTAGAAAGAAAATGTTTGACTATAGTTTGTTTCTGCAGAGGTTTAGTCCAAACTTCTCTTGTAAATGCAAAATAATGATTATTATGATTCATTAAACAAGTATATTCTAAGTATTAAAAAGCATGTTATTTCCTGAAGCATTTCATAAATGTATTTTTTTTCTTAACTGATCATAATTCAACTATAGAGTAGAAGAATTTATAAGACATTCAATTTGTAAATGCATTCATTTATTAAGTCTGATAGAAAACATTTGGTGACATTTTAGCTTAAATTGATATGTTTGTTTCAAACCAATAATCTGAAAATACATATTGAAAAATAAAAATTATTGAAATTCCTTCTGATGAAAAAAAAAAAAAAATATTATTCTCAAAAAGTGCGATATACGAGCATTTCCATTTTAAAGTGTAATCAAGACAAAATTCAAAGAAAATATTTACTTCCAATTCAATTTAGATACAAGATTTTATTGGAAGATATCAAGTTTAACATACATCTTCAAAAATAAAATACACTATTGGTAAAGTAAAATTCTGACTTAAATATTCAGGAAAATGTATATTAATGTTACAAATCTTAAAAATATAAATTTCATTATTTGAGATTTATTGCAAATGATTCGACAATGATTTGAAAGATTTATTATAGGTTATTGTTTTAGTAAAAACAACAGGTTTTATTTTTCCTTTGCTAATATTTGAAATTGGTAATTTATGCACTGCGTCTGTTCTGAATCCTGGCCTCCAAGTGATAATCTTCCGGAAAATTCCTACAATGACGTCAGTGAACGACCAAGCAAATATCCAAGAAGACTTCCAATGTGACTGAACAATTCTCGTTTCTACAGAAATAAAAAAAATAAATAATGTGTAACAGTGAATTAATGCAATTATATATATATATATATACTTTTATGTTCAAATGGATCGGGGTTTCATTTTTCGTAGATAAATGAATAAAGATAGAATTCATTTGCTTGCTATTTCTTTAGAAATAAATACCCACAGCACTTATGTATGTTTATCACCTTTCATGCAAAAATGTAAAAAGTCTCCCTTTTCTCCATTTTTCCAATTCCTCCAAACATGCACTTCTGTGGAACTTACGAATTGTTCCCTCATAACATAATTCTCCAGGAAATTTCCACACAGACAATTTTTCCAAAGAAATTCTTTTTAAGAATGTCACTCAGAATAGATCAAGGTTGGATGGCTGTTTAATACGGTATTCACACAGATAATTTAGCAATTTGGCGTAAGTGCTATATTCTTCCGAAACAAATATCTGTAGTACTTACGCATATTAACTACCTTTCATACAAAAATGAAATTGAGATTACTAGTCTCCTCTTCCCATCTTTTTCCAACACCTTCCAAGATGCACTTTTGTGGAACTTACGAATTGTTTCCCCTTAAAACAATTCTTCAGGAAATTTCTTCGTAGATAATTTTCCTAGAAAGTTCATCATCCACTCAGAATAGATAAGGATAATACGCTTGTTGTTAAATATGATGTTCGAATAGATAATTTGGAGACAGGAGAGACCAATGAAAAGTGTCTTCTGTAACGAAACTGTGATTTGATCTCCCACTGGACGTTAATTTTGGACTGCCCATAATCATGAGAAATGTGCACATTCTTCCATACAAAAATGTAAATTAAGATTACAAGTCTCCTTTTCCCATCTTTTTCCAACAACTTCAAACATGCAATTTTGTGGAACTTACGAATTGTTTCCACTTAAAGCAATTCTTCAGGAAATTTCTTCGTAGATAATTTTCCTAGAAAGTTCATCATCCACTCAGAATAGATAAGGATAATACGCTTGTTGTTAAATATGATGTTCGAATAGATAATTTGGAGACAGGAGAGACCAATGAAAAGTGTCTTCTGTAACGAAACTGTGATTTGATCTCCCACTGGACGTTAATTTTGGACTGCCCATAATCATGAGAAATGTGCACATTCTTCCATACAAAAATGTAAATTAAGATTACAAGTCTCCTTTTCCCATTTTTTCCCAACAACTTCAAACATGCAATTTTGTGGAACTTACGAATTGTTTCCATTTAAAGCAATTCTTCAGGAAATTTCTTCGTAGATTAATTTTCCTAGAAAGTTCATCATCCACTCAGAATAGATAAGGATAATACGCTTGTTGTTAAATATGATGTTCGAATAGATAATTTGGAGACAGGAGAGACCAATGAAAAGTGTCTTCTGTAACGAAACTGTGATTTGATCTCCCACTGGACGTTAATTTTGGACTGCCCATAATCATGAGAAATGTGCACATTCTTCCATACAAAAATGTAAATTAAGATTACAAGTCTCCTTTTCCCATTTTTTCCCAACAACTTCAAACATGCAATTTTGTGGAACTTACGAATTGTTTCCACTTAAAGCAATTCTTCAGGAAATTTCTTCGTAGATAATTTTCCTAGAAAGTTCATCATCCACTCAGAATAGATAAGGATAATGCGCTTGTTGTTAAATATGATGTTCGGACAGATAATTTGGAGACAGGAGAGACCAATGAAAAGTGTCTTCTGTAACGAAACTGTGATTTGATCTCCTACGACGTTAATTTTGGACTACCCATAATCATGAGAAATGTGCGCATTCTGTAACGATCTGAATTGATCGAAACCTGTTCAAACTAGTCGGGCACAACAAATGACGTAATCATAGATAATTCTACCAAAAAAATCTATATGAAATTGTTAAAATTGGTTCAAATGAATTATTGTATTTCATTCTTCTAGCAATGTTCAATTTGGGTATTATGAGATCCCTCTGTTAATGAGATTGAATTTGGGGCGATTTACTTACACATTTCAAGTGCATTTTTTAAATGATCATGATTTTTTAAACATTCTTTTTTTCTTTTTTTGAACTCTGCAAATATGCAATTTCTTTTAAATTATCTGTTTTGAATCCTGATTCCTGGGATTCTATACTTGTACACAATATTATTGAAATATATATTCAGATTCTTAAATATCCAAATTAACAAATGAATTTACTAAAAACAACATAAAGGCACTGACCAGTTAAAAAAGTGTTAATATTACGCTTTTGTTTTATAATTCATAGAATTTGCATTTTTTACAAATTTATTTAATCGACAATTATATAAATAGTTTTCAAATAACTGATTGCGATATATTCGTATCTCAATAACCATGGGTAACTAGTTAGAAATCTGTTATTATCTACTAATAGAATTTCCTTTTTTTCTTCTATATTTATGATTATTTGCTTGTGAATAATTGATTTCCAATATTGTCCTTTACTTTTGAATCCTTATGCGTAATATAAAGAGTAAATAAAAGATGAGCAACGTAAAAATTATTTTATCAAAATATAGATTATTTTCTATTGAATATTTCAAATAACACTCACACCGAATACACTAGTATTTAGCGCCTTATTAAGAAATCCATAAAGATCTATAAAATAAGTATGCATTCTAAAATAAAATAGTGAAGAAAATATACAGAATAAATCTATAATGTTTAGGAATCCCAAGAGAATGGTGGCATTTTTATGAAAAGGAAACACCCTCTGTTAACGGCGCTGACTGATGATTAAAAATTAAATATTAGTTAATAGAAATTAAGAAGCGAAACTTTTTCAAATTAAAACAATACATGTTTGCATTGATCATAATACAGGACTGTAGCATTTCTTTAAATTTGTTATTAACCCATAAATATGTACTAATTCTTCGCTTTATATATTGTAACACATTTAAAAAACCCTACAGCTTCGACTTCACGCAAAATTCTAAAGTTTCAACACTCTAACTTCAAACATCTACCTAGCTCATGTCATTCTACTAAAATCCATAGTACTAAATAGTCACTTCATTAAGGAGATAGTCATTTACTCTTATGACGGATGCTCCGATAATATTACCATCGAAATCGAAAAAAAATCCCTACAGGTAACTCCTACAAACTAGTTATTTTATTGCAACGTATATTTCACAATCTAGTAATCTCTGCAATGATTTATAAGGAATAATTTTTTTTGAGAATGAGCAATATTAAAATTTTTATGGCTGGACGTTTATGCAGTCAAAGCAGATGGCAATATTTTTGTAGAATTAATTAAAAAAATATATAAATTCATGAAGCAATTTAATATGTGCGAACGCAGACACAAAACGAAAATAACAACATATTTAATACAATAAATATTTATATATTTCCTTTATGTAAATACATTTATGAACAGGCAATAAAACAATAGTGACATAAATTCAGAGACGTAAAGATGAAATGCGAAGCCAATAACCGTATTCCTACTTATTTGCGTTCATCAATCGTTGTGCTATGTGGTGCCAGTCACTAGCTTTCAGTGCATTACAAATATGCTCTGTGAGAGGGCACTAACAGTTATTCGGGCTATTACATACATGATGTGTGAGCGAGCACTAACAATTGTTCTGGCTATTGTTCTGGCTGTGTGTGAGTGCACATTAATTGTAGTTCTGGCTATCACATACTTGTTGTGTGAGCGGGCACAGCAATTATAAAGGTTCAAAATATTTCTACTAATAGAAAAGAATATTATTTAGTGAAAGAGGAAGAAGAAGTATATGATTTATAAAAGGAAGAAGAAGGTTATAATTTAGAAGAATAATATATTTCATTGGTAGTATTACAAATATGCTCTGTGAGAGGGCACTAACAGTTATTCGGGCTATTACATACATGATGTGTGAGCGAGCACTAACAATTGTTCTGGCTATTCCACACCTGCTGTGTGTGAGTGCACATTAATTGTAGTTCTGGCTATCACATACTTGTTGTGTGAGCGGGCACAGCAATTATAAAGGTTCAAAATAATTCTACTAATAGAAAAGAATATTATTTAGTGAAAGAGGAAGAAGAAGTATATGATTTATAAAAGGAAGAAGAAGGTTATAATTTAGAATAATAATATATTTTAAAAGAAGAAGAAGAATATAATTTGGAAAAAGATGAAGAATATGATTTATAAAATGAAGAAGGTTATAATTTAGAATAATAATATATTTTAGAAGAAGAAAAGTATATTTTAGAAGAAGGAGAAAAAAAATATATAATTTAGAAATAGAAGATAAATATATAATTTAGTAATATAATTTAAAAGAAGAAAATGAAGAATATAATTTAGAAGAAGAATATAATTTAAAAGAAGAAGAAGAAGAATATAATTTAAAAGAAGAAGAAGAAGAATATAATTTAAAAGAAGAAGAAGAATATAATTTAGAAGAAGAAGAAGAATATAATTTAAAAGAAGAAGAAGAAGAATATAATTTAAAAGTAAAAGAAGAAGAATAATATTTAAAAGTAAAAGAAGAAGAATACAATTTAAAAGTAAAAGAAGAGGAAGATAATTTAGAAGAAGAAAAAGTATATAATTTTTAAGAAGACGAAAGCTTGTCTAGGGATACAAAGCATTTCGATTCCCATATTATTTTTATGGATAGAGAATGAATTATTAATCATAGTCTAACACGAACCAGTGCAGAAAAGGACTATATAACTTCACAAGTGATATCCTGCATTAATATAGTTACCAATGAGCGGTAGGAAACATACTTCCCACCAAAAAAATATGGTAATAAAAACAATTTAATTTCAGCTAATAAGCTAAATAAATTTCTTTTATAAGGAAATCTGATTCCCAAAAAATATTTTAACATAACATTGCCGAAAACAACTGCCTATAAAAATTAATTCACTTTATGATGAAAAAATAATATATTTCAACATATTCAGAAATCTGCCATCATTTAGGTTTTTATCTTATTTTAAGTTTCGTTTTTAATCAAAGAAAAAAATGATCTGTTCAGACTTCGTTCTTTCAAAACAATTTAAAAAAACACATGTGCATAAATGTAGACACATAGAAAAACTGTCCGTCTGTAATTTAAAATTTCACATGCTGGTTGGTGGAAAGAAATCTTTTTTTATGGTAAAGAAATAATGAATTGTGTAAGTAGAGATAAAATTAGAATAAGTAATTATTGAAAAAAATAATACTGTTTTTAAAGTAATTGTTGAGTTTCTAGAATAAATTCTGAAAAAAATAATTCCAAAATATATAAAAAGTAATAAAGAGTAAGAAATAAAAAAATAAAAATTAGTAATTTTTTTTTTCAGAAAACACAATTTTAATACAAAAAGAAAAAAGTAGAGAAATATTTACGAAAAATATAACGATGTTTTTAAAAAGTAAAGTTTTTAAAATTACAGAATGAGGAATTAAATTCTTAAGGAATTGAAAGAGGAAAAATTCATATACGTTCATTAAAAATTAAAATACTTCATGAATGTGACAAAAATAATCTACTTTTATAAACTACAAGTTTTTATCAAGATCTCATGTTTCTTCAGTTTTAATCTTGAAATTCAAAGTTTCATTTTTTTTCACTTTCTTAATATCTTAATTAAAGTCTTTTATAAATTTCTTTAATTTATTTTTTAATTCTTTTTTGTTTTTATGAGCTAACTGCATTAGGATTCTATGAAGCTTAATCAATTTCATTGTCTTTAAAAAAAATTATTACTGAACGTGCTTTCACAAAACAAAAATATCAAAATCAAAACATACTAATCAAAAAGTGTAATGATTCCAAAAGTGTTAAACTATTTTCATTACACTTCTAAATGTTGTTTCTCTCTAACAAAACCGATTTTCGATATTCCACAGCGGATATTATTTAAAGAACATATTGCCATTTCGGATACTTAAATATATGTTCTTTAAATGGTGATGGTTAACAAATAATAGCTAACATTTAGTTTTTAATGATATAAAATAATTAATTAGCAACCTCTTTTGGAAAAAATTATAGATTTTTTGTGTTCTCTTGATAATTAAAATGTATTTTTTTATGTTAACGCTTAGAAGCATATTTATAATTAACTTTGTTTACTTTCTAAAATGAATAAATAATTTAGAAAAAAGTTGTGAAAAAGTGTAATTTGTTTGGGGAAATTAAAGATGATATTAAACTATTCATTTCTTTCGTGAATTAACTATCTGGTTAATACTTTTTTACATTTATAATTTAATGAGTCTTTGCTCTTTAATTGACAATAAACTTGAAACGAAAACTTTTAAAAGTTAGAAAAATTTTAGAATAGTTTATTCAATTTATCGTTTGTTACTCTTCTTTATGGTATTTTTTTCTTTATTACTCAAATAAAATTTTCTGTTGAAATGTGTCGCAATTAAATCCATTGAAAAAACAACCCAGATATTCATCAGTGTGTCAGTAACAAATAAAAGCTACAATTTATTGTGGACTGGGGTTTTATTTGTTAATGATATGAATCTTATAAATTATATATATTTCTAAAGCAATATTTTGAATTTTGTGTACAGTCGCCTTTTCTTCAATCTCCTAGAGACCAGAAAAATAAAACAAGAATAGACAACAAATGAAACTATTGCTAGAAGGTTTGTAAAAGGTTTCCATTTCATTATAATTGCTATGACGAATTAGACACCTGCCCTTTGACTGGAATAAGAATGAAATTTCTTTAGTCGAAAACTTTTGCCATCAGTGAATAGAGAGAAGCTGCAACGTTCCTTTGGAGCATCTTCTTAGATTAGAAACTTTAGCCAGTTATTCATATCAAAGAAGAGTCTCCATCGAGCCAGTTCTCCACCGAGTCGATATATCAAGAAAGATATGAAAAGTACTCGGTTCTCAATCGACACAATCGAGTCGATATAACAGGAAATATATGAAAAGTATTCGGTTCTCAATCGACTCCATCGATTCAATGTATCAAGAAAGATATGAAAAGTACTCGGTTCTAAATCGACTCCGTCGAGTCGATATATCAAGGAATATATGAAAAGTACTTGGTTCTCAATCGACCCCATCGATTCGATATATCAAGAGAGATATGAAAAGTTTAGAGAAGATGTGAAAAGTACTATCTTCTCAATCGACTCCATCGAGTCTATATTTCAAGGAAGCTATGAAAAGTGTTCGGTTCTCAATCGACTCCGTCGAGTTGATATATCAAGGAAGATATGAAAAGTACTCGGTTCTCAATCGACACCATCTAGTCGATATAACAGGAAATATATGAAAAGTATTCGGTTCTCAATCGACTCCATCGATTCGATGTATCAAGAAAGATATGAAAAGTACTCGGTTCTAAATCGACTCCGTCGAGTCGATATATCAAGGAATATATGAAAAGTACTTGGTTCTCAATCGACCCCATCGATTCGATATATCAAGAGAGATATGAAAAGTTTAAAGAAGATGTGAAAAGTACTATCTTCTCAATCGACTCCATCGAGTCTATATTTCAAGGAAGCTATGAAAAGTGTTCGGTTCTCAATCGACTCCGTCGAGTTGATATATCAAGGAAGATATGAAAAGTACTCGGTTCTCAATCGACACCATCTAGTCGATATAACAGGAAATATATGAAAAGTATTCGGTTCTCAATCGACTCCATCGATTCGATGTATCAAGAAAGATATGAAAAGTACTCGGTTCTAAATCGACTCCGTCGAGTCGATATATCAAGGAATATATGAAAAGTACTTGGTTCTCAATCGACCCCATCGATTCGATATATCAAGAGAGATATGAAAAGTTTAAAGAAGATGTGAAAAGTACTATCTTCTCAATCGACTCCATCGAGTCTATATTTCAAGGAAGCTATGAAAAGTGTTCGGTTCTCAATCGACTCCGTCGAGTTGATATATCAAGGAAGATATGAAAAGTACTCGGTTCTCAATCGACACCATCTAGTCGATATAACAGGAAATATATGAAAAGTATTCGGTTCTCAATCGACTCCATCGATTCGATATATCAAGAGAGATATGAAAAGTTTAAAGAAGATGTGAAAAGTACTATCTTCTCAATCGACTCCATCGAGTCTATATTTCAAGGAAGCTATGAAAAGTGTTCGGTTCTCAATCGACTCTGTCGAGTTGATATATCAAGGAAGATATGAAAAGTACTCACTTCTCAATCGTCTCGATGGAGTCGATTGAGAACGAGGTTCTATTTTTATAGCGATTCTTTTGAAAAGTACTTACATAGTCGCTTAAAAAAATGTCACTCAACTTTATTATGCGTCGTCCACCATATAATCATTAAAAGTATTATTCAACAGGTATTAATACATATTTAAAAAATGTTGACTTAAGCATTTGATCAGGTTCCGTCTATAATTATTATGAAATTAAATTTCAAAATTCCCTCTGGAAATATCCACATTCTATATAAAATTTCAAAACTGCATCAAAAGTTATTTCCTGAAATCATGTTTTATAAATCAAATCTAATCATTTTGAAGTAATATGTTCACAAATTGTTGATATGCTAAAATGAAATTTTGGGATTATATTTATATCTTGAAAAATAATAGTTATGACGCGTATGTTTTTGTTAGGAAATATAAAGAATGCTACAAGTTTTGCACAGATATTTATCATTAAAAATTAATTTTGAATCATAGTTAAAAATGTTTTAAATAGCATCACATCTAAATTTGAGCTGAAATCAATGGTCAAATATCTTTTATTAAGAAATGAAAAATTTCATTTAATTCCTATAAGTAGTTTTTTTTGTTAAATTAAATTTAATATATAGCCGATAAAGCGATGTATTTAAAGGCACTGTTTTCTATTCATTAAAATCCTTTGCTTTTTTAACTGCATAATACTGTCATAGTATAAATCAATTAAACAAATTATTTATGCAAGGAAGATATCTGTAACTCATAAAATAAATCAAAAACAAATTCTAAAATGTCAAACAAAATAACAAAAGTATTCAATAACTTTATAGCCATTTTTTCCTAGATAATTCTATGGCTTTTAAATCAAAAGAATAAGAAAATAAAAATATATATAATATTAAGGAACAATATCAGGAAAAGAAATTAACGGCCCTAATTAATCTCGAGTTATAATAAACATTTAACACCTCATCGCATTCTATTAATTATGCAAATTAGCCTTTTTCGTGATTTCTCACATTTAAAAGCTTTTTTTTGAAAAGTAATTAGAAGCTCTTGATAAGCACGCATCTAATTTTTTATACTAAATAAAAAATACCTTAAATGGAAAACATATAAATCTTTTTTCCGAAACACGAAAATGCTTATTTTCGAAAGTAAACTTCAGTTATTGCTGTTTACCAACTGCAAATATTGGACGTTTCAAAACTTTTTGTATTTTTAAAGATACCAGAATCTTCAAAATATCTTTTTTTCAATTTTCAACTTATTACTTTGAATTAGTATGTATTAAAAGTATCATTATAAGAGATATATAAAAAATTTCATTGACGCATGTTTGATTGTTTCTGAATTATGGGTATTTTATAGTATATATTTATATTATACGTTTGTTTACTAATTATTATACATTTATAATGGAAATATATTTTGCATTTATTTTATTATATATTTGTTTTATTATATATTTATATTATATATTTAGTAGGGTATAATATTTGATGATAATTAGTAGCCTTCAGATAAATGCTCAAAGTGCTCTAAAATTATTCTAAAGCAGCCAATCTACTTTATGCTATTAGATGCTTTAATCATTTCGAAGCAAAAGTTAGCTTCAGTTTTGTACTTGATAAGGAAACTTCAGAATAAAAAACACACAATAATGCAAATTCTTTGATTTTGAGGAAATACATTCTCAATATTAGCTATAGATGGGAGGAAATGTATGAATCTTTATTTCAAAATAACTTCTGCCTTTATACCAAAATCGCGTTCATACAAATTCTTTAATAATTCTATATCTAAATGTATCTTCTTTTAATATGCCTTCGAAATATACCTATACATTCTTTGGTACTTATATACTTAGAATTCTGAAGGTAGTCATTAAAATGCCAACTCTATATTTTGCGCCATTAAAATCCAACAAACCAGCCAACCAACCAGCCAACTTTATATAGTTAAACCTTTGCAAGCATTCAAAATTATAACGTAGACATTTCTGTATTATAATTAGAGGAATATACTTTGAAACCTTGTTTAACGAGTTTAATTTAAACGTACACGTAATGTGAAAGTCTCATTAAACCAGACAATATTTTCCGTAATATGGGTAAAATAGAAAAATGCGGTCCATTTTGAAAAATATTAGAATAAATTTTTAGTAATGTAGTTTATGATTTACAATGCCTGCTTTTTTTCCCAAAAAGATTGTCTAAAGAAATTGTCTGTATTTCAAAATTTGATTAAAAGGAAAATAGCATTGTCGTTAAGTGAGAAATTGTAGCGCGCGTAGTACAGCTTTGTTGATATGATGTTTCTCAAAGTGCGATGCAATAATTCCGTTTTATTTTTTACATTTTTAAATATTGGTGAAAATAAAAAGGATTTATTAAATTTATATTGCGGAAACTTTTTAATAAATACTCTCAATATTTAAATTTTACAATACACGTCGAAAAACAGAACTCTGAAAATATTTCATATAAGCATGTTTTTAAAATTTTAAATTTAGAATAAATGAAAAGAAAATATTTTTTTAACACAAAATTTTTAAATATTTCAAATAATTTATAATTTTAAATGATTAATTTAAGATCTATATTATTAGAAAATATGTTCATCTTTTTGCCAAATTCAATTATTTATTGCAAACAAGATTTATTCTCATAAAAGATTTAATAAAAAAAAATAATATTACTTTATTGTCAATAAATGGCAACTTCAAATCGAAAAAAAGAAGCATATCTCATCAAAATGTGAATGAACTAATAATTTCTATTTGAAAATCGAAAAAAGAAATTTTATAGGCAGTCATAATGTAAATTTTAAAATATAGATAAGTTGTCTTTTTACTTAATATAGTCTCAAATTTATGATAAACCCAATAATGACATTTATTTATAATATATAAAGAAAAAGTACTATAATCACCAAAAGAATGGGAATCTGAATTTAAAGAATTTCCCTGTTTTAGATACCCCGAAATCAGAAAAATACATTTTAGGAATTGTATTTATCTGCCTATCTCTTTCTGAAACCAGCTAGACAGATGAAATTTGGGAAAAGAATTGTTTTGTTAATTTTGGGAAAAGAATTGTTTTGTTAATTTGTAGACTTGTCCTAAATTTTGTACGAAATCTAATGAGAGAAAGTGTGTCTGTCCGGTGGTTCAAATACCGAATATGATAATAAAAACAAAACGAAATTAGATGATAGATAAAATTTAGAACATATATTTTCCATTTAAAATGCAAATCGGCATAGATGTGAATCCGTCCAAATTTTGACCGCCTGTCTATCTGTATTTTTGGATGCATATGAACACAATGAATTAAACGTGTGAAAGTTGGTATGTGGTCTTATGACTACAATTGAAGTTGTATGTCAAATACTAGACATTCCAGACATTATCCAGACATTCCAGACATTATCTAAAATCGGTAAAAAAAATCAATACATTTTACAAGTCTGGAGAAACGAGTCAATTTTATTAGACAGTTTATTAATATACTGAAAACAGGCAGGTTTTGAAAGGGTGAATCCATAATTTCCATTTAAAATATTGTAATTATCTGATTTAAGATATTCTATAAGACTGAATGCACCACCGCTTGGATATTTTTGAATTGTTTTTCGGCGACATCGTGAAAAGATTTCAATTCCGCTAGTTTCGAAATCATACTGTCTATAAATATCAGAATTTCAGACCATATATCTTCAAATTATATTCTTAACGATTTAGAAAGGGTATTTTTTCGTTTAAATCAGATAAATATCAATCTGAAAATATGATAGTAAAAACGCACAGTATAGAAAAAAGTATTGAAAACTTTTCAGTTGAAACATTATAAAAGTAGTGATTTAGTGTTTCAATTAGGGTATGAGATCTGAAGAATATTTTATAGAAAATTCGAAACCCTGTCTGAAGACTATAAAAATACGATGAGCTCGCATGATAATTAATTCTCTGTTATGAGTTTTGTTCTCTGAGAAAACTCAATCTGCTCACTCTGACATATTAAATTTTAGGAAAACAAAAGAAAGCGTTATTTTAAATTATACTCTCATAAAAATATATTTTTTGGGTTACTATATATGTTTTGTGTGGAAAGGAAGAATATAAACCTATTATCAAAGTATGGATGTAAATTGGTAAAAAAAATCGAAACCCTGTCTAAAGACGATAAAAATACGATGCGCTCGTAGGAGAATGCACAAAAAATGTGATCTATACGCATGAGAATTATCATTTTCAAGAGTTACTGAAACTAACATTATTTTTGTGAGAATTATTTTATTAAAATAACTTTTTTTCTAAGGAATACAAACATTTTTGAAACTAGACGAAAGGAAATCTAAAATTATTTGAGAGAAATGCTCACTTAACAATTAGTCTGCATCACAAGATTTATTAGAAATTGCATTGGTAGAAATACTTTAAAATACCTGAAGATAATTTGAAAATGTGTCGAGCAGCTATGGCTTTTTCCAAAGAGATAATCGGTTTTATTTCTGATTCCATTATGAAGTCGTCATTTACTTAGGAACAAAACTAAACTTCAAGATTTTTTCTATATATATATATATATAAACAGAGAATTTTTTAAAAGGGAAATATAAAATTTTCAATGAAACATCTTTTTTTTAATATCATATTATAAACGTGAAAGAGTATTTAAAATACATAAATTTCTTTTCCGGAGATTCAATTTTTCTGAAACAAATAAACAATCAAAAAATCATGTTACCATCTCTTTCTTCAGTTGAAAAGTTTAATTTTTGTACTAATCATAACTAATAAAAATATGTTTTTAATATAAAGTAATTTTTGTCCCTTACAACGTTCTTTGAAAGGAATGTAATTTCTTTTTCTTGAAATTACTTTCTCCTTTCAAAATCGGAACTTTATCAAAAAAAAAAAGTTTTTATAAAACAAGAATTTTTCAATCATAATATTAAATTTTTAAATAAAAGAAAAACGTATTTATAACAAATTTTCAATTCGAAATATAGCATATTTTTCTTAAAAGTATAACCCTAATGAAAATACATTTGTATTTTAAAAAGAAAAATGTATAAATCGAGAATTAAATGTAGAAAAATATAAAAAGATTAAAATTTATATATTCGTTAGGCAATTTCAAATCTACAAAGAAATCGTTTCTCCAGAAACAATATTCTGAATCCGAATTTATTCGAATCGTTTGAGAAAATGTACTTTATTTTTGCTTACTGCTCTCAGAAAAAAACATAATAGCATTTCAAGCGTGTACATAAATCCTTTACTGTTTGGTACAGAACTAATGCTGCACCAACATAAATTCTTTTGAGCAATACAAACATTGTAAATAAAAGAAGAACCGAATGGATGTCTATGGGTATAGAATTCTACTGAGGGTACAAGCAGGTGATGTTTTCCAACTGTAAATATAGTCGCATGTTTTATTTGTGGGAGCTTGTTTTTTTTATTTGAAGGGGAAGGAAATAACTGAGTTTAGCCCATTTGACATATAAATAAAACAAACGAATAAGCTAACCAGACATATAAATAAAAAAAAGTAAAAGTAGAGAATTCTTCCTTAGATTTTGTTCTTAGATAATTCTAAAGTTTATATACTCAAAAGACAGCAATGGTACTAGAGCTAATATTCTATTATTTCTTACCATTTTTTATACTAAGGAAATACAGTACACTGCAGAGTATCCGGTTCCTGATTATCCAGCTTCCGTACTATCCAGCCTAGTTTTATTTTGTCGTAATTAAATGACGGAAGGAAAGGATAGCACTGGTAACATTGCCAACATTGGAAGTGGGCCTCTGCTACGATGCTCCTACGCGTCGCGTGCAAAATACAAGTTGTGACTAGAAAAGAGCAGCGTTCTGCTCGTTGTTCATTGTTTCGTCATTATGTAACGGAACTCAGTTGTTGCCGTTATTCCTGTACTGTAATAATAATACTGTAATAACTGTACAGTACATGCAGTATTCGCAAATTATTCTTGGGGTAGGCTTAATATTTTTTTGTGTACCACGTGAAGATTTCAAAATAGGGAATAACCCACAGTTACAGAGAATTTACGCTCTATACAGCGACAAGACTCTGGTGTAACAGCAAAAACCGGCAACGGCTTCTGTGATTCAACTAGCGGCATTGGAAATTCTACTTGGCTTAAAATAAGCGGAGGGTTTAGTACTCAATAAGAAGTGAGACAATACGTATTACGACAGTGAGTTTTGGTATAAATACTTTGTCTTCTGTTGGGCAAAGAAATGAGCTCCGGCTTATCCGGCCTGCCCTGCTGCCACATCAGGCCGGATACTCGTTAGTGTAATGCATAAGAAATTATAGATTCCAGAAATGTTCAGTACACTTGGAGAAAGATGTTTTGATAAATATTCAGAGAAGTCATAATTGAAGTCCAAATTCTTTGTAACAGTCTCGGATTCCTACTCCCTTATTCATCTTTCACTAAAGTAACTTATTTGCTTTTTAATTTCTCGTGTAAAAAGTATACATAGAAAAAGATTTTAAATCGCAAATAATAATAATAAATAAATAAAATAAATAAAAAAAATCAAACTCAAAATGCTGACAAATGTCCATGTTTTGCGAACCTATTTGAGTTTAATATGTACATTTTCATAATGATAGCTGTCTGACGCTTCGATTATCTGTGAACACGATAGCTCAAAAATGATTTTTGTGAAATGGATTAACTTTTGTAGAGGGTTTTTATTCGAAATGTCCTGATTACTACCAAATATAATTAAAATCCATCTAATCCTAATGGTCTATGCGTTTTTATGCACATAGGACCGATAATTCTAACTTGCATTGGTTCGCGGTGGCCTGGTGGTAAGGTCTCGGCTCCAAAACCGAGGGTTTTAGGTTCGAGTCCCAATTCCGCCGACGAACTATCATGCCGGCTGGTGGGGTGTACGTTCAACTCATGGGGGTGAACGTCCACCCACTGGTGCTGTATGGAAGTTTGGAGAGGGGTGATCAAACTCAGGTATGTTCCAAAATAGCCCTAGTGTTGCTTTAAAACGGAATGATAATGTAACCAAACCATAACAAATCTAAATCACGTTGACTTAAATAATTAGCTTGGTGTCATTTGTCTGCAATTGAAAGTGAAAAATGTCTGTAAGAAATTTAGGTTACAATCAGGAGCGGCTAAGAGTAAATTTAAAAAAAAAAAAATTAGAACTCTAAATTTCTCAAAGTAATTATATATTTTTTTATTTAATAAAACACTATTACTTTAGAAAAATACATTGAAATGTATCAAAGCTGCAAGTGATATGAATGTGTAAATGTTGTGTGAAAAGAATAAATGCAGAAACGGCAAGCTTTGTAAAGAATTATTAATAACATAGTATAAGAAATTATTAATAACATAAAATAGGAAAGCAGGAATTTTTCTGATTACTTTAGGTTTAAGTGTTGCAGCAGACCAATCTTTTTTAAATATGTAAGTTTTTAAAGATTAATAAAATGAACGATTAACCTCAAAATATGAATACCTGAAGATCGTAGTACAAAACTCTGTACAAAGGAAAAGTCAATTCATTAATATTGTTACATGTATGAAGGAAGGGCGTCTAGAGGTAAAGTGATTTTTTAAATAAAAGCATTATAATATCCGAATTTTACCATTAATTTATTAAGACTACATATAATGAAAACATTTCAATATTTACAATATTTACAGAAATGGGATAAAATTTAATTAGGAGCACGGTTCACCTGAGAATCGCGTGTTACTCCATTAGGCGTCTACCAGCCGCTCTGACTTCACACGCATCACGTGATATGATTGGCGTCGCCATCTCTTACAATCGAAATCAATTAAATACTTCAATCAATCACCATCCCTGAAATAAGTTTATAGTCAATATCAATTCCTACATGTATTTCAAGGGAAAATAATGATATTGACAGAACATTAGTTTCGCGGAATTTTCTGTTGTATACCATTCATTTCTAATTTATGAAGTACAGTTTTTGTATGTATGAAATTTTGCATAATACCTTTTCTTCGTAACAGCGCCAAAATGCCTTCTACTGGAGGCATTTTTAACTAAATTGTTTTCACGGAAACCAGCTCTTCATGTATTGCAGATATCGATTACGAAATTTAGATTCATTCCGTTTGTTAATTTTATATTATTTATATAATATTTAACAAATAAATAATAGCAAATAGTACATATGAAGAACTTTTGCTTAAACGAATAAGAAATGAACATCTACCGATTTGATGAACAATTACGGTCTTAGAATATATAATTTTAATCCTTAATAAGGCATATTTTCCGGAGCATTGACAAATAAAAATTTTTAGGGTTATAACATGATAAATTGATGATATAAATACTAAAACATCAAAAGCTCGTTGATTTGTCACTTAATTTATGAATTAATAAGTGGTAAATTAGCTTACCAGAAATCGTTCAGAGGCGACTGAAAGTGGTAAGCATACTTACCACTGAGCGTTAAGGATAAAAATATCATCGAATGTTCAATGGAAAATAAACTTACCACTTAATTTTAAGAAATTTAAAACAACTTTATATAGATTTCTTTTAGTTATAAACCGTGAAGTTGTTTGGAATTCAAACTTAGTAATGTCTGATGGTTGATTGGTTGGTTGGTGTTTTTTGGCGCAAGAGCCATATTTGGCTATGCTGCGCCAAATATGGCTCAGCAATGTCTGATGCAAAAGTTTGAAGCTCAATTTCAATTTTTTTTGTGCTGGGCGGATTGCTACATTGCATAAAAATAAAACTTTGGCAATCTGAATCAATTTTATTAATATCATCTTAGTAACGTTTTGAGTCAAGAAACAAACTCAAATGTCATAAATTATAATATTCAAATACTAAATATATCAAAAAAAGTCAAAATAGGCATAAAATCATTAGCAGGAAAATTCCGAATTTTAAAAAATATCCAACTGCATCAACAGTTTTTGTTCATTTTTTTAAATGAATGCTGACTTTAAATTAAATTAATTCAATAACAAATAATGATAGTTAAATATTAGAAAATCTTATATATAAGGAACACAACATAGTGGAGAAACTTCTGTAAACATTTCCAGAAATGTTTACAGGAGCTAAAATTTAATGACAAAAGTTGTAACTTAATGTCTCTACGAAAACCATTACATCCTGAACGGGAAGTGGTAAGCATATTTAAAAGTTTTGAATATGAATGATATTTAAGTATAAATTCCATGTATTTCGGAGCTATTAAAGTACCTCAATCGAATTTTAAGCTTAAGTTCATCTTATTTATCATTTTACAATATATTTCCCAACCCTCATAATATTTTGCAAGTGGAAAGAATATATACCAGAGATCTATAAAGGGCTAAACTTCTACAATTCTATTAAGAAACTTTATACATGCTCCATTAGATCTGTGTTAAAGTCCAATTAAAATTCGAAACTTGAGACGAAAGTCAATTTACTGTAAACTTATTGAGGAGAGTGCTTCGTATAAAGGGAGTACTAAAAGAGTAGGTACTCATAATTTTAAGCAATGGGTAAGCCAGCAGGGTTCTGCTTCGCTGGAATTCTTAAATGTCCTTAATAATCCCCCAGCTATCTACTCTTTTAATATGAAAATTGAAGAACCATGAAATTAGCTTGCATGAAAATGGCTGTTAATTATTTATGGGTTTTCGTATCTTATTAAGACAGGTTTCAAATTATCTTCTGCAAGATCTCAGTTCTAGGAATGAATTCTGGGAGCATTCAATTAATTTATAATTGCAATCAAGTTATGGATTTGAAAAATGTTTCGAAACAGCCAACATTTTATTGATGAACAAACAGCCGTTATCTTTTAATAAATGCACATTTTGGAGGCCAAGAATACCATAATTTTAGCCAACAAATTAAATATCATTTTTAAATAAACATTATTGAAGCATCTATACGTAGTATAAAATGAACGTAGTCCCCTGAAAGCGTCTGTACGTTTGAAAGAGGAAAAACTCGAGAAATATTTGACTGATATTCAAAAAATTTGTACCATTTTGTAAGAGATTTATTAGGGAAGGTTTTAGCATATTAAAATTGTATCAAAATAAAAAAAAGAGTTTTATAACTGCGATTTTAATTATTTCCCTACTAAGATTTGATGATGCGTAAAACAGCAATATCTGTGGTTTGCACTTATCCATACATGGGCGAAAATCTCAAACTGCGCATGTGCAAATAGAAAGATCTGTGGCATGTATATATGATACATTTCTTTGTTTACGTTTAAATTTAAACAACAATTTAAAACTCATTATGACTTCAAAACATTAAAATTAACTGATATTGGAGATATTTGTACCATTTTGTAGGGCATTTATTGGGGAAGGTTTTAGTTTATTGAAGTCATATCAAAATAAAAAAAGAATAAGTTTTATTGCTAAAAAAGCGGTATCTGTGTTTTATACTTATACAGGCATGTACAAAAACTCAAACTGCATATGGGCAAATATCAAAAGCTGTAATATGGATATGCGATGCATATATTTTTTTAAATCTGATTTTAAACAGCGATTGAAAACTCATTATGCCCCCCCCCAAAAAAAAAAGAAATCCAACCTTGGCCAGAGAACATTAAATGCCAAAAACATGAGAAGCGAATGAGGAAATCATGAGGAGCTAAGTGGTCGCCTGTCTGTTGACAGAGAAATATATTTAAATTGGATACACAGGAGAGGAACTGAAAGAAAAACAGCTATTCTATTGTATATTTTTAGTGAATTGTTTTGTCTATGAACATATTGTATTTTTATCTTTTTAAAAGTCTAAATATTTTTGAATGTGCGCTATTAAAAATTATTTTGTAGCTGTTTTTGATGATTTCTAAATATATTTTTATGTTTGTTTGATGTTGTGTAACATGCCTATGTCTTATCGGGTGGAAGCTATACTTAGGTTTGAAGCTAATTTTCCCTCTTGGTTTCTATGCTACCGGTAACCCTGTGTGGGTACTAGTTAAGCATATTCTATTATTTTGTTCTATTAAGTTTGTTCTTAATAGAACAAAGTTAAGTTCTTGAAGTTTGCTCTATTAAGATTCCACATTTAATTTTTTCCAATATAGCAAATTATTCTTAGGTGTCTGTACTTTTCAGTCATGTTTTACTGTTAGAAATCTGTGATATTGCTTTTCAGCACATTTATTCTTATAGTAAAGAAAAGAATTTTACATATATATTAATTAATACTGAATGTACGCCATATAAAAAGAACAGGTTTGGCAGAGAATGTGATGAATTTAGAAGCAAAAATGTAGGTTCTCGAAAATACACGAGCTTCAGCGATATCTCTATTAGAAACGAAGACTCGAAAATTTTCTGGTAGCTTCTATACCTTGTCAAGGAAGGTATATATTAGGAGATGAATACTGAAGTCCTGAATCTCTTTCTTTGTTGTGTTGCTAGTCAGAGAGTTCTCTAACGATTTGCAGTTATAACGATTTGCTACTTGCTAATACCTGCGGATATTTGCCTTTGTAATTGCTTCGTACGTATTCTGCTACATATGTTTACCGTATTCTTAATGGATTGACCTTCTTATCCTTACGATCATTCGAATTCAGGTATCTCAATATATTGCAACACAAATTTTTCTTTCAGACATAAGACAGAATTAATTCCACCTCAACAACCGGAAAGAGAGCCCATGTCCTTAAGAGTTCAATATACAATAGAGGACAGTTATCGATATTGGAAGCATCATTATCTATTATCGAGCTTGTCGAATTGTCACTTACGAATTTTCTATAACAATATTTATCTATAATAATATATTGTTTTTGCAAGTTTATGTTTTTCTAACTTTTTATTCTATATTATTTCCTTTCGATTTATATTAGTTTATCATTTCCTTTCAAGTCATATTTTCCATTTTGATCATTTTTTTTTGGGGGGGGGGGAGAACAAAGAAGAAGATGTATTACTTGTGAGTTGGTGGTCCACTGCCGGTGGGTGAGTCCAAGAATATTTCTGTCTGGATAAATGTTTTGTTAATTGATGATTTGGCGAATCTCTTTTCAAAGCGATGGCTGCCAATCCTCTGAGATCCAACAGAAGTTTATAGTCCTACCAGTCTCTATTAATAAAATATACTACATCTGTTAATAATCTGTAAATAAAAAATATTACTTAAATTCTAAATAGAATAAGCAACATCTGTAAACAAAATATATAAATTTTGATGGTATCATAACGAAGTGATGTGTATGCGTCCTGTTGTATCCACTAGCAGTATTCTGTCCTATGAGCTATGATTAGTAAAATATACTTGATCTGTTAATATTTGTAAATAAATCCTCTACTTAATTTCAAAGCAAAATAAATAACATCTGTGAACAAAATTTTAATAATAAAATGTATAAATTTTGCGAGTCTCATTTCAGAGCCATGTGCGTTTGTCTTCAGGTATCCAGTAACAATTTGTAATGTTGTTGTTCATTATTAGTAAAATATACTTGACCTGTTAGTATTTGCGAAGAAAATAATTAAGTTGAAAACAAAATAATTAAATCACCAAACAAAAAAACATTTATAATAAAAGATAAGGATTTTTGTGAGTCTCATTTGAAAGCGATGACCGCCAATCTTCGGGTGTCCGTTAGCAATGTGTATTCCGAATCAATCATAATAAGTAAAATATACTTGGTCTACTATTATTTGTAATAAAAATAATTGATTCATTTAGAAACAAAATAAATAACATCTGTAAACAAAATATTAATAGCAAAAGTTTTAATTCTGCTACCAATCGAACTGTGACATTTTTGATATCGCTGAGTCTTTGAAATTATGGCCCTCTCTAATTTTATTTCTCAATTTCATGGCCCATTCTAAAACAAATTGGCCTGTTAAAGCTAGAGACAGATCTTCGCTAAAGAAAAATAATGAAATTCTAAGCTTCATAAATGGGTAATTTTTGTAGCAGACGAAAGGAATATTCTATGATTAAAATATAAGTGGATAATAAATAATTTTTCAAATGTGGCTTTTAGGACTGATAATTCGGTTAAATGTTAGACCTTGAGGTTTTGTAGTGTGTTTTCCCATCACAATAACATAAAAAATAATGGTTTATGTTATCTAAAGAGTATTTCCAATGGTAAATACAGGCTAATATCTGTCAAGAATAAGTTATTATGTCTCATTCAGCAAGAAAATCGTCTATATTTTTAAGGAATGTACTTGTGAATTGACCGGTCCGGGAAGTGACAATAATCTAATATAATTGCTAACAACTCTTCTTTAAAAGTTTAATTCGAATTCGAAGCTCAAAGTATGCCCACTATAAGCAATAAATAAACATTTAAGTACTTCCGAGTTTGAGAATTAATTCGATGGCGAAGCGATAATTTTAAGCAATCTCCTATCAACAGAATCCATTTGGAAGGAAGCTTTGAAATATTCTCAAATCGTCAGCAGCATATGTAGTAATGATTTCAAAAGTACCCAGAATAAACTCTAATAAGAATCCTAAACCTGACGCGGAAGTCAATTTATCCTAATCATTAAATAAATACTTCGTCAGGTTACAACTTTGAGTTTGAGAAAGTACTTGATGAAAGATACTGTTTTCAGGAGTATATTTTAATGATGATGTGGAACCTGTGAGATTTCGAAACTTCTTGAACGTTTCGGTTAAGTAAAAACAGTTGAAGCAAGGTGATTAATCATAAGTTTTTATGCATTTTCTGAAGGACTAGATAATTAAAATAAAATTAATTTAAACCTGAGAATTAGAATTACAATGAAAATGAAACTAAAATTAATCGATTAACAAACAGTTAAGCTTCGAAAATAGTAAAAAGATGTCATTTTAATTTAATAATAAATAAACTATTCTACAATATATCAAAAAGCAAACTGAAGATAAAATACTAAATTTAATTTCTTGAAACTCAAAACAATTAAGTAATGAAAATGTGTATAAAAATATATAGTTTAACTAAATGTTTTGTGAAATATAAAAACAGGCATTTTCTAAAAGAGAAGCATGAAATTGCAAATTTATTTTTTTAGAAGAAGATTATTTATTTAATTACGTTTTTAAATTTGTATGGCATCCAACTTTTATCGAAAACGTGTGAAACGGAAAAAATTTTAGAAATATTTAAATGACTTTATTTAATGAAGCTGTGTTTATTATCAGTGTTTACTAAAGTTCCCATTTTACTTATTTTGCCTCAAAATATAATAAATATCAAAAATTTTTTAAATTATAATAAATCTCTTAAAATATTAGAAAATTTTGTTAAATTTCAAATTTATAAAAAGAAAAATGGCAGCCATTTCAAAGTGAAGAGAAGATATACAGAATTATGTCACAAATCATTAAGTTGTTGGTTTCAAAAATTATCTTTTACCCGAAGTTTCTAAAGCAAATAATTCTAAAATATTCCAAGATAATGCAGAATTTCTTGTCGAAATTCAAGATTAAAGACAGACTGAAATTTAAATAAAATTCAGAAAACAAATTTAGTTAGATTTATGTCTCTTTCATTGGGAGTTTTCTTTTAAAAAATATTTTATTAATTTATTTTATGTTTACGAAGAATATACGGAGATAATGTAATAAATTTCATAGAGTTTTGCCAGATTCAGATTGCCAAAATAATTTTTAAAAAAACTCCACATTTCTTATTCCATTCGTTTTTGATATTGAAAATCGTTTGAGTTTATTTTTCTCTAATTTTTGTTCCTGACTTGAATAAAAACATGTATAGGGTTTTCTTTCTTCTTTGTGTAAATGAATATTTCATCCAGTACATTTTTTCTAAAAACCAATTTTATCAGCAAAAAAATAGAAATATATTGATAAAGTTAATTTCTTTTCGAAATTTGCAAATTTTTTAATAATTATTACACGTATCTGAGCAAACTGATAAGAGATTATAGACAATATACTTTTAAGTTTAAAATTACTTCTAATGTTAATAATTATATAGTAACAGAATAGCTCTAAACCAAAAAATTAAAAAAAAAATCACGTCAAAATTAGCTTTAGAGTTTTAAAAAAAGTCATATTTACAATTTAAAGCTCATGTTATAGAAAAATATATTGTAACATTTGTTTGAATTTCTAATAACACTGAATTCTATGTATCTCCATAAAATTAATATAATTTTTGGGTATGAATTTCGTATTAACAATTCGGAATTTACAAATTATTGTAAAGATAGTAATAAAAAATATTAAAAAAATGATTTTGTTAACGAAATGTAAACAGAAATAAAAAGAGGAGTTGCATCGAGGGGAATCTTTCTCATTGAATAAAAGAAATAAAGAAAATAATAAGTTGGATTGTAAAACACTTAATTTATGAATACAAATCTTTTAAATCCAATAATCCAATAGAAGTCACACATAACATGTTGAAGGTATATACATACATATAGTGGGTACATATATTTAGACATATAAAGTATTTTTACGAATTTTCCGGGGTTCGTTTGGATAGTGGGAGTTATATGGTGTGGAGAACACTCAATCAGCAGGCCGCAGTAGAAAATAAAACAACGACGTTTATTTACACGAAGACACACAGGACAGCACAAAGACGACAACTATATACAGCACAGAAGACGATTATCTTCAGCCGAGATGTGCAGCATACAACAGTATACACAGCAGCTCTACAACTACGACGACTCCACTGGCCCACGACCACTCTTCTCTGTCGCTTCCGACTACTCAATTCACCACTGTTTCACCGCTCGTTCACCACTGCCCGCCAGCTGCGGGTGCTTCCTTTTATAGGTCTCAGGAGGCGGGGCTAGAAGCCTCTCAACCAATCAGGAACGTTCGAGGCGTATCTCCGTTCCCACTGGACGGATCGGGAAAATTCTCGATGTTTCGGGTATAATCTATTTTGGTGCCAAAGTCGCCAAATTCGTCGCCAAGTCGCCAAATGGTCGCCAAGTTTGTCGCCAAGCTCTGGCACCTCCTATGGAACCGACTATGCTGGAAAGCCGCATCACAGATACGTAACAGTATTTACATATTATTATATACAGAATATATTTACATATTTTTACATATAGAATATATTTACATATTATTATATATAGAATATATTTACATTTTATTACATATAGAATATATTTACATATTATTATATATAGAATATATTTACATAATACTACATATAGAATATATTTACATTTTATTACATATAGAATATATTTACATATTATTATATATAGAATATATTTACATAATACTACATATAGAATATATTTACATATTATTATATATAGAATATATTTACATAATACTACATATAGAATATATTTACATATTATTATATATAGAATATATTTACATAATACTACATATAGAATATATTTACATAATACTACATATAGAATATATTTACATATTATTATATATAGAATATATTTACATAATACTACATATAGAATATATTTACATTTTATTACATATAGAATATATTTACATATTATTATATATAGAATATATTTACATAATACTACATATAGAATATATTTACATTTTATTACATATAGAATATATTTACATATTATTATATATAGAATATATTTACATAATACTACATATAGAATATATTTACATATTATTATATATAGAATATATTTACATAATACTACATATAGAATATATTTACATATTATTATATATAGAATATATTTACATAATACTACATATAGAATATATTTACATTTTATTACATATAGAATATATTTACATATTATTATATATAGAATATATTTACATAATACTACATATAGAATATATTTACATATTATTATATATAGAATATATTTACATAATACTACATATAGAATATATTTACATAATATTACATATAGAATATATTTACATAATATTACATATAGAATATATTTACATGTTATTACATATAGAATATATTTATACTTTATTACATATATTTACATATTACACATACATATAAAAGCTACATAGATTCTGAAGGTAGGCAGAATTCTATATTAACGGCAAATGTTTGGAGTACTGAAAATTAGTGTTCAAAAGCCTTGCATCTATACTTCGCGTTTTATATATAACAGCGCCTGCTGACTTTTTAAATCTGTACTTAACTGATCCCGTATTTTTTTATATACTTAATTTTAGTTAATTTATCGAAAATAAATTTGTTTCATTTAATGGAAATGGTCTACTTTTATAAATGTTAGAATTTTCAAGTTAGCCCAAGTATAAAACTAATTATAGTTGACTAACAATTAGTATTCATTAATTAATTCAAGGCGGTATTTGCAATATAAGTGCTTAGACATAAGGCAATTTTCATCAGAGTAAAATCTTCTAAAAAGGAAATAAATGCATATTTTATCATAATTATTTTTAATTTTTCCAGATACATAATATAAATTTTGAATAAATTAGAAAAAATTCGTATCTCTGCTTTTTTTTATTCTTTCAAAATTTCGATGCAATGGAAATTTTACATTCAGTTAAGCAGTTAAGAACTCATAAATAATTTTTCATTGCCCAGAATATATTTATCAGAATTTTTTTAATAATACAAACGAAATAAAGCGAATTAATTTCAAAATATTTTTATTCCAAAAAGAACAACAACAATATTCAAACAGCATGCAATAATCCTCAATAAATTTTAGTAAATATATTGGTTTTTTTATAAGCAGCGAACTGTTTAGGAATTGTTGAAGTTCGTTGTTCATTTTTTATCTTTTTTATTCAGTAACTCTAATCGAACACTGTAACCGTGTTCAGGAAGTAATTAATGGAAAAGAAATTTGCTAACTAGTGATAGAACTATCCGAAAAAGCTACTAAATCCCACTCTTTCAATACCTAACTATTCGTTGCTTTCTTCTCTTAGGAAAAAAACAAAACAAAATAACAAACAGAACATTTCTTTCCATCTCAGTTACAATGGTGGAAGTACGTTATGCACTTTACACGTTCTGCTGATAATGGATCAAAGTTTAGTAAAAGAATGTGCCAGATGTTTCTGGCGGGTACATTTCTCCCATTTCCACCTAGACGTGGGTGATTTTTATTATATCTTGAAACCTTTGGAACTATACCTATAAAATTGTGGAGTTTGGTTTGGTTTAGTTATACTAAGGTCCCATTTGAAAGCATCGCTATGGATATATTGTGACGGAACCTAGTGATTTTGAACCACAGTTAAATGACGAGGACAAACCTGACACCCTTTCTCCAAGCTTTCACACCTCACCACCCGGCTCGGAGGCGTACGACCCCGACGGATTAACATGTATGCACCAGAACCGCGTATCGTGGAATCGGTTCCCCAAACTGAAGACCTCCGGTTCTGCAAAAGAGACCTTATCACCAGACCACAACAGCCTTTGAGTGTTGCGGATAAAACATAGTAGTTAAACTGAACAATAATGTTCATGTTATTGGATAAATGAAGGGATAATTTTTATTCTGTGAAAATTAGTTTCTACTGTTTTCATATAATACATTCTCTTTTGCTTTGAGACGTCCGCGGTGGCATGGTGGTAAGGTAATGGCTTCGGAACCGGAGGGTTTCATGTTCGAGACCCGATTCCACCGAAGAACCGTCGTGTAAGGGGTTCTGTTGCACATTAAATACGTCCTGACCAAACGTCCTGCCGCTGGTGTGGTGTGGAGAGGGGGGTGCCAGCTCAGGTGTCGTCCTCGTCATCTGACCGCGGTTCAAAATGACGAGGTCCGTCCCAAAATAGCCCTAGTGTTGCATCAAACGGGACGCTAATATAACTAAACTAAACTCTTTTGCTTTGTTTGTATATAATTTGTACAGAAACTAAGAGTTTTGAAACTTGTTTCCTGCTTACAAATTCAAGATTTAAAAATATTAAATTTTTTTACTCACTTTTTAAAAATGGCAATCCTTATTTAATTTTTAAAATTCTACTATAATATGTTTTTGGAGAATACCCATAATGGTCTTAGTGAAATCATAGATACATTTTTTGGATATAGAAATTAGTTTTCGAGAAAAAATTTTCTGCAAATTTTGAAATTTATTTTAGGTTTTATTGGAAAATATCCATTGTTTTGCTTTCTCTATTTTTTAGATAATTATTTTTACAAATTGATGCCTAGATCTATTAAAAATACATTTGTACCTTTATAAAAACATTTCAGAAACTGAAAAATTGTATTTCACTTTTAATATTTAGTTTTAGAAAATGTAAGCTAGAAAAAGAATGTTTAAAGATTTAAAAAGAGAAATATTACAATAAAATCAATTTATATCGGATAACTTATTTTTTGCAACAATAGCGAGACATATATAAATGATAATGCACTCATTTAATATAAATTCATCATTTGTAAAATAGATCATAATTCTAATTTAACAAAAAGAGAAAAAATTGAAATCTTTAACTTATTTTTATTAATAATTATTTTATATTTACTTATAATAAATATGAATAAGAGAGTTGTGGCCACTCTATAGGCCAGATCATTTGACATGCAGCTACCAAATTTAGCACATATATATACTTTTCAGGTGGAAAGTGCACCTCTTGGCGATTTTTTTTGAAAATTAAATTAGAATTTATTTTAATTAAAAGTTAAGCACAATTTTCGCACCTTTCTATGATAATTTCCGAAAATATTGCAGCCCAAAAAATAATTTTTACATCATCTTAAAGTTTAAAAAATATTATTTCTAAATAATACTAATATTTTAACCTATATATTAAGTTTGTAGTTTTAATGAATTAAAAAATTTAACTATATTTTCCAACAATTTATTTCGCACAAAATAAAAATGAAGTTTAAAGTGCAAGAGCATGTTTTACGTTAATGGGAAAAGATGAGCTTTTATCAACGAGTTGCCATCACATTATCGAAAGATCAAATTAAAAAAAAAGTTAGAAATTGCTTCACTTAAGAAAGTATAATTTTCAGCACGTGTCTGTGCGAAATGAAATAAATATGGAATACGATATTTCATGAAATATAAATTCTAGAAAAGGTTTTCCATGAAATTTCATAATGCCTATATTATTAAACAAATCAGTTCTATATGTAGGAAACATGATTCAATTTACACTAGATGCCCACACTAATCAGAACCCAAAAGCTAATTTATAAAAATTTATTAATTGGTATATATATATATATATATATATATATATATATATATATATATATATATATATATATATATATAACCATTGTAAACCATTTGTATAAATTGGTATACTGTAAACCATTTAAATAAAATATAAATCCAAGGAACCATCTTGAATAATCAAAATTTCAGGAAAACTGGAATGAATAAAAATGGGCTTAAAATCTTCTAAACAAATTTTGCTAAAAAAATTTTAATATAAAACAAAATTATCAAAAAGTAGTTGAAATTTAGCTTTGTTGAAATTAATATGTTCTAATTAACATTCAGAGTATCGTTAATTTTGGTTTCACTATCGAACCAATATCAGTTTTTAAAACTGTTTTATTTGAGAAATTTGATTCACACGTCCTACAGCTCTCGCTGTTCATAATGAAGTAATATGATCTCTTGTAAACTTGCAGAATTTCTAAATCGAATAAAAATGAAAGTAAGAAATAAATTGTGTAGGAATCTGGAAAAACTAATGTGTTTTTTAAATTCAAAAATAGCCCAGAAAGGATGGATAGACATTTGCACAGATAGAGTGGTTATATTAGAAATAAGATGAACAATGTTCAAACAATACAGGTTTCATACAGGAGTTGTGCTTATCTTCATGGCAAATATTTATTGGTAAACAAACAAAGGATTAAGCTCTTGAAAGGGGTGTTATGCTTATCAGAGTAACTTCATATTTCACGAAATATTTATCCGACCATTTTGAAATTTTTAGAGAATTCAGTAAAGGTTTCGGGCAACGTAATAATAAAATTGAAAGAAGCTTTAATTTTTTATAAAAAAGTAAAGGGCATTGCAATGGAAAAAGAGTTCTCAAGTGCTTTAGTCGATATTTGCATACATTATTATGAGAAAAAAATAATTAAATATAATTTAATAAACGGTTGGAGGTATATTGATGACATACTTTGGATAAACTTAGATAATACCAATATTGTGACTAATTTCTATCCAAAAGATTTAATTCTAAGAGAAACAAATAAAAATCAACTTGAAGCTACCTTTCTGGATTTAAAAATCGAAATTGTTAATTAAAAATAATAGTTGATATCTACAATAAAAGAGAAAAAATCAATTTTAAAATAACGAAACTTTATAATTATCATTCTATTCTAAACTTTAAAATTTTCAAAAATTTAATTTTATCACAATTCAACAGGATTAAAAGAGTTTGTAATTACAGAATTTCTTATATTGAAGCAACAAATAATCTCATTAAAAATTTAACTAATAATGAATTTTCCAGAAACTACTGCAATATTAATATTTTAGTAAAAAAAATAGATGATTAGGGAATGAACCTTTGCCTAAAATAAAAATAGACTTTCCGTTGCATATTAACTCAATAGATGGCGCTGAGACCCTCCAATTATTTTTACCTTGAATGGCGTTAGCAGAAACATTTTAGGGCGCGGGAAACAAGAATAAACAAGATGGGACACCTTTTGTAATTTTTTTTTTAACCTGCTGCTTGTATGTCCTTTACCCTTTGTTTTCATAATTGGTTATGAGAATTATTATATAATTTATTTCATGTTCTTGTATTTTTGCTTATTAGTGGTGGTATTTTTTTAATTTATTGTTTTGTTTCTTTTCGGTAAAAATGGCTCTAGGCTTTGGTTATCTCTTAGGCTTTAATTCCACGGAATTTTCGGGTCACGAGGGATCAATACTATTAGACAAAAATCCGCTTCCTCACAGAAAAAAATCCCTTATTTTGAATCCCTACCTGAGGGTGACCCTTGAGAAAGTCTTTATTTTATTTTATTTAATTTTTATTCTATTTTTCCTTTTAACTTGGTTTTCATTATTTTTTGCCTTCAAGGACTCTGAAAACTTTTATCTAATCTTAGGTAAGAACTAATAGTAAAAAATAGTTTTTAAGGAGGAATATGCTACAAATTGAATAGGAACATAGGAACAAACAATATAACAATATGTGCCTTACAATACTTTACTTGAAAATGATATGTTTAAATTTTTTTTTGTGACAGTTTAAAGCAATCTGTATTAACTACAACAACACAGCACTGCGGATTAGTTATAATCATAAATACAACATAGATTCAACTGAGAAGTTGGAACTTTAAATCCATTTAATAAATTATGGGTTTGACATTCATATCCCTTCCAATGTAAAAATTATAGTATAAAGTGAAGACTAATTTCCTGCACAACTGGTGATAAATATTGTAACCGTAGATGACGCTATCTTAGATAAACAATGTGTTAACTAAAGTCAAAGATAGCAATCGCTAATCTCAAAACGACACTTTATTCAAGGAGCTAAATTTCCATCTTTTTTTATCCACAAGACGAAATGACTCGAATCTTCCAGTTTAGAAGGATACAGAAATTATAAGAATATTCTAGAAAAAACGAGAAATAACATAAATTAAGTCAATAATAAAACAATATTTAGGCAACTTGACTGCAGTCAGATAGGAACTGTCATTATCAGTGCATGGCATTCTAACACTGAAACATTCAGACCGAGCCAAGTTCAAACAAGTTTCGTTACAATATTAATAATAGCCATTATTTTTGCTTTTTTATTATGGGTTTTGCAACGAATTTTACAGTATACTTGTAAATATAATTTTAAATCTAAATATCTTTGCAAGGCAAATGAAAAAAATTTGCAGATTTTTTACAATGAATTAGCAGCAGAAGTCATTATGCATTTAATTACTATTTGTATTTCAAGTAGGATTAAAAAATATTTTAGCAATATTTTTGTTTTGAAACGCAATTACTTATTAATAATAAATGCATTCTTGCTTTAAAATGATTGAATTATTTAAATAAATCATGAAATGTTCTTGCAAGTTTAAAAAAAAATATGAAAGTTTAGATTTTTGTTTATAATGGATCGTTTATAATGGATTAAAAGTACGGAATGAGTTTTTAAAATCTGCCTGAAAATGACATTTATTAGAAGTTAGGAATAAACATTGTTTAAATACTCATTAGCAATTTCTAAGATTGTTTCTTAAAAATTTTTTTTTATTTATTTTACATTTTCACAACAATAAAATTTTCAAATGGAATGAAATATTTCTAAATATACCCCATCAAATAAATTGGTAAAATAAGCGAAACACGGAGAGCCTCACAGCTTCCTCCAGAAAACAATTAACGGAAAAGCAATTAGCTAACTAATGTCGCAATCACTCCGAGACTATTAAATCATTTTATTTCACTTTAACTAACTCATGCTTACTACTAGACTAGAATTAATTGAAGCAAAAAAATCATTAGATTAATGATTAATGATAATTCTGGGCATTTAACATGGCAGGAGTAGATAATTTTGGTTGTATAATTGTTCCTATTATCAATTAAATGTAGATGATTTTATTTATATATATATTTGACTGAATTTTTTTATAGAAGACTTTAAAAACTTCGCTTTATTCCATCCCGGGTGGAAAAATGTACTAAAAAGAAGTGACAATGAAACTGACTTCCGTTCACATCGCGATACAAATTCGGAAGAAAGCGAAAGATCATCCGAAAAAATTTTCCTAGTCATTTTATACTGTCGCATTCCGATAGGGATTATTTGATACGTGTAGATTTAAGAATGGGGATTTAGATATCTTTTAAAAGAATTTGGTTAGCTACACAGATGCTCATCCCTTCACTTAGAGCACGTGAAAGTGCTGATTAAAGCAGTTTTAAAGAGCTCGTGTAGCATTATTTAAATAAAAAAAGGTGGAATTTCAACAGAAAATAAGACAACATTTTAGAGTTAATAAAGTTTAAATTAGATTTAAAATAACGCTAAACACACACATAGTTTGGCGACCTTTTGACAACTTTGGAGACAAAATAGATTTTACTGAAGACTTCAAGAATTTTAATCCATTCAATCGAATCCATCAATAGGAATTGAGATACGCCAGATTGATTCAGAACCTTCTCGACCCTCCTCCCGGGAACTACAAAAAGCCGGCTGTCTCAAGCTGAAATCAATCAAGTCGGACTCGTGTATCAAGGAGGGGAGAGGGTTACGCAGAATAGCCCTGCGAAGAATAAGCGTTGTCTGAAGTTCAAGTGATTGCTGAACTGTACGCCTAGTCCTGGTGTTTATTGTGGAAGCAGCATCGAATCGTGTGAGGAGTAGCCAGTCGTGTAGTAGTGAGTTGGCAGTGCGATACGGCTTAAGCGAGGAGACAATGCTGAATTTCAGAAGTATGGAGAGGCCGTAGAGCGAAGCTATGTTAATTCCTTCCTTCTTCTGAATTCTGTCTGGCTGCTTTTAGTGCTGTGGTCGTTATTACTACCGATTAATACTTGCACGCTACTATCTGTTATAGTGTGCTGTTGTGTGTTGCCTGTGCTAATCTTGGCTGTATATTTGTCGTCTTCGTATGTCAGTGTTCTTTGTATCTTAGTGTTGATTGTTTTCACACCATACACCCACAGCAAGCGAACCCGGTGACTTTACGGACTGAATGGAATTGAAGCTCCATTAGTATACACACACACACACACACACACATACATATATATATATATATATATATATATATATATATATATATATATATATATATATATATATAGCATCAATAAAAGGAATATAAACGTAATTTCAACTTTATTATATAAGCTATGATACGATTTTGAAAACATGAACTTTTTAAAGATAGATAAGAGTTTTTACAATTTAGCTTAATTAGATTGTTAATACTGTATATAAATACTGTTTTATTTGATTAGAAAATTTTTGTATTAAATTATTTGATGTCTTTAACACATAAAAGAATAGGAATTTTCGTTTTAAATGCTGCTACGTCTTAAAATGACATTATTTTGTGCAATGTTTTCGTCCTTTGAGACTTTATAATACGCTGAAATAATTCTGAATAGGTTTCCAATATAGAGATAAATATTCTTAGATAAAGCTTGCAGTATTCAATGTTATCAGAATTTTTCTCTCTTTTATTAAAAAAGCAAATGTATAATACTTACGTGAAGCCCTATATCAACAATTTTGAAAAGCTGTTTCACAACAATGTACGTAGTTAAAGATTAGAGATATATTTGAACTTTCATAAATGATATTGAATTTGATAATGCAATCAAATATATCGTCATAGTCATTAATGTGTTTTGTAAAAATTGTTGAATGTATAAAAATATAAAATGAAGGATACTTATATATACTTAAAATAGATATAAATAGGAAGCTCTATATATAAGCCCCCTTTATTTTCTTCTCAGTTTAAAATAGACTGATTTAAATGGATTTTTTATTGTATTTTTAATTTATTTTCAGAATCGACAGTAATATAGTTTGCTGCAATATGGATATCTATAATCTTTTTCTACAATACCTATTACACTTGTATTCTGTACTCGCATATTAGTATATTAATACATGCATCGGCTGATTATCAAAATTATTGCTTACACTATTATGTCATCTCTTCAAACCATTATGTGTCCTAGAAACATGAGTATGTATTAGTCGTAGTGTTTTATCTACAAAAGAATGATTAAGAAACGACAAAATACAAAATAATTTAATGTAAGAACTAATATTTATTACTAAGAAATACTGGTAATACTACTGGTTCAATATTTATGAAAATCTCAAACGACATCAGGAACTAAGACAAACAAAAATGATTAGATTAGAGAAAGATAACCGTTGTTCCTAAGGTATTGATTTATTCGAAACTTTTAAAATTGATTGACATTTAAAATTTCAAAATACTGTTACGAACCTGTGAGGCGGCTTCCCAGCATAGTCAGTTCCATAGGAGTTCCCAGAGCTTGGCGACAAACTTGACGACCATTTAGCGACTTGGTGACGAATTTGACGACTTTGGTGCCAAAATAGATTATACCCGAAAAATCGAGAATTTTCCCGATCCGTCCAGTTGTAACTGAGATACGTCTCGAACGTTCCTGATTGGTTGAGAGGCTTCTATCCCCAGTCCTAAGACCTATAAAAGGAGCTGCAGCTGCCGGGGAGTGACGTTGAATTGGGTCGTGGACCAGTGGAGTCGAAGAGTAGTCGGAAGCGACGGTGAAGAACTCGTCTTCCAGGGATTAGCGGAGCAGCGACGGAGTAAAGCTGCTGTGTATGCTGCACGTCTCGGCTGGAGATAATCGTCTTCTGTGCTGTATATAGTTGTCGTCTTTGTGCTGTCCTGTGTGTATTCGTGTAAATATACGTCGTTGTTTCATTTTCTACTGCCACCTGCTGATTGAGTGTTCTCCACACCATATAACTCCCACTATCCAAACGAACTCCGGAAATTTCGTAACAATACTTTGATATGAAACCAAATTAACTCTACTTCAAATACAAGACTCATAACGACTTTTTTTTTTTGTTTGTTTGTTAAGCTTCTTGAAAGAGCAGAGATTAATTACATAAGCCTTCAAAATAAGAAAAACAAATTCATAATTTGTCATTATATGGGTACCTATTATGTGGTCTTAATATATTATGGTTCAATTTTTAAATCACTTAATGGAGAAAGTATTTTTTAAGCTTTTAAACACAATTTCATTCTTTTAAGCGATTTAAAAACTAAACTGCAGTCATTAACTACTTTACTATAAGTGGTTCAGTAAATAAACTTCCATGGTTTAAAGAACAAATATTGTTCGATATACTTTAGAAATGTAGTAAGTGAAGTCTTATAATTTAAGAAATGCAAAGAATCTGCCTTGAGATAATGAATCAAGCTTTCTCTATAAAAAATTTGCCTGGATAAATTAATTTGTCCTAACTGTCTTAGAATTCTTTTTTGGTTCAAAAATTACTTCTTGGTAGAAATTATACCTTTAATTACCAGGAAATTAAATTTGCTTTGTTCGAACTTATCATTTTAAATTGGATTTCTTACCCAGAAATGCTGTTCTTCGCAGAATTCCGCTGCTTTTTTGAAAATGACTTTTTTTATATTAAACAATCATAACAATATTTTTACTCAATAATCATGTACCTTTTCAAAACTAATTTTTACATTTTTTTAAAAATAAAACGTATAAAAAAATAAACACATTTTTATAATTTTTTAGCGGCATCGGAATTTTTCTGAAACTGTTTTCAAGATAAAGATATTTTATCGTTTGCTATTTCTATTGTATTATATTCATAAAAAGCTTCAAAATCATCAAATTATACTGGACATTCTTCTTCAATTTTCACATTTTAATTGTCTTGCATAAAAAAGAAACAAGATGTCTAAAATTTTAAATTCATAATTTCGAAAAATGTTTGTTATAAATATATTTTTAACTTCTTACTTTATAAATAAATAAAAGTAATCATGGACCCTCATAAAAATGAAAAAAATTAAATTAAAACTTTGCTCTTCTACTCGTACAAAAATTCTGTTATTTTTTTCTAAATATTTCTAACCAAGTAACGTTTCCGAATTTTTAAATACATTTCGAAATGGAATTATACAAAATTTCCAAGCAGAACAAGATTTGCTGTAATACTTTATATACTGAGCAGCAAAATAAACTATATACTATATTTGTACTAATCTGATGAGTATTGTATTTATGAAACAAATATAGATGAGTACAAAATTCCTTTCATTTCAGAAGCATTTTTGTAATTTATATAAGTAATTATTACTTTTAAATGAATTTAAAACTTTTATTCTTCAATTAATTGGATTTAAGTGGAAAACGAAAAGGATGAAATAAACACTTTTTCTTCTACGTTCTTCAACAAATTATTTTACAATAAGAAAATACAGTTTGTTTAAGTTTGCCAATTATTTGTTAATATTTAATGCAAAAGATATGCAGAAAAATAGAATTCGAAAAACTTTTCTGGAGTTATTTCTTTGGGGTTTTGTTGGGGTTTAAATATTACTTTTATTTATTCCTTGAAATAACCTAAAAATATTTAAAATTATTAAACATATTATTAATATAAATATATACTTTGTTTTGGGCATTAAATAATATTTCTTTCTATCTCAATATGCAATGGCAGTAATTTGGTTAAACAATTAAATCATATTAGGTAATTTAAAACTAATTAATAGAAATATTTAATGCACGTATTGAAATAATAGTAATCTAATATTTATGTAAGATCAATATTGAAAAAACAGAAATTTTGTTTTGAAACTTGTTTCCATTGCAAAATTCTATGAGTGTTTTTTTCGAGTTTGTGTTATTATATTCAAATCTTTTTGAAGTAACATGATGTCAATTCTTGTACGTAATTCGAAACTTTGATTAACTGCAGTTATTGAAAATTACATGAGCTTTACCTCAGTCTTCTTCAAACAGAATTTCCCTGAAAACAACCGCAAAAATTTTGCTATATTCTCGAATTTTTGAAATGAGCAGAGTTATTATCAAAAGTATTCTTGAATTTTTAGCCGTAGAAATTTTAAAAGCCAGATTGAATGTAAAGAATTTTTTTAAAAAATATAATTTGAAACTCCAACAAGCAAGTATAGAAACACTCCACGTTTTTTTCTAGGTACATTCAATAAAAAATATACAAGTGTCAGTAAATACTTATCTTGCTTTCAATTTAAAGCAGAAAAACTTTGCGCTTCATAATTTTAACCATATCTACCAATATATATATATAGTTCAAGTTGAAGTACACAAATAGTTGATAATATGAAAGTTTAAAGTTTAATGTAGTTACGTTAATGTCCCTTTTTAAAGCAATACAAGGGCTATTTTGGGACGGACCATGCAATTTTAAAGCTTGCTCGGACAACAAGGACGAAACCTGGGCTGGCTGCCCCCTTTCCAAATTTTCATGCCGCACAAAAGGAAAGACGTTTAACGTGCACTAGACCCTCTTACATGACATTATTTCGGTGTAATCGAGTCTCAAAGCTGACACCCACCGACTTCGAAGCCGAGACCATACCGTCATGCTCATGAAATTGTAAAAACTTTCCCCAAAAAGAAGATAATTTTATATCACTTTCAAATGTAATTATTACCTTGCAACTCTGCATTATTTTTTCATTGTTTTAATTTTCTATGTTGGCATCCTTCCATGAGCATTCGCCAAGTGGTCGAGAAATCTGCCAGTATCTTCGGAGATTCTCGATCATACTTTTTATCTCTGACCAGAAGAGTTAATAATCTTCACAACTACTGCTGACAATGCTGAAAATATCGCTATAAAGGTCTTCCTGCATTTCAGGATGCATTTTTCAAATTTATGAAGGAAAAGATTGTAAGACCTCATCCTCGTTTCTAACGAAGATGATTCTTATTTCAATGATTTTTTTTTCTGAAAGATTCAGATTTATCTTTGATTAATATACTTTTGTTTAAATATAATTAAAAATGAAATCTAATAATTTGGAAATGAGAAAAGAGGAAATCACACATTTCGAATAGTTATAGAACTATCCCTTTCATTTTTTCTTTCATAATATCACAACTGAAGTATAAACTGAATGCTAAATTGTATCTCCTTAAAATACTTTTAATCATATTTAGAAGTTATAACTTCCATCCAGAAAATATTGGGAATTCCATTTTGATTAAAGTTCATTCCAAATGAATAAGAAAAATACTTTCAAGATATTTAAAGAAAGTTAACTTTCCATGATTAAATGGAAATTACCTCAAACGAATTATATGATACGATAATTTGTTTATTAATAGAGATAAAGAAAATGAATTATATATTATTGAAAGGCATTATTAACGATACAATTCAGAATAATATTAACCACAGAATCTTCAAATCTCAGCGAATCCATATAATCAAGATTCTACAACTATAAATTAGTTCTTACTCAATGCAGATCAATTATTTTCGAAGTAAGAACTCGTTACCATGGTTACTAGAATACTTGCATCTTGATTTTATAAGTTCCAGAAATAGCAAGATTAGATGAATTCCACATTGTTCTTTTTCAAAGATGGTTTAAAAATGGACGGAATTGTGGGTTTTTTTAAAAGATGGTTTATAGCCGGCTTTTATCTTCTCAATACAACTCTTTTTTTCTGATAGCATTCAAATGAACACGGAGAATGTAACCCAGACAGCAAGTAGTTAATATAAGCTGAAAGTATAAATGAAAAAATATTTAATTATTAATTAAATTAATAAAGATATTTCTACTAATTAAATGGTTTCTTGGATACCCTTGGATTATTTTAAAAGGAAACAAAACTGCTGGTGCATAAATTAAATTGAAAAATTGATGGTAAAATAATTTGGTATGAGAAGGGTTAAACAGAATGGTGTGTCCAGGATGGCCGAGTGGTTATGGTGTCGGACAGGTAATGCCTTAAGCGAGAGTTTTATCAGGATTGATCACTCATAAGCCATAAACCTAAACAAAAATTTAAAAAAATAACAAAGAAAGTATGGTTTAAGCTCGTGACGCAGGTGTATTCAGCTTAAATCTGTGGACCGGAAACAACCGGCAAGTCAGATGTCCGATTTCATATCGAAAAAGCGAATTTGTTTTCCAAAGAAGTCGGCTACGAAAATGGAAGACACCAAAAGCGTACTCTTGAACTCTGCGCAGAGGGTTGTTGATATCCGATTCACTGCAGTGAACGCAGGTTCGAATCCTGCTCCTGGATATTTTACTTCCTTGGAAAATGGTTTACTCATATTTGTCTGGGAACATCAGAATCACAAGTGTACATTTTGGTACGCCTAAAATTGAGAACAGTGATCCTCAAGCTGTTATCATTTTTGACATTTATTAGCATTTTCAAAACATCCTAACGTGAATTTAATTATTTCATAAAAACTTTAGACATGGATCAAATCTTAGAGATATTGTGGATAACAAATGAGCTTGTTGCCAATCTTCAACTGTTTATTCCTTTTCAACAACTTTTGTCATGTGGCATCTGATAATACCTAGTTACGTCATCATTCCTCCTCCAACCGCCTTGTTTTTAATCTGTAAACAAACATCTTTTATTTACCTTCACAGTGGGGAAAACCAATCACAGAGTTCCCCACCTATAACCATGGTATCAGTTTTGATAACTTTTATTCAAAAGAATAGCCATACCTGCTAAATTGGACATTACTTGTCATCTATCTCGTACCTCTCCATTAAGAAATATTTTACAAAGAGACATATGCAACAAACTTAATAAATGGAATAAATTTTCGTCGCCAATTTCGCTCCTTTAAGTTATTGCTAATCAAAACAGAATGTCCTGTCATTATTTTGCTGGTATAATTTTGAAATATTTTTAATTTAACTTTCATTATTGTAAATATAATTATATATTTAAGATTGTTAAATTATTAAATTCTTAAGATATGATTTATTTAATAAATATTAGGTGAAGCCAGCAACTGCATTAAAGGTAGTGATGTTTATGGCAACAAATTTAATCACTGTCAAAAAAAAAATTAAACTAAACGTTTATTTTAATTATAGTTAATTCTAGTGTTCTTGCTAAATAGTAAAATTGGTTTCTTTGTTGAGGCTGGGGAACTCAGTCTAAGATTTATTTTGCAATAACTCCCGAAAATGGACGATGCAGTAACATATGGCTTGCAAGTTATATTTGGGGATTATGTCATTTCATTTCAAATAAAATTTGTTCAAATCCGTACATTGGATACTTTCCTTAGCAATTCTGAACTGCTACTTCTGTCCTGATGTCCCCCTTCCATTTTAAAATGAGGATAACTGAGAACAGAAGACCAATGATGACGTATTTCGGTGTCCTTAATAATAACGGGAAAGAAAAATTGGCGAAATTAGTGAAAAATTGTGTTTTTAGTTTTTGTCAAACAGAACTCATTTAATTGAAACAAGCCGGATAGTAATAAGTCTATTTTACTTACAAGGGGAAGTCACGGTGTTGAAATCTGAGATCGAGATCAGATTTAATATAATGATGGTATACATTTAGAATGTCCACTCATGAAAATATTAAAACACAATGGCCAGCCAATTTCGAGAAAATGTCCCTCAAACTTTTGGTAAAGCTTATATACTGGTAACTTGACTCCCCGTCCGTTGATCCCGATGGCCTGGTTGTCTAAATAACCGTATTGTTAACTGAAGGTGAGGGTTCGAACCTGTCTAGGAATATTTTTCTTTTTTCATAACTTTTATTCAATTGAAAATTTGCAAATTTTATTAATTAATATATTTTAATTTTTTTTTCATCCAAAATAAATATTTATTATCGAAATACTTAATAATAAAATTAAAATTTTAAAAGAAAAAAATTATAAATACAGTTGCATTTAAAAAAAATAAAATTATTTAAATTTAACTAACTATTTAGAGATAGTTTTATTTCATACGCTACTTATTTTTATGCAAGGACAAATGTTTATTCTTTTAATACTTAAATTATAAATTAATGTTTAAAGGAAAAATAATTAAAAACGTAACAGATAAGCTACAGACAAGTTAACTTGCTTGCATCATTTTGAAACAATTAATTTTCAAATTTTTGGATTTTAATAATAATAAATTATGCGCTTACCTTACTTTAAACAAAACTGGGTTTTGAAATTTGAATGCATGAAATATAAGTAAAGCAATCGTAGCTGTTTAGATAATTTTATCTTGCTTTCTAAATAAGGTAGTTTTCAAATCAAATTTTTGAGAAATTTGAACTATGAACGATAAATTCAATTAAAATCATTAAAAACAAAACAAACAAAAAATATCCGGAAAACCTTGGCTGTCATATTAAAAATAATCTTCTATATATGGAATTAAGGAATTTGAAATATTCATCTTTAACCTTTTACTTACTGGCGATACTTAAAGCCTTGAAAGCCGCTTATATCTTCTCAATACAACTCTTTTTCTAATGGTATCTGAAAGGACACGGAGAATGTAACCCAGATAGGAAGTAGTTAATATAAGCTAAAAGTAGAATAAATATTTAATTATTAATTTTATAATATAAAATATTTAAAAAAATATTTAAAAATTAATTAAAAAATATTTAAATATTAATTAAATATGAAAAATATTTAAAAAGTATTTAAATTATTAATTAAATTAAGTAAGATATTTCGACTAATTAAAAGATTTCTTGGATTCCCTTCGATTATTTTGCAAGGGGACATAACTGCCGGAGCAAAAATAAAATTGAAAAATTGGTGGTAAAATAATTTGGTATGAGAAGGGTTAAATTGAATGGTGTATCCAGGATGGCCGAGTGGTTATGGCGTTGGACAAGCAATGCCTAATGCGTGAGTTCTATGAGCAAAGATCAATTACAAAGTCGATACGTGAATGAAAACTTAAGAAAACAAAAAATAACTAAAACAATGAAAGCATGGCTTAAGCTCATCCTGCGATGAATAAAGTGTTTTCACGTTGAGACCGGAAGCAAACGGCAAGTGAGACGTCCGATTTCTAATCGATAAAGGGAATTCGTTTACAGAAGAATTCGGCTAGGGAAATGGAAGACACAAAATATGTGCTCCTGAACTCACTGCAGAGGGATATTGATATCCGGCTCACTACAGTGATCGCAGGTTCGAATCCTGCTCCTGGATATTTTACGTCATTGGTAACTGATTTGCTCATGCCTTCCTGGGCATATCTGAATTACTATTACATATATTTAATATTAACTCTTAAGAGGGGAGGTGACGTATACGAGACCAAATATTCTTTACACTCAGATAAAATTTTCTAATGAAAGTATTAGTATGAAAATCACCCAATATATTCTGCAGATGTTTTTCTTGATATGTATTACAAATTTTTCGAAATGTGTTATTATTGATAAAAGTAATTCCGTTTGAACATACATTTTCTTCTCAAATTACTTGTTATAACAAATAATATTCTTGAAAAAACGTATTATTTTTTACTTTTTAAACAATATTTATTTTTCTAGTATTAAAAGACATATAGAAAACAAATAAGGAAAAATTGAACAATTATATGAAAAATTAAAAAAAAAATTGACATTGGATAAAATTGACCCTTTCTTTTTTTATCTGCATCATTTCTAAGGCGAAACTCGTGAACATCCGTTGCACTGTTTTGGAGAACATTTTTAAATATGCATGTTAAGAACTAATATAAAAATCAACTTGTTAATTCTGTAGACATATTACTCTTGGTATATTAACGTATTTTAGAAATATTTCAAAAAACATCACCACTTGAAGAAGTAATTATATTTGTTCATAAATATCAGATAAGAAAATCTTTCGTACAATTATCTTTCAAAATAAAGAAGATATTAATAAAAAAAATAGAAAATAATAAATAATGTATCAAACAAATTTCGTAGCTTCAGAAAATAAACTAAATAAAATTTCATTATTCTATAAACTGTGATTACAATTAGTGAAATAAAACAAAAAAAAGCATTTTAAATCTCACTTTTTATTTATAAAATGTATTAATTATGATTAAAAGAATGCAAAATTATTTTATTTCAAAATATCAAAACTAGCAGAGATCGAGTGACAGTTGTGTAGTTTCTTTAAAAAAATTCTAAATCATTGTCACAAGATTCTGTTTCTTCTGAATCGGAATCCGAATCAGATTTCCAATCTAAAATTCCAGTTCATCTACTAGTTCTTCTAAAATTACATCCTTTTCACAATAAGAATTTTCAAGTTTTGCCACATGGCGGCAATGTGCTTCCCATTCCTCTGCCCATAGCTTCGCACAACAGATTCTGTACGTTTTGCAAACTTAAATCTACTATTAGATTTCTTTTTTAGATAAGTCTTTTAAGTGAAGACCAAACGTATTCAATGGCGTTTAGATCGCAATGGTAAGGGAGGAGTCCCAAAACATAATACCCATTTTCTTTTATGATGTTGTAAATTTTATATATTAATTCTTTAGGGTGATTGTTATCAATTTAGTGAATACAATGCAGCTAGGGATTGCAATACCGGTATACCGGGATACCGAATACCGGTATTTTGAGCCATTTGTACAACTTTGTAAAACCGGTATTCACAAGTTTAAATACCGGTTTTTCGGTATTTACTAGAAATTTTTAAAATTGCCTCCCCTATATGTTCAGGGATCGCGAACATAGCAAAATAGTATACGTCTTTGCTTTTATGTTTCCCTAACGGGCGAAATTAATTAGCTAATTAATGACTTAATTAATTGCTTAAATCTAAATGAGCGAAACATGGATTATCCCCGAAAAAAATATTTTGTATACATAACGACTGATGGAGCAACAGTTATGAAAAAAGTTGGAAAGTTCATTGGTTCAAATCAGCAATTGTGCTATGCTCATGGAATTCAGTTAAGAGTAATAGATGTATTATACCAAAAAAAATAAAGAACAGAAGAATCCAAATACTGTGGATATAGAAACTTCGGATTCCAACTTTGAAGAGAGTAAGAGTGAGAGTGATATTGACAATGAAATTGTTGAAGAAGATATTGCTAATGAGGATGAAATATTAACCCACCAAGAATGGCTTCCTATAATATATAAAGTTCGAAAAATTGTTAAGATATTTAAACGTTCCCCTATAAAAGATGACATATTACTAAAATACATACTAACTGAAAATAAAACAGAATATATGTTAATATTAGATTTTAAAACACGTTGGAACCGTTTACTCCTAACAGCACACATCACTATCTGAAGATTATATATTACATTGAAAAAATTGCACAGAAGAAAGGCATATCGAAATAGAAAATGTCTTACGGTATTTACATAATTATAATGATTTTAAAAATGAAAATGAAAAAGAAGAAAAGAGACTAACCAATTCAAATCTGATCAAATTCATAGTAAATTTTCTTAAAATTTTTTACCCACATCCCTATCTACATTCAGAAGAATTCGGTTCAATTATCGAAGATTATGATATCACTACTGTCGATAGTGAAAAGGAATTGTCTCTTGAACAAAAATTAGAATTAGCGATAAATAAGAAAATTTCAACGAACCAAAATACAATACAGAAATCAACTATATCCAAAACCATCCGATAAAAAAATCGATTTATTTGAAGATGAAGGATTGAGAGGTAAATACTTGGAAAAAGTATATCGCGCATTGCTAACAATGCCACTAACTATCGTAGATGCCAAAAGAACGTTTTAGACAGCTGGTCATTTTTGCACAAAATTACTTTTCAGGCTTAATGACAGTACAATTCATGCATTATGTTTTTTAAGATCACATTTCAAAAATTTGTAATAGTACCACACACTGAATAGTGATATTTACAATTTTTTGTGATTTAAATAAATAAGTTGTTCCTTTACTTTTTTGTGATTCTTTATATACTGTTATAATTTATAAGTTACAAATTATTTTTTTGTGAGATTTACCCTTTCTAATAAAACTAGTAAATAAAACAAAGAAACGCTTGTGTGTTTTTTTCTTTTTCTAAAATTTCTAATACCGGTATTAAAACCAGTATCCCGGTATTAAGATCTAAAAAATACCGAATACCGGTATTGAAGTTTTGGTCCGGTATTGCAATCCCTAAGTGCAGCTTTTCGCATTTCATATAGCAGGCTATTCCAATTCATCAGCCAGTCAGACATTTCTTTCTTTATACTGTATTTGTTAGGTGTCGGATTTGCAACTTTTGTGTGATATGGAGCATTGTCCATGCATACGATTCTTTTTGGTTGCGAATTTGAAATGAGTTTTTCCAACACCCATTTCTCAACATTTTCATAATTCATTTGGCCATGATAATCTCCGCTTTTGTATGACGCTTTATAAATTAATTTAGCACCAGGAATAAATCCCGTGGACTAGCCAACATGCACAAAAGTCAAACGATTTTTTGAATTTACGTTTATTTCGGTTCCTGTATTCTCTCACTTTGCCACCATTTTCTAAATATTAATTTACTGTCGACCCCCGTTTCGGGTTCGATCGAATTTTTTTTCAATTTGAAAAAGTAAAGGTATTCTTCAGATATGTGCTAGAAAGTTCAACATATCTAAACTGGCATAAGAGACAAATTTTAGCCCACAGAAACCTGTAAATGGAAGTATCTGAAAGACGAGACATCACCTCGGTAGTGTTGAAAGAGCCAAATATTTATTTACTGACGGTACTTAAAAGTACCATAGTAAAACCTACTTATATCTTCGCAATATGACTCGTTTTTTCTGATGGTATTCAAAAGAACGCGGAGAATGTAACCCACCCAGCAAGTAGTTAATATAAGCTAAAAGTAGAAATAAAAAATTATTTAATTAAATTAACTAAGATATGTCGATTAATGAAAAGAAATGCTTGGTTTCAATTTGATTATTCTGCTAGGGATCATACTTGCTGGTGCAAAAATAAAATTGAAAAATAGATGGAAAATAATTTGGCGTATTAAGATTTAAACTGAACAGCGAGTCCAGGATGGCCGAGTGGCTATGGCGTCGGATAAGCAACACCTTTATTCGAGAGTTCTATGAGCAAAGATCAATCAGAAGTCAGCAAACGAAAGGAATTTAAACAAAAAAAAAAAAAAAAAAATATGGATAAAGTTCGTCCTGCGATGTCCTAGGTTTCTGTTTATGAGTATAGACCGGAAGGAACTGGAAAATGCTTTGTCCGATTTCTTGTCGCAAAAGCGTATTCGTTTTCCCAAGAATTCGGCTAAGAAAATGGAAAACACAAAGCGCGTGCTCTTGAACTCGGCGTAGAGGGTTGTTGATATCCGTCTCACTGCAGTGAACGCAGGATCGAATCCTGCTCCTGGACATTTTACTTCATTGGAAATTGGTGTATTATTTATCTGGGAACATATGAATCAGTATTATACATCTTTAACATTATAAATTCCATTTTGGAGCGCCTAAATTTGAGAACAATGATCCTCAAAATGTTTGGCTTCTATTAGCATTTTCAAAACATTAAAAAATGAATTAAATTATTTTATAAAATCTTTTAGATGGATGAAATCCTAGCGATAATATGGATAACAAACGAGCCTGTTGCCGATCTTCAACTGTTTATTCCTTTTCAACAGTTTTTGTTATGTGGCATCTGACCTAGATACGTCATCATTCCTCCTCTAACAACCTTTTTTTTAAATCCAAAAAGACACATCTTTAACTTACGTCCTCAGTGGGGAAAACCTACACCAGAATCCCCCACCTATAACCGTGGTATCAAAGAATAGCCATGCCTATTAAATAAGACTTCTATCCCCCTATCTATCTTGTCTTTCATCCCCTTCCTCTCCATTTGGAAAGATTTTTCAAAGAGACATGGCCATCAAACTAATTAATAAATTAATAAATGGAATAAATTATAATCGCCAATTTCGCCCTTTAAGTTATGGGTAATCAAATCAGGATGTTCAATCTTTATTTTGTTAGTATTTTTTTTTTTGTAATTTTAACTTACATTATTGTAAATATAATTATATATTTACCATGATAAGATCATTAAATTATAAAATTTTATTGATATGACTTATTTTATAAATATTAAAGCAGTCAGCAATCTGCATTAACAGTAGTAATATAATTATGGCAACTGATTTATTCTGTGTCAAAAAAAGAAGTATTTTTAAGTATTAAAGAAAAGAAGAAAGATCAATCAGAAGTTAGCAAGCGAAAGAAAATAATAATTAAAAAAACAATGAAGGCATGGTTTAAGCTCATCCTGCGATGACGTAAGTGCTCTCAGCTTAAGACTCGAAGCAAACGGTATACGGTAATTCAGCTACGAAAATGGAAGACAAATTGTGTGCTCTTGAAATCAGAGGAAAGGGTTTTTGATATCCGATTCACTGCAGTGACCGAAGGTTCGAATTCTGCTTCTGGGTATTTTACTTCATTGGAAACTGGTTTAGTCATATTTGTCTGGGAACATCTGAATCACTATTATAAATTTTAAAATTATGATTTCCAGTTTGGTGTGCCTAAAAGTGAGAACAATGATCCTCAAACTTTTATAATTTTTGGCGTCTATTAGCATTTTCAAAACATTCTAACGTGAATTTAATTATTTCAAAAAATCTTTAGAGATGGATCAAATCTTAGAGATAACGTGAAGAACAAATTAGCCCGCTGCCGATCTTCAACTGCTTATTCCTTTTCAATAGTTTTTTTGTTATGTGGCATCTGGTAATACCTAGATACGTCATCATGCCTTTTCTAACCGCCTTGTTTTTAATCCGTAAAGAAACATCTTTAATTTACCGTCACAGTGGAGAAAACCAATCCCAGAGTTCCCGACCTATAACCATGGTATCGGTTTTGAAAACTTTTATTCAAAAAAATAGCCATACCTACTAAATAAGACATTATTATTGCCTTCCTCTCCATTTGGTAAGATTTTACAAACCATCAAACTTTATAAATGGAATGCATTTCGTCGCTCATTTCGCCCATTTAAGTTATTGCTAATAAAATCAAAATGTTCTATCATTATTTTGCTGGTATAATTTTAAAATATTTTTTTAATTTAACTCTTATTATTGTAAAAATAATTATATATTTACTATGAAACCATTATTAAATTCTTTTGATAAGAATTATTTAATAAATATTAGGTGCAGCCAGCAACTACATGAACGGTAGTGATGTTTATGGCAAAAAATTTAATCACTGTCGAAAAAAAAAAGAGTTATTTTTAACTAAAGGTTCATGATAATTATAATTAATCCTAGTATGCTTGTTAAATAGTAACATTGGTTTCTTTTTTGTGGCTAATTTGCAATATGTCCCGACAATGGACGACATAGTAACATGTGACTTGTAAGTTCTTTTTGGTGATTATGCAATTTCATATGAAATAAAATGTGTTGAAATCCGTACATTGGATATTTTTCTTAGCAATTCTGAATCAGGATTTGTGTCCTGATGTTTATCCACTTAAAAATGAGGATAATTGAGAACAGAAGACCAATGATGACGTATATAGGTGTCTTTAACAATAAAGTGAAAGAAAAATTGGTGAAATGAGTGCAAAATGGCTTTTCAGCAGCTAGTTTTTAGTTTTTGTCAAATAGAACTAATTTAATAGAAACAAACAGGATAGTAATAAGTCTATTTTACTTAGACAGGATATGGAATCCTTATCAACGATAACGTTATGGCATGCAGTGGATTAATCGTAATTTCAAATAATTAATTAACAAGTTCTCCTGGAGATGTGACTTGAAATGCTTCTAATTATATGGTGATTGGCTATGCTTTAAAAAATTTAGCTATAAAATAAAAATTAAATTTTTCTAAGTCTTGCTATGTGAACTTTCATTACAGAAAAACCATGACTAATTACAAAATTAAATTATAGAGGACCGTCTCAAATAAGATTTCTACATATTTACAAAAAATGAATAAATAAATAAAATAAAAAATAAAAAAAAATTCTAAACTAAATTATTAATCCTAGCAAACGTTTGCCATAAATGGAACGCACGAATTACTATGCATTTAATTAATATTTAGTTTTTCAGGAAAAAAGATTACTTTAGTAGTGTTTTTGTTTCCACCAGAAATCGTTTAAGAAGATTAAATGTATTCAGCACGTTAAAATATTTGAATTATTAAAAAAATAATAACTAAATGTATCATGTAATGCTCTTATTATAAAGAAAAAAATTCAATAAAATATTAAAGTTTTGTCTTCCATTAGTTTATTATTGATTTAAAGTACGAAATATGATCGAATTTTGTCTACCACAGTTTTACTTGATTTAAATTGAAGAAAAATATTAACTAAATGCTTATGAGTATACTAAAAATATTTTGACAAAAATGAAAGGCTAAAGCAATATTTCTAATAGCATTCCGTCAAAATGAACCGAGGGAAATACGGAAGACACCGTAATTTACTTTAGGAAGCAATTAAGGGAAAAGCAATCAACTAACTAATGTCACAACCATTCAGAAATTATTAAATTATTTTGTTTTACATTTGCTACCTCATGTGCTGTGTCTTTACAGATAATGGGTAATAGATGCGAAAAAAATGAAGACATTCTGGAAGTTTTTCTGATGAATTATATTTCATGAAACTATATAAAAACTCTTAACATACTCCTCTAAAAATGTATTAACATTTAAAAGTAGTATGAGTCAGAGCTGGATGCCTTTGGTTAAAACATTGTTATCATCTTATCAAAGAAAACATGAATAATATTCATCGTAACATGGAACAAATAATGCAATTTCATAAAAGATGTTGTATTTAAGAATATGAAATGGAATATTTTGACGGATGGACGTCATTATTTAATTCTTCAAATTAGTTATTTATTAATTAGTTTATTGGTACTATATTTTTTATAATTACTAATTATATTATTTCGAAATGTTGGCATCCATTCATATGATGTCACTGATATGATTGTAATTGATGAATTGTCGAATAATGCATTCTGTTATATTATTATTTCCGATAATGTGGAAATTATCCTTTATATTGATAAAAATGCTTTGCATGTCTGATATAGTTAAAAATCTGTAATATTCCTTTGTAAAAAATGTTTAGTCAGCTGTTCCCATACTGCGAGTGAAAGGAGGAAAATTGCTGATCTAAACAAATACTTTTTGAAAGATCCCTGTGTTTCCTTTACTTGTGATTGAAATCAAAATCAAAAAACCCTGTCAGAATCTTAATAATATATTAGTACTGTAAAAAATATTTTCCCTATCAATATCTCATATTATATAAGATGAGTGATAATACATTCCTCTCCATCCTCACTGCTGCTTTTGTGCCGCGCAGAGAGAGGACGTGCTTTGTCAACGCCTTCTTCTAAATATATTATGTCTTCCCTCGATGGATTAAAACGAACTTAAAAAATTGAAAGTCTTTCACTGTTTGTCGCACCTGCATTCTGATTTAACAAAATAATGCTTACAGATATATAAGCAACAGTAAAAGGAGTATAACGCAATTTCAATTTTACTATAAGGCACGATACAATTCTTAACACCAGGCACTTTTTGAAACAGATAAGCATTTTCTTAAATTTGTTTTTAGGTTGTAATTTTATAAGAAAACTATTTTTTATAAGAAAATTTTGGTATTAAATTGTATGATGCCTTTAATATATAAAAGAATAGGAATTCTAGTCTTAAATGTTGCTACGTCTCAAAATGACATTTTTATTTTCTGCAATGTTTTTCTATTTATTTTGAGGTTTTATAATACAATGAAAAAGTTCGGAATGATTTTTTTTACACACAGATAAATATTCTTGTATTAAGCCTAAAATATTCAATATTTCTTGAGTTTTTTTTTTCTCTTTTGTTAAAGCAAATGTGTAACAATATAAATTGTTACAATAACTATAAAGATAATTTTGAAAAGCTGTTTCACTAGCAATACCCGTAGTTAAAGATTCGAGGAATATTTGAAATTTCATAATTTGTTTGATACTGCAATCAAATATAACGTCAAATGTATTAAAATATAAAAGTGATAATAACGCATACTTAAACTAGATATAACCAGTGAGCTCTATATATAGAGCCCCCTTTTATTCTAATTAGACTAATTTGATATGATTTTTTTTTTGTTGTGACAATGTAAATTTTTATTTTATTTTCTATATCGATAGTAATATAATTGGTTGCAATATGAATATCTATCATTTTATCTGCAATACCTATTACACTTATTTCTGCACTCTCATTTAGCATATTATATGCATCGGTTGATTATCAAAATTATTGTTTACACCATTCTGTCATCTCTTCAAAATATTTTGTGTCCTGTAAACATGCGAATGCACAAGTCGTAGTGTTTTCTCTACAAAATAATGATCAAGAAACGACAAAATACAAAATAATTTAGTGTAAGAAATAATATTTATTTCTAAGAGGTCATTTTTATGGATACTAGTAGAATATTTATGATAATTCCAAGCAATAGTAGGGATATAGACAAACAGAAACGATTTAATATACCGTACAGAAAATATTACCGTTGTTCTTAAGGTATTGATTTATAATATATATTTTATTGATATTTTATAATTTATTGACATTAAAAATTTCATATATATATATATATATATATATATATATATATATATATATATTGTATATATATATTTCACATATATATATAAAATTGTAACCAATAATATTTATTTCTTTATCACTGTACTGAACAATCGGTGTTGGAAGTAAACATATTATTATCGAAACACAAAATTAAGATATAATTTTTATTATTTATGAAATACTGTACAACCACCGATTTTCATTATCAAAATTAGATAGATAGAAACACCTTATATTTCAGACATGATGTCAAGCGGCCACATTTGCTTCACCATGCATAACCAGAGCTAAATGTTGCCGTAATATATTCGGACAAAAATAATTTCAACCTAAGATGGATTTGCACCAATTTCAAAATGAACAGATTTTTAATACTGTTAAGCGCAAAAACTTCCATCTCCAAAATACTAGAATCTCATTTTTTTTTACTTTGAATTGTTTGCGTATAAAAAGATCATAACACCATTAACTCCATTTTTGTCAAAAATGGACTTGCCCCACTTTCAAAATAAACGGCTCATATATAGTTCAAGTTGAAACACACAAATGGTTGATAATATGAAAGTGTAAAGTTGAGTTACATTAACGTCCTTTTTTTATAGCACATGGGGTGGCTGCCCCTTTCTCAGAATTTTCAAGCCACACCAAAAGTAAGACGTTTAGCCCTGATGTATTTATCATGCACTGGATCTGCTTACACGAAGGTTCTTCTGCGTAATCGAGTCTCGAACCTGAAGCCCACCAATTCCGAAGCTGTGGGCCATACCGTCATACTCATGAAAGCGCAAAATCTTTCCCCAAAAAGAACATTATTTTATTTCACTTTCAAATGTATTACCTTGCAACTCTGCATTATTTTCCCATTGTTTTAATTTTCTATGTTGGCATCCTGCCGTGAGCATTTGCCAAGTGGTAGAGAAATCTGCCAGTATCTTCGTAGATTCTCTATCATACTTTTTATCTCTGTCCTTTCGAAGAGTTAATAATCTTCACAACCACTGCCAACAACGCTGAAAATATTGCTGTAAAGGACTTCTTGCATTTTAGAATGTATTTATCAAATTTATGAAGGAAAAGACTGTAAGACCCCGTCCTCGTGACTAGAAGTCAGATTTATCTTCGATTAATATACTTTTGTTTAAATATGTTTAAAAATGAAATCTAATTTTTTGGAAAAAAGAAAAGAGGGAATCAAACATTTCTAACAATTTTAGAATTATTCCTTGCTTTTTTTCGTTCTTAATATCACAACTGAAGTATAAACTAAATGCCAAATTTTATCTCTTTAAAACATTTTTATTCCTATTTAAGAAAACTTCCATCCAAAAACAATTGGGAATTTCATTTTGATGAAAGCTCATTCCAAAATAATAGCAAGAATATTTTTATGACATTTAAAGAAAGTTAAATTTCCTTGATTAAATGAAAATGGTCTGAAAAACGAATTATATGATATAAAGTAATTAATATATTTATAGAAAATGAATTAGCTATTTTTGAAAGGCATTGTTAACGATACAATTCAGAATAATTTTAACCACAGAATCTTCAAATCTCAGCCAATTGCTTTCGAAGTGAGAACTCGTTACTATGGTTACTTGAATATTTGCATCTTGATTTTATAAGTTCCGGAAATAGCAAGATTAGATTTAATCTAGTATGTTGTTTTTGAAATGGTTTTAAAAAGCACAGGAGTATACGACATTTCATTTATATGCATGCGAAAAAACAGACCGATAGAAGCAGTCAACCCTTAAATAAGTTGTTTGTTGAAACAATGAAAATCTACACTGCAAGTGTCAGACTGAGCACTCAGTTATTAAGCTTTTATATTAGGGTGTTTACATGCATGCAAATACCCAATATCAGATATGTGATGACATCATGACAGATTTTGATTTTAATTATATATGAAACTACTTTCCAAATGCTTAACCTGTGGAATAATTTTATTTTTATTTAACATTAACATTAGCATAATTATTATTACTTTTTTGCGCTTTCCGTCAGTTAAACAAAACTGGACTTTGCCATTTCAATGCATGAAATGCAAATAAAGCAGTCGCAGCTGTTTTGATGCTTCTATCTTGATTTCAAAATAAGGTAGTTTTTAAGAGAAAATTTTGAAAAATTTCAACTCATAGCGATACATTTCAATTAAAATGATTAACAAAATATCCTGCCAACCTTGACTGCCATACTGAAATAAAATCGTCCAGGTTTGGAATTAAGGATTTTGAAATATGCATCTTTAACCTTTTATTTACTGACGATACTTAAAACCTTTAAATCCGGTTTCTATCTTCACAATGCGATTCTTTTTTCTGATGGTATTCAAAAGAACACGGAGAATGTACAGATAAGCTACAGATAAGTTAACTTGCATGCATCATTTTCAAATAATTAATTTTCAGATTTTTGGATTTTAATAATAATAAATTAGGCGCTTACCTTACTTTAAACAAAATTGGGTTTTGAAATTTCAATGCATGAAATATAAATAAAGCAAGCGCAGCTGTTTTGATGATTTTATCTTGCTTTCAAAATAAGGTAGTTTTCAAAGCAATTTTTTGAGAAATTTGAACTAATCACGATAAATTTCATTTAAAATCATTTAAAACGAAACAAAAAAGTATCCTGATTACCTTGACTGTCATATTTAAAAAAATCTTACAGGTATGGAATTAAGGAATTTGAAATATCCATCTTTCACCTTTTATTTACTGACGATACTTAAAACCTTTAAACCAGGTTTCTATCTTCACAATGCGATTCTTTTTTCTGATGGTATTCAAAAGAACACAGAGAATGTAATCCAGATAGTAAGTAGTTAATATAAGCTAAAAGTGGAAATTGAAAAATATTTAATTATTAATTAAATTAAATAAGATATTTCGACTAATTAAAAAAGATTCCCTTGGATTATTTTGCAAAGGAACTGCTGATGCAAAAATAAAGGTGAAAAATGGATGGTAAAATGTTAACTGTTTGCTGTATTTGTCTGGTATATGAATTGTTAAACTGTTTGCTGTGTCCAGGATGGCCGAGTGGTTATGGCGTCGGGCAGACAATGCCCTTACGCGAGAGTTCTATGAGGAATGATCAATTACAAAGACGTAAACAAAAGGAATTTAAACAAAAAAAAATGAAAATATGGATAAAGCTCGTCCTGCGATGTCCTAGGTTTCTGCTTATGACTATAGACCGGAAGGAACTGGAAAATGCTTTGTCCGATTTCTTGTCGCAAAAGCGTATTCGTTTTCCCAAGAATTCGGCTAAGAAAATGGAAAACACAAAGCGCGTGCTCTTGAACTCAGCGTAGAGGGTTGTTGATATCCGACTCACTGCAGTGAACGCAGGTTCGACTCCTGCTCCTGGACATTTTACTTCATTGGAAATTGGTGTATTATTTATCTGGGAACATATGAATCACTATTATACGTCTTTAACATTATAAATTCCATTTTGGAGCGCCTAAATATGAGAACAATGATCCTCAAAATGTTTGGCTTCTATTAGCATTTTCAAAACATTCAGAAATAAATTAAATTATTTCATAAAATCTTTAGTGATGGATGAAATCCTAGCGATAATATGGATAACAAACGAGCCTGTTGCCGATCTTCAACTGTTTATTCCTTTTTCAACAGTTTTTGTTATGTGGCATCTGACCTAGATACGTCATCATTCCTCCTCTAAAAACCTTTTTTTAAATCCGAAAAGACACATTTTTAACTTACGTCCTTAGTGGGGAAAACCTACATAAATAATCCCCCACCTATAACCATGGAATCAAAGAATAGCCATGCCTATTAAATAAGACTTCTATTCCCCTATCTATCTTGTCTTTCATCCCCTTCCTCTCCATTTGGAAAGATTTTACAAAGAGACATGGCCATCAAACTAATTAATAAATTAATAAATGGAGTAAATTATAATCGCCAATTTCGCCCTTTAAGTTATGGGTAATCAAATCAGGAAAATTCAATCATTATTTTGCTAGTATTTTTTTTTTGTAATTTTAACTTACATTATTGTAAATATAATTATATATTTACCATGATAAGATCATTAAATTATAAAATTTTATTGATATGACTTATTTTATAAATATTAAAGCAGTCAGCAATCTGCAGTAACAGTAGTAATATAATTATGGCAACTGATTTATTCTGTGTCAAAAAAAGAAGTATTTTAAACTAAAATTACATGATAATGCACGATCATTCTTAATGTGCTTGTTAAATGGCGAAATAGGACTGTTTGTTGAGACTGGGGACTCTGTCTAAGATTTATTTTGCAATAACTCCCGAAAATGGACGATGTCCCGATATGACTTGTAAGTTACTTTTGGTGATTATACGTTTTCATATAAAATAAAATCTGTTGAAATCCGTACATTGGATATTATTTTTAGCAATTCTGAATTGGAATTTTTGTCCTGATGTCCTCCCTCACCTTAAAAATGAAGGTAATTGAGAACAGAAGACCAATGAGGATGTATTTAGGTGTCTTTAATAATAACGTGAAAGAAAAATGGGTGAAATCAGTGCAAAATTGTGTTTGAGCAGCTAGTTTTTAGTTTTTGTCAAGCAGAACTCATTTAATTGAAACAAACTGGATAGTAATAAGCCTATTTTACTTAGAAATGATATGCAAACCATATCAATTATGACATTATAACATATAGTGGATTAAACGTAATTGCAAATAACAAATAACGCGTCCCCATGCAGATGAAACTTTAAATGCCTCTAATTATATGATGTAATGATATTGGCTATACTTTAAAAATTTTAGTCATAAAGAGATATTTAACTATCTTTATGCCTGATGGTTAATTGAGAAAATCATTCTAATTGAACTTTAAGAATAGAAATAGAGCAAAGTTAAATTATAAAGGACTATTTTAAATAAGATTTCTATGTGATAAAAAAAAATTTAAAGTATAAAGATTTCTCCTAACCAAATTATTAACCCTTGCAAACGGCTTGCAACAAATTGATCAAACGAATGCAACAAATGGTCATCTCAATATCATTTCTTATATGCTTGTAAATTCTGTACATGTTTATTTTTATTTTTTTCTACTATAAATATTTTGGTATTTAAATAAAATTCCCGTAACATGCTCACCATACCGTTCAGTGACCAGAATGATTACGGATACTAGGGACGGTGTTCTATTCTGTTGGTTAAAAATGCCTTACAAAAATATTGTTAAGAATCTGGAATACAGCTTTCCTGTGTTGCAACTTTCCTAATTTAAAAGAGTACTATATTGTGCAATATTAAATAAAATTGAAAATATAGCTGAATATTGTGTATATTGCGCAATTTTGCACAATATTACATAATAGAATGTGTTGCCTGACTGATACAGAATCTATTTTTACAGGTAACTCTAACGGATGCAGAGTGAATGCTGGATGATCAATGATCCTCTCACTCTTGGCGACTCTTTGGAGACATACCGATGACTTTTGACAGCTTAGGTGACAAAAATGAAGGATTTCCGCTGTTTGTTGTAAATTATTTATCATGTTACGTAAGCTATAAAAGGGTAGTTAAACTGTCAATAGTAGTTGTCAAGTCGAGAAAAGTGAACTGTCAAGTGATATTTTTTCTTCGGAATGTCTATGGTTAGATAATTTTTTATGATCGATTTATTGTTGGGCAAATCCTATTTTTTGTAATCTTTGTCTATGTTTTGTTATTTTTGTCTCGCGTTTTCGCATAGAATAATGTGCCATTTTCTATTATTTAGCCGGTTGAATTCTTCACCCACTATTCACCAGATATATATTTTATCGGAAAAAATATTTCCTTTCAGTATAGAAATTCCAGTAGTTTATAGAATCCAATGCAAAAATAATTGCAGCATTCCATATACCCACCATTATATTGCTTCTGTCCCTCTCTCTCTATATATATATGGTGATTATAAAAAAAATAATATCCCTATACATAAGACCTGAACTAACGTTCATAGGACCGGAATAAAATTTTGATTCAAGGTATTTCGAGATATGTGCTCAAAAATCATATGAAAAACAACTGTTAAACTCTAACAGTTAGATTACAGTCACAAAATTTCAAAATTTTCCAATGGCAACATCATTCCTCTTTTTTTTATTGTAATATATTCTTCGCAATAAAAAATAAATATTGTTGTAACGGTTAATGCAGCACGGGAACAGAAGTTGAATTCTAAGAACCATCACCAGCCATGGTACAACCTCACACGCGGGATGTACCTTCCGTTATCAACACGGAATAGCGACCGCACCTCATTTTTATATCCATTCAGAAGCGAGAGCCAATAACCATACTGGAAGCTTTGCATCCTCATTTCTGAGGTGCCCACAGGTGGGAGTTCACAATATAGAGACTATCAATTAGCTAGTCTAACCTCCCGAAGGCACACGTTAAAACTTGAATGACCGGACCATCGGAATAGCAACACTGACATGAACTGTGGTTGATTCCTAAGGGCCATCACCAACCACGGTACAAACCTTCCCATGGGAAGTTCGTCCCATCATGGATGAGAGGAGCAGACATCACCCCGCCACATTTTTCTGTACCCACCCGGGTGGCAAGAACCAACCACTATTCCGAAAGCTTCTCATTTTCGTATCTGAGGGGCCCCCATACGAAAATTGCAATATGGTAAAGAAACCCGACACTTGTATATATATATATATATATATATATATATATATATATATATATATATATATATATATATATATATATATATATATATATATATATATATATATATATTGTAACTACTGGCTAAGAATAGTTGCGAAATATTGGTCTTTGGTCACTGATATCGGCAATTAATTAATGGTATGTTGTTTACTCAATTTGCAGGAAACTTGTATATGTATTTTGCATGAATCTTTTCCGACTGATTGAAGCAATAATTTGACAAGGAGCTACAGTTGTAGTCACAAGATCAAACAACAAATTTCATTTATTAAATCATTGCAGTTTTCAAATTTAAATGAAACTCTTGCTTCAACTCAAACTTAAACATACTTTTTCTGCACTAGATATTTCAAATCAAATAACATTTTTTAAATGTTTAATATGTTTTGAAAAGGAATTAGACAGGAAATCAAAACAGCACAAAATTCTCTGTAATACTATATCAATGTATATGCCGAGCAAAATTTAAATAATATATAATATATTTGTACTGCTTGGATAAGCATTTGAATTCTGAAATAAATATTGATAATCGCAAATTCCTTTATGTCAGAAACATTCCAAAATTCAAATAACTGCAAAAAGGTTTAAACCAATTGAAGAATGTTATTTAATAAAATTTAATTTCATTGGAGTATAAAAAGAAGTACTCAAAATAAATACTTTTTCTTCCTTGTTATTCCAATAATTCATTTACTGATCAGAAAAATCAATTTCTTTATTTATATTTTCCATTTACTTGTATATTTTTAAATACAAGTAAAAGAACAAAAATAGTTTTAAAAGACTCTTCAGATGATATTTCTATATAGCTTAGATAGGATTTTAAAAGTGCTTAGTTTAATTTTAAAATCTTAATGCTTGTTATGGAAATAAAATCTTAAATATATTTAAAATTGTAATTATGTGTCCATGCGGCCACAATATTTAGCATTTTTCTATTTCACAATCTGTTATTGAAAGAACTTGATTCAATAATTAAATCACTTTTACTGTTTTATACTATTTATAAAAAACTTACTGAAGGGTTACAATAAAAATGAACTTAAACAATAAATTTTATTTAATATCAACAAAGAAAAAGGAAAAATTATGTTTTGAAGTTATTTCCAGTATAAATGAGAGAGTGAGTATTAATTTGGTGTTTCTATTGTTGGGTGCAAATCTTATTGAAACAGCACGATGATTTCTTTCAGAACTTTATTCGCAATTTTGGTCAGTCTTCTGTTGTAGAAAAATTGAAACAACAAGATAATTTCTTTCAGAACTTTATTCGCAATTTTGGTCAGTCTTCTGTTGTAGAAAAATTGAAACAACAAGATAATTTCTTCATGACTTTATTCGTAATTTTGATCAATTTACTGTTGTTTGAGAAATTATAAAAATATCATATCTCATTCTTTTTAAGGCTTAAATTCTCTGAGGTCATCGTCAAAAATACTTCAAAATCGGTAATATTTTTTTTATAAAAATTTTTGAAGATTTTATCAAAAGTATAAATTCAATCTTTTTCAATTATTCTAATCATAAAACTTTTACAAGTCAGAGTACAATGGTCTTTTTTTCCAACTTGCATGCTCAACAAGCAGGTATACAAACACTCCATAAGCTCTCACAAGTACGTTTTTTTTTTTTCAACAAATGCATTTAAAATACACTTCGAACACGTTCCTGTATGCCCATTTATCTTTGTTCCAAATTATGAAGAAACTAACTTGTCCTATAAATTAAACCACACCTGTCAATAAGTTGATCGAGTTAAAATAAACAAAAATTTAATAATTAGAAAAGGTAAACCTTTTCCCTCATAAAAAAGGAACAATTCATTTCCCTTTCAAATTTATTACTATGCACTTATATATTTTTTCTGTTATTTAGAGTTTGTGGGTTGGCATCGTGCCGTGGAAATTTGCCAAGAGTAAGAAAAATGGAACGATGTGATGGGAGACATTCGATCACACTTGTTATTTATGCCTCTTCGATAAGTAGATAATCATTAGTAGTGTTGCTAATGTAGTAAAATTATTCAATATTTTATTTCAATAAAAGAATATTTTATTTCAATAAAATATTATTCTCAAAGACTTAGATTTATTTCCGAATAGCATACATTTTGTGTAACTAAATTTTTTTTAAAAAATAGCTCAGTTGTTTGGCAATGAGAGTATGGATCGTCAGAAAAATTGAAACGCTTAAGAATAACATTTTACTCTTTTAGTCTTAATAACATATTTTATATATAACAAAGATTGACAAATTTATTTACTTTAGCTAAATTAAAATATTCTTCTGGAATAATTAGATTTATTTTCGAATAACATACATTTTGTATAACTACATTTTAAAGATTTAGTTCAGTTGTTTGGCGATGAGAGCATGGATCATCAGAAAAATTGAAACGTTTAAGAACAAAATTTTACTCGTTTATTCTTAATAACATATTTTATATAAAACAATGAATGGCAAATTTAATTTACTTTAGCAAAATTAAAATATTCTTCTGGAATAATTAGATTTATTTTCGAATAACATACATTTTGTGTAACTACATTTTAAAAATTTAGCTCTGTTGTCTGGCAATGACAGCATGGATCATATGGATCATCAGAAAAATTGAAACGTTTAAGAACAAAATTTTACTCGTTTATTCTTAATAACATATTTTATATAAAACAATGAATGGCAAATTTAATTTACTTTAGCTAAATTAAAATATTCTTCTGGAATAATTAGATTTATTTTCGAATAACATACATTTTGTGTAACTACATTTTAAAGATTTAGTTCAGTTGTTTGGCAATGAGAGCATAGATCATCAGAAAAGTTGAAATGCTTAAGAATTACATTTTTCTTTTTATTTCTTAATATAATATATTATATATAACAATGATTATCAAATTGTATTTACTTTAACTAATTTTATTCTTGTTTAAGAATTAAGACAACTCCCATGTAAGAAAAATGGCAAAATCCATTTTAATTAAAACTTATTTCAAAATATCAAAATTAGTTTCATACTAGTGAAAGGAAGTTACTTTTCCTGAATTAAATTTAAATGGATACAAACGAATCTTTAGATACATTGTAATTAGTTATTCTAAATAAAATGAGATAAGAATTTTTGAAAGGCATTGATAAAGTTACAAGTGAGAATAATTCTAACCACAGAATCTTCAACCCTCATCAATTCTCTGTTATAAACTTTCCATGGTAACCTTAACTAGTTGTTATTCTAAACAACATAATCAATTATTTCTGAAGCAAGAATTCTTAATCATAGTTAGTATCATCTTTTACATCTTTATTTTATAAGTTCCAGTTAATCCGTTAGAAGTTCTAAAGTTAATGTTTGTTTAAATAAGACTTGCAAAAGCCCAAGGCATATGTTACTTTATATGACAAATTCTTGTCTGTAGAAAAATAAATCCTTCTTGTTATGGCAATTTTGGCAAATTAACTACATGCATTGTGGCAGAAAAGTATTCTTCCAAATATTTCTTTTAAACTACAGAATATTCTTCAATAAAATGCGCAAACGATTACTTTACATTCATTTTATGCATGCTTTTAGATAGTTTTAAATTCAGATATTAATTATAAACTAAAATACTAAACAGTGAATTGCCTTTATCAATGGATTTGTAAAATAAATGCATCTATTTCTGAAATTTATAAATTGAATTTACCTATTTCACATTCAGCTGTGCATATGCTTGCAAATATTTTTCAAATCATGTAACTCCATAACTGAAAAATCTTTTATCTTTACCATATAAATTATAAACTTTTGGAAAATATTTGGTCTTCATTCGTTATTATGTTGAACCTCAATGTATATCTTAAAAATATGGAAATTAGTAAAAGATCCTGTTAGTATAGTGACAAATTCTTTTCATATTTCTTTTATCTATTATACGAGAACTCTTTTAATAGTTGACAATGGTAAAACACATGATTTTATCTATAAATTAAAGCAAATTTGCTTCGGTCATCCATCTATCTTCTATGAATTTTCCATCGTAAAAAGAGAGTCACTTACAATTATTCTTAAATTATATCCTAAAATATAAATATTGATTTGTTTTCCAATTCTTCCACCTGCTTTAGAAGAGGTGGAAATTTCTTGTTATTCTTTCCAATTAAACAGCCTAACTAGCATAACTGTTTTTATTGCATATAGCTAAGATAAAATATCATAAAACAAGTACAAATATTTCCGTCATATAATTATCTTAAAATTCTTTAATACATTCTCTTTTAAATAATTCTCTTTTAAAATTTTTTGATATACAATTTCGACAATTTAAATGAAATTTGAGCTTTCTCTATTTTTATTCTTTGGTCATTGATTATATGAAATTTGATATTATTATTTAAAATTTCTATATATTTATATGCATATACGATTGATTACGGAAATTTAGTGCCGCATTTTTGCAGAAGTTTTTATCGTTTAAAATAGAACATAATGTTCAATTATCAAATGAAATGTTCCAGAACTAAGATTAATAGTACTTTTTTTTCTCATTCATATTCAAAACTTTTATCTTCCTATATAAAAGAAGCATATAAAGGAAATTTATTGTAGTATTTAAAAAAATCGGGCTAGAATTTTAAAGAATCTCCACTTTTCAGATTTCCGAAAATAGAAGAAAACTTGTTTCTGGAATTGATTCTCTATCATTTTTGAATTTGCCTTTGAGCAAGATAACTCAAAAATGTAAAAGGTTTGATAAATGAAATTTCATACTTAAAGGCTCCTCTGTATCAATGAATCAATCATCAAAGGAACTGGACGGAATAACTTTTTTTATTCTTTTATCATCAGAATTTAAGACTGTATTAATGTTATCGGTCGAAGTGTTTCATGTTCGAGACCCGTTTCCGCATTAGAACCATCGTGCAAGCTGGCCTAGTGCAAGTTAAAACCTTCGATGTCAAATGTCCTACCGCTTGTGTGGCTTGGAAGCTTTCAGAGGAGGTGCCAGCTCACGTGTCGTCCTCGTCATCTGATCACCGTTCAGAATTACAAAGTCAGGCCCACATTAGCTCTAGTGTAGCTTTAAAATGGGGCGTTAATATAAACTAAACTAAGATTGGAACTTTTATTCTATTTCCTCTCTTTATGTGACGCTGCATGGCAAAAACATTCATGAAGACATTCAGGACACAACCCGAATCGCCATGTTGAAGAAAGATGTTTCTTTAATAAGATCATCCCCTTTGAAACTTGTATTTGTAGAAAGCTAATCAAAGAAATTCCAGACTTTTTATTTTCTTTCTACTTTTGTTTTTTATAATCGAATGATGTCGAAAACAAACGATAGAATTTAATTATTTACTCATTTTTGTCTATGTTAGTTTGATAAGTCAACACCATTGTCTTTATAACAAAAATGCATTAGTATTATCAATTGCGTACCAGATATTTACTTAAATAAGGAATTATCTTTATTAATGCCTCTTAAAAACAATTATTATATATTTATGAAGAAATGATTTCCTCTTTAAGAGGGGAACATTTTTGAAAATATCTATGACAAACAATTTATAAATAATCAACATTTATGAAGCAATGATGGTTACTTTTAAAGAATAAGAGTAAATAATTACGAATGTACAGTAAAACAGAATTATCCTTTAAAATTTTTTTAATAATATAATGCAACTTTGTTTTGAATTGAAAATTTTACAGCTGTTGTTTAATTTGGTATTTTTTTCCTTGTGGCCCTATCTTTCTTTTTTTAGGGGGACATCTCCTAATTTTTATTAAATACTTTCATTTAATATAACATGTTTTAATTTTTGTAAAGATAGTATTATTTCTCCGTATAGTATTATGAAATCTGGGTCTTTTATATGCCTTTGATGAAAATGCTCTAATTGAAAGTTTTTTGACCTTAAGTATCAATTGATTGAAGAATAGAGCGTGTCTCATCAAACAAAGTGGACTATCTACATATTTTAAATTGTACAAAAGGAAGAAAAATTCCTTTCTTTTCAAAATATAATAAATATCTCGAACATTTTTTTTTACTTATCAATCTCATCGGTAATATCATATATTTTTCATTTTCATGCTAGGTGCTGAAAGAAAGAGAAATTCAAATTATTCATTATTAATTGTGAAAAAATCAGCTTATTTTTCTTGTAAATTTTGTAATATAGAAATATATAATGTTGCTTGCTCAATAATGACAAATCAATTTCATTCCATACAATACCAATTTTTCAATGATTTATAGAATTTGTAAAAAAAGATGACATCAAGATTATATAATAATACAATATCAAATAAAAAAATGAAGAGCAGAAATTCATTATAAAATAAATATTTATACTTTTTATTACATAAATAAAAATGAAATCTATTAAACTAATTTTATTGATTGAATACATATATTCATCCTTTAAACTTGCATACCCAGAATTCGGAATATAAGTATATTGTTTTAAAAATCAGTTATCAATTTTTCATTATCAACTCACTTTTTTTTATCAATTTCTCAATGTGTTATAGAATTTGTAAAAAAAAGATGACGTTCAGATTAAATAATAATATAATATGAAATTTTAAAAAATGAAGAGCAAAAATTCATTATAAAATAATTATTTATACTTTTTATTACATAAATAAAAATGAAATTTATGTAATAATTTTATTGATTGAATACATATATTCATCCTTTAAACTTGCATACCCAGAATTCTGAATATAAGTATATTGTTTTAAAAATCAGTTATCAATATTTCATTATCAACTCACTTTTTTTATCAATTTCTCAATATGTTACAGAATTTGTAAAAAAAGATGACATTCAGATTAAATAATAATATAATATGAAATTTTAAAAAAATGAAGAGCAGAAATTCATTATAAAATAATTATTTATACTTTTTATTACATAAATAAAAATGAAATCTATTAAACTAATTTTATTGATTGAATACATATATTCATCCTTTAAACTTGCATACCCAGAATTCTGAATATAAGTATATTCTTTTAAAAATCAGTTATCAATATTTCATTATCAACTCACTTTTTTTATCAATTTCTCAATATGTTACAGAATTTGTAAAAAAAGATGACATTCAGATTAAATAATAATATAATATGAAATTTTAAAAAAATGAAGAGCAGAAATTCATTATAAAATAATTATTTATACTTTTTATTACATAAATAAAAATGAAATCTATTAAACTAATTTTATTGATTGAATACATATATTCATCCTTTAAACTTGCATACCTAGAATTCTGAATATAAGTATATTGTTTTAAAAATCAGTTATCAATATTTCATTATCAACTCACTTTTTTTATCAATTTCTCAATATGTTACAGAATTTGTAAAAAAAGATGACATTCAGATTAAATAATAATATAATATGAAATTTTAAAAAAATGAAGAGCAGAAATTCATTATAAAATAATTATTTATACTTTTTATTACATAAATAAAAATGAAATCTATTAAACTAATTTTATTGATTGAATACATATATTCATCCTTTAAACTTGCATACCCAGAATTCTGAATATAAGTATATTGTTTTAAAAATCAGTTATCAATATTTCATTATCAACTCACTTTTTTTATCAATTTCTCAATATGTTACAGAATTTGTAAAAAAAGATGACATTCAGATTAAATAATAATATAATATGAAATTTTAAAAAAATGAAGAGCAGAAATTCATTATAAAATAATCATTTATACTTTTTATTACATAAATAAAAATGAAATCTATTAAACTAATTTTATTGATTGAATACATATATTCATCCTTTAAACTTGCATACCCAGAATTCTGAATATAAGTATATTGTTTTAAAAATCAGTTATCAATATTTCATTATCAACTCACTTTTTTTATCAATTTCTCAATATGTTACAGAATTTGTAAAAAAAGATGACATTCAGATTAAATAATAATATAATATGAAATAATAAAAAAATGAAGAGCAGAAATTCATTATAAAATAATTATTTATACTTTTTATTACATAAATAAAAATGAAATCTATTAAACTAATTTTATTGATTGAATACATATATTCATCCTTTAAACTTGCATACCCAGAATTCTGAATATAAGTATATTCTTTTAAAAATCCGTTATCAATTTTTCCTTATCAACTCACCTTTTTTTATCAATTTCTCAATGTGTTATAGAGTAAAAAAAAGATGACGTTCAGATTAAATAATAATATAATATGAAATTTTAAAAAATGAAGAGCAGAAATTCATTATAAAATAATTATTTAACCTTTTTATTACATAAATAAAAATGAAATCTATTAAACTAATTTTATTGATTGAATACATATATTCATCCTTTAAACTTGCATACCCAGAATTCTGAATATAAGTATATTCTTTTAAAAATCCGTTATCAATTTTTCCTTATCAACTCACCTTTTTTTATCAATTTCTCAATGTGTTATAGAGTAAAAAAAAGATGACGTTCAGATTAAATAATAATATAATATGAAATTTTAAAAAATGAAGAGCAAAAATTCATTATAAAATAATTATTTAACCTTTTTATTACATAAATAAAAATGAAATCTATTAAACTAATTTTATTGATTGAATACATATATTCATCCTTTAAACTTGCATACCCAGAATTTTGAATATAAGTATATTGTTTTAAAAATCAGTTATCAATTTTTCATTATCAACTCACTTTTTTTTTATCAATTTTTCAATGTTTTATCAATTTCTCAATTTTTTTATCAATTTCTCAATGTTTTATCAATTTCTCAATTTTTTTATCAATTTCATATGAAATTTATGAAACTATTTTTATTGATTGAATACATATATTCATCCTTTAATCTTGCATACCCAGAATTTTGAATATAAGTATATTATTTTAAAAATCCAATATTTATTAATTTATAAATTTTAAAACAAAACATATCCAATGTCTTGCTTTGGATTTCGGTTCCTTATGCATAGCGAGGAATTATTGAATTTATTTTGAAAAATATATTTGTATCCAATAAACTAATGTTCAGTGAACTTGTATAATCGCTTATATTTTTTACATATTTCAGAGACAAAAATTTATTTTGAATTGCTTGATTTTTCCAGATTAGCTTTATTTATTTTTGTAATTTTCCGAATTTTCAAACCAAAATGAAAGTAAAATAAAATATGCCATCAGAATTTTTTTACTTTTTTACTTCCCTTTTATTTCTTTAATTTTAAATGAAGAATGTCAGCTTCAATGCAATTTTTCTTCTGTTTTGAAATGAAATATTTTTCCTACTGTCAAAACACATAGCGCGTCTATACCTTAAAACTGACATTTTTATTAAAATTTCAGAAAGATTTTTTTCCCTCCAAGTATGCTTTCAAAGTACCATATTTAGATAGAAAATCCGTTTTCCAGGATTTTTGAAAGAAAATGTTACTTATTTGTGAAAGAAAGAAAACAAATCAAAATATTACTTTAAAACAGTTTTCAGAGTTAAAATAATTTTTTCATCAATTCACGTTGAATAAATTGAATAAAAACATTTTTTTCTTAAATCGCATTTTCATAAATGTACTAAGAGGAAGAAAATATTTTCATTTATAATATTTGAGGTCTTTCTAGGTTTTAGTTACTAATTAATTTATATATTATGAAACATTTAAAACAATTATTCACAAGTTCACTGACAGATTGAGCCATGGTATAGATTAAAAATATAAATAAACGAATCCTTAAGCAGATAATTTAATTCTGAAATAATTGAAGCAGTTTGCTCTTAGAATAAAGGAACAAATAAAAAAAACAACGATTAAAAAATTATGTATATAATTTGCCAAAGAATTCTAAAACCAAATGTGCTTTTGCGCATGCTTGAGGATAAGTTTAATTGGAAAAAATAGGGGTGAAAGGAAATATGAAAGGAGGAGATGTTTACATTTAACAATCAAGTAAATTCCAGAAATGTGCACATCCTTCCGAGACTTACCCTTTAGTGAGATAGAATAATCGAAAAGTGGTCGTCTTAGAATACTGAAATGAACAGTAAAATTGGTTTGAAAATAAAGTATAACCCTTTTTTTTTCTCAAGTTCCAAAAAGATGATTTTTAATAAAATATCATGAATTTTCTTTCTTTTTCCTCAATAATTTTAATTGAAACCTGCAGATCTATGTCGACTCATTTCCCATTTTCTGATCTTTCATGGCCTTAATGATTTCATGACTCCATTTTGAGTCATGAAATGTCTTTTTCTAGTCTTCATCTTTACTTAGATTACATACGAAAATAAACCATGGAATTAAACATGTTGAATTTTAATTGACAATAAATTACTTATTTCATTTGTCTCTGAATTAAATTTCTAAACCAGAAAAATTTCTTTGTAATCTTTAAATATTAATTTTGAAAATAATTGGACAAAATATCCAATTTTCTATGCTCTTTGAATAAGCCCTGTATAAAAATTTGATATTAATAAGCATCGATATTTTGAATTTAAGTATTACTTGTATACTAGCGAGTATAGGAAAAATTTTCCTTCATTTAATACTTATAATATTTTTGTTTTGTTTTATAATTTCTTAATCACTGAAAAACAAGAAAACGAAATGAAACAAATTTTATAGATAGTTTTTATTCGTAATTCGCACTTCCGTGCTTGTAAAATTTTATCCCGTACTGCACGGATATTTGGAACCACGGGAGGCCTTCAAAGTAGTTTGTATGCCTCCAGGTCTTATTTATGTATAATATATATTATGTATGCCAGTGTCCTGGCATAGGGGTATCGCGTCTTCCCAGTGAACCTGGGCGTCCGGAGTTCGAGTTCCGATTCGGGCATGGTTGTTTTTCATCTGTGTTATCTGTGAGATGTGTGAATGTGCCCCCCTGTAAAATGGAGTGGCGCAAGCGAATGTGATGCGTGAGTAGCTAAGACGTACTCTTAGCCCTAGTTGGCGCTACTATAACAAGAGACGCTCCCTTGGCTTAAAATCAATGACTTCGTATGCGAGATTGTCCATGGCAATTGCCATTATAAACAAACAACAGCAGTATATTTTGTATGCCTTATGTATACACATTTTCTCTCTTTCCTAGAGAATATACAAGCTCTCAGGTCATTGACACACAGGACAGATCTTACAAATGTTTTAACGGTTTTTCCCAGGATGACACACTGGGTAGCAAAATTACGAATTTGTAACATTATGTATAATATTCTTGTTAAAAAATAAACTAAAAATAAAGAAATATGAGTACTGAGAAATGACTTGATTATATAAAAAATATGTTTTTATAAATATTGAAAATATTTAAAAAAAACAGAGCAAACTAATATTTATTTGAATCATTTTATAGGTCTTTATTTTTTAATTTATAATTATAGATGTTATCTAACATTGTAATTTTTTTCTTTTAAATTTATTGCAAGATGACTGATTTTATACGGAACACAAAATGAATTAAATTAATAAATAAATAGGTTATAAAGTCCTAAGAATAATGTATTATCGTAAAAAAATCCTTAATTCCGTAACAATGCCATATCAGTATATTGGTGAATTTAATTATTGAATAAGGATTGAATTGGAGAATAAGGATATTAGGTTTTACAAATACGAAAGAACTTAAGCTAAATAAAATTCATAAAATATATTAAAGTATATTTTAATCTTGAAAGTAATTTCAAATTTTTTATCGGTAATATGTGAGCAACTATGCATTATAAGTGCATAAATATATTATTAATAATTTTTTGCAATCATCATTTAACTCTCATCAAACTTCAGACGATTTTGATTTTTAGATAATAGGAAAAATGATATAACAACTCAAATAAATTCTTTTATGAGAGATTTAATAAAGTCTTACAAATAATTACATCATATTATTGCTTTACATAAAATGGAAATTAGACATTATCTATTTTCAATTTAAAAAGCTAAACATATTTTTAAATTAAAATTGCTCGGAGAATCGTATATATGAAGCGAAGCTCAAACTTTATATCAATTCATCAAATCTTTTCTGTTCATTAAACAAAAAAGAAATCACAATTACTTTTGAAAGTTCAATTTTTTTATCCTTTTTTGTACAGTTATCAGACAAATAATCTTTCAAGGTGTCTTTTATTATTTATTTTCATTATTTCCATGTTCGTAGCTGCTTTAATTAAGTTATCTATTCAGAGAGCTGCATTTACAGATAACTAATTAAATAATTGTCGGAAGTCATTCTTTTCTTCTTATTTGAATAGATAAAAATCATACATTTTGTGACAATGGAATTTCATTTTACGTCTTCTTTGTTCTTCGTATAAAAGTGTTTGGATAAAATCTACGTCTACGTTTTTTTTTTTTTTTTTTAGAATCTTTCGCAAGCTGTAGCAAGCAGTCAGTTATTCACTAATGATTTGATGCTCGTTAAAAATATGTTTCTTATAATATGATTGGAAACATTTGCGAAAAAAGAAAAGAATTTATATCACAAAGGACAGCGTCATTTCAGATGACGTGTTTATTTTATACAGTTTTTCATAAGGTTCCATTTTGATTTAATGAAAGCTTTTTTTATAGTAATTAGAAGCATCATGCAATAATTTAACAACTTCTATATTACTCCAATTATTAGACTTGAATTTTTTTTAACATTCTGTTTGCCCTACTTTTATATGCAAACTATCAAAATTTGATTTTCTCAAGGCATCTGGTTTTACTTTTCTGTAATGAAATGTATAAAGAGAAATTATTGTTATTGTTAAAAAATTTGGAGTCGAGATTTTGACATATCTCCACATTTTAGACCTCTTTGAGTTCTAAAAACACATTTTGAGAATTATGTCTCTCTGTCTGCGCACAAGATAACTCAGAAAATGTTTCAGCTAGATAAATGGAAGTTGGTATGGGGTCTTTATAGCGCCTCTGCCGATTTCAATCAAATTTCAAGAATTGCATAAATTGAAAATTTGACTGAAGGCTGCCTAAGTACACTTGCACGGGATATAAACAAAATAAAATTATAATTTCATAAATTTGATATTTGTATTCAGTTAGGATTCTAATCCGATTTTGTTTTAAATCTATAAAAGTGTTAATCGTCTATCGATCCATTTTGATCTATTCTCCGCGTGCATATAAATAGGATGAAACAAAAACCTAATCATTTATTGGAATTAAATGTGATATATCATTTTCTTACTAAAATATTTTATCTGTGTTGAATTTCGATTATATCCTATCAGCAAAATGAATCCAAGAGGCGAACTCTGTTTTTTTTCATTTATTTATTTACTATTTTACAAATCATAAATTTTCTGTAAGTGGAAGCCTGAAAATAAAACATGGAATATTCCCAGAGTTCACAGCCTTGCTTTATTAGAGGGTGTGCGAGAAAGTTTCGGAGAGACTAATCTTACTCGTTACTATTGTTTTGTCCTTTCTGAGTTAGAAGCATTCACTTTAATAACTCTAGATATATCTCGTGCAAAATTTGAAAGAATATTATGTGCATTGTATTAGATGGTTTTTAAAGATATGTTGGATTTTGTATAAAATAACTTTTTGTGTATTTTGGAAACAACGAAACATTAAATGACTGCGTATTGGTCAATATTTTTTACATATTTAATAATGAAAATTCCAAAACTCCAGTTCAACGAAGCTGCAGCTGCCGCTCAGAACCTCTGGATATTATTTTCAACTTTTCTTCTTTCTCTTTCAAGGCGATCGGTTAAGTACCCGTGGCACTTGCTTTGTTTGAAAGAGACTCTCCCTCAAATGAGTTCTGGATAGAATCAGGCCATCAGAGAAAGCTTAAAGAGTGTAAGAATTTATATTTTCTTAATAGCATTTATCTAAGTGTGGCCATGCTTTATATATCAACATCTAAAGGACAGTCTTTCTTGAGGGAGTAGGGAAATTTCTCTTGTCTATAAAATGGAAACACGGTCATTCCAGCATTTTAAGGTGTCTTAATTCGAATTAAGAACGAGAAAGTAAAGTAATAAACATTTTTTTGATTAATAATATACATTTTTCTTATCGTTAAACCCCCTCGTTTAAAGCAGAAACCAGTCCATAACCGGCTCATTAATATAAAACTTTCACGGCCGGCTTTGGCAGGGTAAGTAATCAAAGGACAAGCAAGTTGAAATTTATTGTAGATTAATCCTTTAAAAAAATTTTTTAAAGAAATCTATTTGTTTTAATCTGGCATTCAAGATAAATGCCAAGTTAAAATGCTGGCACTGAATGAAATTCTCATTTACGATCCATATTATGAATTCTCAAAATTTTTAACAAATGTTGATAATGCAAAAGATTTTTCATATCCTGTCTCTCAGACTATAGTTCTACTCAGCTGCGTAGTAGAAAAACTGCTGCTGAATAAATTTCTCATTCACCAACCATGGAAGTTAATCGCTTATTTTTAATTTAATTATTTAAGGTATAAATGTTTATTATTTATCATTTGATGAGGAAATGAAATTGTGATATAGTTTAAAAATCTGGTACTCTTTAAATATTATACAGTTTCTGCGAATATAAAAGGAATAATTGTGGTAATGTAATCAGGAATCACCTTGCACCAGTTTTCATATTTCAATATGAATTTCGAAAACATATGCACGCCTTTTTCTATGACAAATGGCTTTTTTTATTTATTTCTTCTTTTATAATTACTAGTAAAATGCTTCATATTCATACATCAATTTATATAAATTATATAAAATCGCATAACTACTTGTTTTTTATTTAAAAAATCACGCCTTTTTCTATGACAAATGGCTTTTTTTTATTTATTTCTTCTTTTATAATTACTAGTAAAATGCTTCATATTCATTCATCAATTTATATAAATTATATAAAATCGCATAACTACTTGTTTTTTATTTAAAAAATGTGAACTATAATTAATAAATTTTATACGAATTTTATTCACAAATATTCTATAGATGAAGGCTTCTATTTTAAAACTTCTGTTGTCGCTTTGGCAGAGTTTATTTTTAGGTGTAAAAAAAAAGATACTCCTCAGTCCTAAGAGAACCGAAACGCTTCTCCTGAATACCTCCCACCGATCTACATTGTTGAAATGAAACAAAAACTACACAATTGGTGAAATCAGCAGACATCGAAATTTCATTTGTATGAATGATTACATATTCAAGTTATCGTGCTCAAATGCTCGCTGATATACAGATCGAAGAACACTCATCATTTTGAAAGGTCTAATACAGATCTAAAATTTGAATAATAAAATGTATTTGTCTAAATTCATTCATCGATGAATTTGTATTTTGAGTTCCAGACTTCTCATATTCAAAATGTCTCAAAAGAAAGGAATATTCTTGTTTTCTATAGTACAAAATATTTTAAAGAACCGTTGCTATTGTTTTCTAATTTAAAATAATTTTAAAAGAGTAGTACGAAGCATATTCCACAAATAAATTTATTCATTTTTATTCTACAAAATTACATTGATTTACTCAGATGGCTACACCTTATATCTTTTTATCTTACCATTATTTCTTTCTTTAATTAAATCCTACAATTTGATTTGTAAAATAAAATGTCATCAAAAATTTATTGCATTTCTGTGGAGTATCTTGTTACCATCAAATGTTTTTCTCATAATATTGTAAATCATTATTAATTGTGGTTGATTTTAGATCAATATTATACAAACTGAATCTTTAAACTCGACTCTATTCCTACCATATCGTCTGCTCCGTCTTAAGGACGCTTTTTTCCCTTTCCAGCTGTGGTTGCCATGGAAACCGGCACATGCACAGTTTGCCTAGAACTTTGTTTCAATTTTTTTTAAACCTTAATTGTTTAGATTTATAATGTCTAATTAGAGATGCAACCGTCTTTGTGTTCATGTGGATTTTTCTTGAAAGTCTATAAATGTCAATATGTGTTTAATAATATATTTGATTGTTGAGAATCAGAAAATAGATTTTAGATGTTAGATCATAGATAGTTAAAAAAAACTCTGAACCACGTAACAGATTTAAAATGGTGCAATTGCACAAAATACCTTTTAAGTATGGAAATTTTGTTTCTGTATGTTTCCTCTGTTAATAATGACAATTTTCTTAAGAAATTTTAATTAATAATTCAGATATGTCAGACAATTCAGATATCTTATCATGAAAAATTTCATTTCTGTACTAAAGTAATATCTCATATATTCAGAAACCCTATATTAAATTAATTATAATCAGCGAATAACATGTTTTATTTTCTATCTAAAATGAAGATACCTATAAGTTTCTTATTACTTTACAGTTGACGATCTGTTTGTAATTATTTAATACGGAGTTTAATCCTTACAGTCTCTGGCCAAAAAAACCTTAAAAAAATCATACAAATAGGCACATAAGCAGAAGAAAAATACATTGTTTATTACTCAATTCAATTTGGAAAAATTAAAAAAAAATATTAACAGCAGTAGTAATTCAAACAGTAGGAAACAATTTTCAACACACACAAAATAAATTTAATACAATAATAGGTTTTAAAATTATTTTATTACAGAAAGAAAATAAATAATGCTTCATAAAATTATTTTTGGATATTTATTTTTGGAACAGTTACTAACACCTTTCATTACGCTTCATATATCTTTATATTATTCCTGATCTTCCCGGAGGCACAGAGCTCAGGTGTCGTCCTCGGTATCTGATCATGGTTCAAAATTACGAGATCCGTCCCGAAAAAAGCAGTAGTGCTTTAAAACGAGACGTTAATATAACTAAACTAAACTAAAAAATACCCGGAGGCACAGTAGCGAATCACTGTCAAGAAAATGTATTTCTTGGCATAATTCTCAGATCTTAAATTTGGGGATTAAGGTGAAGTCAGTCATTACGTTGTGTCTATTCGTGCAGGTGTTAGAATTATTGCATCGTATTTTGTTATTATGTGTTTTGATTTTTATATTTTAATCATTTAAGATGGAAGAAATGTACTCACGAAAGTATTTTGGAACTCATGGAAAATTGGAAAGATGATATTACTTTTGAACCTGTAAGTACCTTAACTCATTACAGACATTTTATATATTTAACCGAATTTCGTAATGAGGTGTCACCTCCTATTTCCCCAATCAAAGCTGTCAAATATTCTGCCAAATCGAAAGTATGTTATCATAAATAAGAAGTATTTGTTTTAAAATAGAGGGGATAATATAAAAATTTGTATATGATTATTAGAGAAGATTTCGTAGGTAGAATTTGATGAGCAATGAAATAACAGGGCGTTGGTATCAATTGATAAACCAAATAATAATTGATAAGTGGATTTTACGCTCAGAATTTGGTCATCGACAAATTTTAAACTGTAACTATCATTGAAAATAAGAAATTTTCCATACTTCTCCTTCAATTTCTTTTAATACCCAACAAATCCAGGAGTGAAGGATTTACGCTTAATACCAAACTCCCCGGGGGGGGACATCTTGAAATGAGGATGAGATGCTTCCGGTATGGTGGTTGGATCTTTCTACCATGGTGGTTACAAAAATAGGTGGGGGATCTGGCTCCTCCCATCAATGACGGGACTTACCTCCTTCAGGAACGGTTGTACCGTGGCCGGTGATGGCCCTTAGGACTCAAGCACAGTTCCCGCCAATGTTGATGTTTCGGCGGTCCGGTCATTCAGTATTATTGATCCGTGTGCCTTCGGGGGGGCGGGGAGTCAGTGATATAACTTACACTTAATACCACTTCACATCTCCATTTCTAGAGCTCATGTGGTCCCTTTCTTGTTTGATATAGATGTAGTTCGACTTTATTAAACAAATACATTGCAATGGATTAGAATTGACATACACAAATAACAAAATACGAATACATGTAACATAACAAGAAATGATAAAAACTAGAATGAAAAATATCTGAAGCACAATTAAATTAGATGAATGGACATGATAATGTACAGTATGAATGAAAATATAAAGTAATTAAAAAAATTATTTAAAAAGACTGAAAAAAGGACACAAAAAGACTTGATGCAACAATTTCTATTAATAAATATGAAAATTTGCCCATGTTACATGGCTGCCGTATAACAAAACAACCGTATGCCACATTTTTTATTTTATACATATTCTGCTTTGGTTTATATTTTGCTCTTATGTATAGCAGTTTATTTTAAATATTCGGTAAACGTTTACAGGCCTTGAAAAGCAGCGCGGACTTTAACGATATTCTTATTTTTTATATTTAATATGCAAACTTCATGTAATAGGCTTACGTGTCACGAAACAATAATGTTTTATTAACCAGTTTTTACCCTATTCGATTTTTTTAAAAAAATCTTCTAGTGCATTTTAAACATACATAAGATCAGGAAAAAAGTTTTAAACACCAAAGCTTCAAAGAGAAGAAAAATTCCATACTCCCTACAAAATCGAATTAACTTAGTGAGTGCATCTAACATAAAATGTATAGTATTCGAAAATGAAATTTAAAGAAACGATACGGCAGAAATTTTAAGAGAAAGCCAGGAGTATTGAGCGCTTGTCGAAGTATCGCTGACTTGTCATTAGGGGCTTTTCATTATTAATAGAGCTAATCTTTCATCTTGCGTTTGTATGTTTCATGTATAGGCAAAACTTCATAATAGTATAAAATTCAGTTGCACATAAAATTCAGTATTTTATTGAAATAGGCGGAAAAACTTGCGAAGAAATATTTTTAATTTGTAAGAACAAAAATGAATCCCATTTTAGTCTTTTAACCAATGATTCTTTATTGCATGTTCAGCAGTTAACAAATAGTAAATAAATAAACTTTTAAAAAAAGAGTTTTTTGGGGGCAATTTCAAAGCTTTAAAGCAATTTTAACCATTGCTTCCCATTTACACGTGAATTCTATAAAGAAAACATTTAATTAAAGCCATTTTGTAGTAAATGAAACGATTATTACTTACGGAAAAAAATCGTTGCATTACTCTTATTAAGACATTAGATATTGACTTTAATGCATAAAGCATTAAGCCAATATTCTCTTATACGTGTATTTTTATGATAAACGACATTACAAAAATAGTTTTAAATGCAAATTGAAAAATGATAAATGATTTCCTTTAGAGTTTTAAATAAACTAGAAAGTCAGAACTAAAACGAAATCCAATATATTTTTTTACAAAATTCCATCGAAATAAATAGCTTTTTCCTTATAAAAACAGTATCGACATTACTTAATGTTTTTAACAGTTTTTTTCTCTTCTCTTAGCCTTTGTTCGAATCGAACGTTGAAACCCAGTTCTCCGGAAATAATTAATGGAAAAGCAATTAGCGAATCGAACGATAAAATGGCGGATGTTGTTAACTGCCATTTCTTCCTTTTCAACCACCGACCGTGTCCACTTGTGAACTAAATGCGTGTTTATGAGTATTAAGTACGGTTATTTCTTCAGCAAATTTACTTATGTAAAAATACTTAAACAACTTTTAACGCCTCTTGAATAAAGAAACAATATTAAACCCTTCCTAAAGAGGAAATATCCCCATTACATGAGAAAGAACAGTGATTGACACAAGCATTTTCTCGAATACGTTCAGTCATTTTAATGACCTTTCTGTAGTAAATCACGCAGTTTCGAAAAAAAGTAGAAAATAAAGATAATAATATCTCAATTTAATATATATATATTTTTTAAATTTTCATAGTAATACATTATGCACTTTTTTGTGTGATTAAATTTTACTTTTTCCTTATAGAAACGTATTCATGATTTTTAAATGAAAAATTCCAAATAAAAGAACTAGAGGGAAATTCTACCCAGGACCATTTCCCCCCAGGGAGGGCACCTCGAAATGAGAATGAGAGCTTCTGGAGCCAGCTATCGATTAGGCTCAAGCTTCTGCTCTACAAAGCCATTTTAAGACCAATACTGATGTACGGCTCTCAAATATGGGGGGCGACATCAGCCACTAACATTAAGAGGTTGCAAGGTTTTCAAAACAGACAACTGAGGAAAATAGTTAACGCACCCTGGTACGTCAGAGGAAAAATAATACATAACGACCTCAAAATTGAACCTGTTTCGGAATTTATTAAAAGAACGTCAATTAAGTTCTTTGAAAAATTACCCCAGATTCGCAACGAGTTACTCAATCTACCTGCATACGATCCTGCTTTACCCAGCTCTAGGAAAAGACCTAGAGCTGCAATTGATAATGTTTACATCAATTTCCCAGCCGTAAAAAATCTGAGGACATCGTAACTCTGTAGCCAATCTGGTGGCTTAAAATTCTCAAAATTATTACTGTTTAGGCCCTAGATAGCTACGATGTGCTACACGCGTCAAAATTTTCTGTAATTTTTATTCAGCCCAGTTATGATCAGTCCCCCCATAGAAAAAAGGCACGTGCAACGTAAATAAATTAAAATTATCTATTTACCCCATAAATAATTTTTTTATTATTTTAATTAATTAAATTAGATCAAATATTGAAAAATATGTATAAATTAAATTAATTACCAAATTTCATGACGTTAGAGCTTTACTGCGCTCGTCTAAACTAGCTCAATTAAATTTAACTTTCCCTAAACTAACAAATTAAAATATCTATTCCAAATTATGATGTGGAGGTGCTCATGACCACTTTGTCACATCGCGGAACTCCGAAACATCACGACGTTGCCGTTGCCGTTCTGGTATGGCGGGTGGCTTTCGCCACCCTGGAGTGTACACGAAAAATGGGGGTCTGGCTCCTCCCATCGATGACGGGACGTACTTCCTTAGGAAAAGGTTGTATCGTGGTCGGTGATGGCCCTTAGAAGAACATTAGGATGAGTTTACGTACTCCTTTGGCCAGCAAATTCCCCTGATGTGAGCCCAATCGAGAATCTGTGGTACTACCTAGATCGGGTTGTTTGCATCTTGGATCCTCACTCAAGTAACCTAACGCAGCTGGCCACGGCCCTGGAGTTGGCACGGCTCTGTATCTCGGTGAATACATTCAGGAACTTAATAGATTCTCTTCCTGCACGTTTCACAGCTGCCCACTCTGCGAAAGGTGGTTATTCGAGATTTTGACAGGTGGTCACATTAATGTGACTGGACCATATAATAATAAATTATATTATTATTATAGATATAATAATAAATTATACTATTATTATAAATATAATAATAAATTATATTATTATTATAAATGTAATAATAATGATTATGTATATTATGAATAACATGTTATTTTGCTGTTATGAACCATTTGAAAATTACAATTTTATTAATGCCACCGTACTTGCTTAGAAATATATGTAGTGCTTAGAAGATAATTAATACTTGTCATTTGTAATAAAATATTTACATGCAAAAGGAATATTAAATAAACGATTATAATGAGAAAATATTTCTATCATTTGAGTTATATTTATAATTAGGATAAGAAAACTGCTTACAGTGAACAGTTTTGAAATATAATTACTTTTTGAAAAACTATATATAATTTGAGAAGCTTTCTGAAAACCTCAGAAAAATAATTTTTCCTGTAAGTTATTATTTTTTAAATAATAAATTCTGCTGTTATTTTTTATTTTTAGTTATTAGTATGTTATTATTATTTTTAATGAATAAATTTACTATTTTTTGAAAATTAAATTTATTATTTATATATATATTTATTATTTTTAAATATAAATGTTTGCAAAATTTTCTTAAACATTGTGTTTGGTAATTTAATTGTGGATTTAGAAATTAGATTAAAATGATAGTAATTTTAAAAAGAGTATTTTAATTTCCAGAGATCCTTAAAAATAACTAATAATAAATAAATGTTATAAACTAAAAATAAATAAAAGTTTTAAACCAATTTTTATTTGATCGATATTTTCAAGACAGATTTGAAGCTGAAAGAAAAAATTTTTGAAACTAAGCAGAATAAAATGAAACGTAATCTCTCGCATTTCATAGTTTTAACTGTTTTAATTTGTTGGGAAAAATCTTATGTCGCAATAAAAAAAAAAAAAAAAAAAAAAAAAAAAACGAAGTTTGTAATCAATAAAAAGTTTATATATATATATCTATATATATGAAGTTACTATATATATCTTTCTTGAAATGTTTACTGAATTCAATTTTGAATCTTGTAGCATTGTAACAGAATTCATAGATGCAGAATTCATAGAAGATATATTTATTGTTTTGGCTTTCTATTAATTAAAACATTTCAGACGTTTCAAATTTAATTATATAGATTAGCTAAATGGCAACCACTTTCTACAGAATTTATTTAAGCGATAATTAAATATAATAATTCCAACATGTTCCATTATATTTATTGTTTATTTTCTTTAAAGGATGTGGATAAACTTGAAAAAAAAATGCAGCTCCAACCAATAATATACTTCTGTATGCTATCATTACGCGAAATCAGCTCAAATTGCTTTCTTATAAATTCTTCTGGGTGAATGAAAGTAATGGTCCTTTAAGGATAATATAACATTATTATAAAAGATTCTATTAAAATGATAAACAGTGTCTAAAGACTAATGGTTTTATTGCATAAAAAAATACTAACTCTACATATATTTTCTTTAATAGGAAATAAATTTTTAAAAAATTCTTCGTTGTAAAACAACACTACTTGCAAATACTATTTTTCTGTAACGGTTTTTTGTATATGGTTTTTCTTAAATTTCAGTATAATAAACTCATATTTTTATTTGAGGAATTTATCATCCCTTTAAAAGAGTTCAGACTGCATTTTTTCTTAAAGAAAACATGAACTCGATTACTTACTGGGAAAAATGGAATTTTTAACTTCGTTTTAAAGAAGTTATTGAACCATTAATCCAAAAAAAGTTAGTCTTGAATGTTAGTGGATTACTTTCTCCTAAATATAATAACAAAGCCACGAAGAATAATAATACAGGCTTATATCTAATGGTTTAAAGCATATAATCCATTAGGATATTAAAGAAAAGCAAACTAGTAAACATTTTCTACGTTTTAAAATATTTAACTTTCAAAAATAAAGCTTTAATTTTTTAAGAGATGGTAATGGTCTTTTTTGAAACAATTTTTTAGGGAAAAGAATCTTATAATTCAGATGAAAAATGCTTTATTATTATATAAACTGAAAGTCGAAATTTTGAATTAGACAGTTTTCGTATAATTATAGAGTTTAAGAAATTGAAAATTTTATATAATGCGATTTATCCCATTACATAAAATGCCTATTGTTAAAAGGGTGAAAATCAGGGAATAATTAATGTGTTTAATTTCACATAGACTTCTTATGCCTATCAAATTCAAAATTATTTTAAATATATACTATTATTCACCAAATTATAACAGGCATTAAAGCTGTGTTAATAACCTTACACATGTTCTGTTTATTATGTACATAAACATTTCTAATGGAATCGCTAGTCGAATGGTATCATAGTGGTGCTAAAAATTAAATTCTTCGCATAATTGTTTTTTTAACTGGACGTTGCCTTATCTGGCATAGTTACTTTTCATTTTACTTATAGACTAAGTAGAAATTAAACTAAAGCTTTCAAATGTGATTAATTATACAATAGAAGATAATCGCTTGATTAAATATTATAGGGAGAGTGTACTCAATCAGACACTTTTGCAAATTATTCTTAGGTTTATGAAATTTTTTAGGCATATGTATTAAAATACAAATACGTCAAATTACTTCAAAAACATTTTTAAACGAAATACATTATTTCTTAAAATTTAAAAGATACATAATTTTTTTAAATTTCAAAATCTTTCAGGCGACTTGATTTTTCATTTTTGATATTATTTTTCTTTTCTCTTGAGTGCCTGCCGTACTTGCTTGATCATAATTTCATTTAAATAAACCGCAATGTGTAGAAAGTGAATGTGATGAAGAAATAGGTGCATGACCAATTGTAATTGACCGAAGATTAATATTATACTAATATTTACTAATTTATAGAGCTTTATTTTTTTTATAAATTTCTTCATCAAAGCCAAAAGTCATATGCAACTGCTTAATCTGTTCAGCATTCTGAAACAGCATCTTCGATAAAAAATCATTTACAAGTTTTCTAATCGTGAAAATGGACGAATTTTGGATGACTTTGCCAAGTATAATTTTAACAACCAGGCAATCTTTTTGAAAAAAAATTCATTGTTTGAAAAGAAAGAAGACACTGTTATAAAAAGAAATGTGAAACACTGCTCGCGTCTGTGGATTAGTGCGGTTAACAAAAGTGCTGTTGTCAGACGATTAACCCTTTGAATTCGGAAAACTAATTCGATGCATAATTGTTCACCCAATACAAAGATTTGCTTCACGCATTGCAAAATAAACATACACAATTTGAAAAATTAATTCACAACTTTTTATCATTCTTGTAAGCATTTTTAACAATCAAAATTGAAAAAAAGTCTAATTTATGTGCGGATTTGAATGGTGTGATAGAGGAGGCACTATCCGAGTGCAAACAACTCTATTGTGATAAGTTTCTCTTAGCATCATTTATTTTACCACTTTACTGTCAACATTGCGGGGTGCTTGAGCTCTATATTTCATAATCCCCGGTTTGTTGATTATATTAACCCCCGTTTTGAAAAAACACTAAGGCTATTTTGGGTCGATTCTCGTAATTTTGAACAGCGGTCAGATGATTAGGAAGACACTTGAGCTGGCATAACACTCTCCAAGCTCTCACAACATATCAGTGGGGTGACGTATGGCCCCGACAGATTAAACGTGTACCAGACTTGCTTACATAACGGTTATTTGGTGAAATCGGGTCTCGAATCTAAAGCCCACCGATTTCGAGACCGAAACGTCATCACCAGGCCACCACGGCTTTCATTACCTCCGGAATTACCAGATGATATCCTGGTTTACAATATTGCATTATATTATTTAATATTCAATAATATTATATTTCATTGCGAATATCGTTTATTATCACACAATGGTGTACAATATTTGTGTGTTACTAAGGCTATTATTGTTTAGAGAAAACAACAACACATTTCAAATAATAAAGCACATGGAAATGCCAAAAATTTACATAGAAAGCTTGAAAAAAATCAGAATATCAATCACACTGCGCAAGAAGATTAAAAATTGCTTATGAAGATTAGATACCTACATTATAATATCTATCAGAATCCTATCACAATGTCATTTTTGCTGAGTCCTGCTGACACAGTGTGGCATCTAGTAATCAGTGCGAAATTCTAGGAGCACGTTTCTTTGTCTCTTATGTTCAAATATTGTTTATCAAATTCATTGATGATGATGACGTGTCCACGTTACCACGGAAAGGGGGTGCAGTAGCTTCTGAGGTTAAAGACCCCTGAGCACCTAAGGGCAGAAGTCTGACTTCTAGCTCATATGGAGATGAAACACATTCACATTCGCTTGCACAATTCCGTTTTACAGGGGGGCACATTCACACACCTCACAGATAGAACACAGACGAAGAACAACCATGCCCGAACCGGGTTTCGAACCAGGGACGCCTAGTTCACGGGGAAGTCACGCTACCCCCTATGCCAGGACGCCGGCTTGAAATTCATTGAATGAAGCATTTGCTCTTTTATCTGACTTTTAAATAAAGTTTTTGAATTATCGAATTTTTATAAAGGGGTGACTTTGCTTTAAAGATTGGACCGAATCAGGTCCAATCAGGCCAAGTTAAAATAAAGGCCAATCAATACAGGCCAAGTTAAAATAAAATACAGAGATCCGGTAATTCCGGAGAGCAAAAAATTTACCTCGAAACAGGAAACATTTATTACACTTAAAATTTATTACTATGCAATCGTTTAAATTTGTTCATTTTCTGGGTTGGCGCCGTGCCATGGAACATTGCCAAGATATAAAAATTGAGGTCAGTATGTTAGAAGATATTCGAACACTTGTTATCTCTGCCTTTCCCAAGACTTGATATATCCCTTTAAGCATTGCCAGTAGCACTGACGTGTCTACTTTCAGGGGTTTTCTTTTTTATGCCTGGTAAGGTATATACATCAAATTCATCCAAAAAGAAACGCAAAGATACCGTCCTCGTAATTTATGAGTTCTATTTTTTTTCCATTGCTGGAAAATCTTTTTGTAATATTTTGAGTTATACATATTTTGTGTAGTAATATATTTAAAGTGATAAATATAACTCTCCAGACTTCATAATTCTAAAATTCAAGCCTTAATAAATTATATGCAGGTCCATATACTGTGCAAAAAATGTATTTTGTTTCTGAATCTCATTGCTTAGTTTCTCTTTTGGATATAATAATCGATTAATCTCTTCGGCAGATAGTAAACTAGTAAGAAAAGATTAATGGTTTTAAAAATTTAAACTGTAATTAAATAGATATATAATTCCAAAAAGATGAATAAGCCCTAAACGTTTTCTGATTCCAAAAGATGGAAAACATTTAAAAAATGTATTTGAAGAAATAAGGATTTTTTTATAAAAATTTTACAATTATTCTCAAATAAAAAATGATTTCCTTTATTTCATTTCAAACAGCTGTTGTTTTAAACGAAATGAAGAAAAAATATATAAATAAGTAATCTAAAATTGTATTCCATTTTATGAAATATTCACATACAGAACTACTAACAAGGGGAGGGCACGAAATTAAAAATTCATTTCGGGATGAGATTTAGTATAATGGTAGTATACATTTGGAATGTTCACCCAGGAAAATATCAAAGTGCAATAGCAAGACAGTTTCGAGAAACTGGCCCTTAAACTTTCTACATAGCCTGTATACTAATAATGTATAATAAATTTGGGTCTCCTAAATACTACGCACGCGCCTTATCCAATATACTATTGGCGCATCGGCAAAAGCAACACATTATTAATATACCTGCTGGAAATATCGTTTGAAATTTAAAATTGTTGTCTTGCTTCTTTCGGAATGATAGAAAGAATGATATTTATTTTCTTATCGGCAATAAATACATGCATTGAAATTTAATGACATATAAAAGAAAAGTACAAATAATATTTATGCCTTTTTTTTTCGCTTTATTATTCGAGTGCTTTAGAGTAAACAACATTTTTTGTTTTTGTTTTTCCGTCTTCAGCAAAAACAAATAATTTTCTTGGCTATCCGACTCGTGAGCATCCAGCATACAACTGGCCATGTGAATAACAAGGATTTTCCAGGTTCAATCCGCACACTTGAAGGGATTGACCTTGTGCCTTGTTGATGATCACCATGGAAGAAAGTCGAATGGGGAACTAAGTCGTTTGTACTCTAAAGGCATGTTGGTAGAAATATTGAAAATGCGTGGAATCAGCATATTTTCTCCAATCGATTTTCTGTTAAGAGCAGTTGCCTCACTTCTTGACGCATATCGGTCTCTTGATTCTGATGCGCGTGATCAGGCAGCACATAATCGTTGTGTTTCGATTTTTGCCGCATGTTGAACGAGTTGTTTTATTGCTCGCTTGTATTTCCCCGTTTGTTTCAGGTGCTCAAATTATCTTATTTCTACGTGCTGCACTGGTAGATCTATTAAATGATTATTTTTTTATCGTAGCAATCAACACGATATACGCTTGCATAAACGAAATATCGTTTGTCGATTCACTGAATAAATAGAAGAAATTACTGTTTGCACTGGAAAATTTCCATTATATATAACTTAATAACGATTGGTATCAATAATGATAATTCTATTTTGTTTGTGTGAGATAAACTCTGAATAATATGTGCGGTTCATTGCAGATAAAATATTGTGCAAGCTGAATGACAACATTGCGTGCAGATGACTGTTTATTAATGAGAAGAAAAAGATAAGCACTTGCACTAAATATTTTATATTTCATTTCACTCACATTGATTGGCGTCTAGCTTAATAATTTTATTTTGTTTGATACATGTACGATTCACTCCGAATGACGTTTGCCATTTATTGTTTGTCGTTTTTAACTGTCAATTTTAAAATATAACCTTCGCGCAAGTGCAAACAATAAGTTGACCAAGTGTCATCGCAATCGGTTGAACGGTACGCAGCGCATAAGGCATGAACACACAAAAATTAATTTTTATACATTAGATAAGCTATGCAGAAAGATTAGGAACCACTTTCTCGAAATTGACTGGTTTTTGAGGTTTCATATTTTTGTGAGTAAACATTCTAAATCTTATCCCGGACTAAATTTCCAACCTCGTGCCCTCCCCTCGTAAGACTGAAGTAAATAATCTTAATCTTAATCTTAAATTTAAACGATCAATTCTTTTATATATATATATATATATATATATATATATATATATATATATATATATATATATATCGTGTATCTCGGAAGCAGCACTAACAATTTGGATCAAATCCTATATTTAGAAAATGTTTTGCTTTTTAAATTTATCTATAAAGCTATCTTTCCTGAAAAAACGAGATTTTAAACACACACACACACACACAAAAGACACACACACATTTTTTAATAAATAAATATTGACACTTGGCTATATGGAAGCTACATGCGCGCATCAGAAATGGAGATCTGATTCCACCGAAGAACCGTTGTGTAAGTGGACGTATTTCACGTTAAACACTTCTGAACCAGACGTCCTCTCGCTGGTATGGTGTGGAAGCTTGGAGAAGGGGTGCCAGCTCAGTTGTCCTCATCATCTGACCGCGGTTCAAAATTAGGTTGTCCGTCCCAAAATAGCCCTAATGTTGCTTTAAAATGGGACGTTGATATAAATTAACTAAATTTAACCGATATGGAGTAGTGGTTAGTGCTTCGGGCGCGCATGCATTTTTCTCATCCTCGATACCGCGTTTACAATTCAATAAGATCGCCTTTAAAACTTCAAATGCGTTATAAAATTAAATTTCATTTACAATTTTACAAAAAAGATAAATAACGAGAGTAGCTCAGTATCCAAATGCTTATATTACAAATGCCATACATTATTATTAAAATTTCTTATTGTACCATATAATTATATTATAATTACAACCAATATATTATATCAGAATTATCAATTATTTTATAACTTAAGGTGTACGTACATACTAGAAGATTTTTTTTTTAAATTTTAACTTTAAAAATCCAGTTTTTTTACAGTAGTTCCTTAATATATGTTTAAACTCATTTCAGTGATAAAAAACCATATTACACTAATTATTAATTCATTAAATAATATTTAAATGAGTTAATTAGCCTATTTTTTGTAACATGATATCTTAAATTCTAATTTGTACAGACACACAATGCTAGTTGGAAATGATGCCTAATATTAGTATTCATGGTATCTGTCTCAGTCAAGTTATAAAAATATACAGTTTTTTTTTTTTTTTTTAACCAATTTTTTCATCAGCGATGAATGAAAAAGCGAGAATTTTTTCTGTAATTTTAACTTTTAAATAGCTATTAAAAATTTATTTCTATAAATATAACTTTGATTGAAGCACAAAAAATCCACTATTTCATACAGATTATTTTGATATATAAATAATTGTATTTGGTTCATTCTTGTTGAATTATGATTGTTTGAATGAAGCAACTTAGTGGAAAATGAGTTTAAAACAAACCGAAACTAGAGTTTTTAATGAAAGTACTTCAAAAAAAATAATTATAACTCGAGAAATATTCCGAATATTGACAACATCTTGGTATCGTTTGAAAGTTAAAGGATCAGAAAAAATTTTGAAGCAATAAAAAATATTCTATATTTTGAACGATTTTCGAAGTTCCAAGTGTGTGCGTGCACCTTAAATAATTTTATTATTTATATATTTTATTCAATTATTACGTCCAAGGAAGACAATGCAAAAATTAAAAATTTTAAAAAAGTAAAATGACGAATTCGAAAATTCAAATGTTTTTAATAAAATTTATATCAATTTTCTTCAGGGAAATTAAATTGAAAAAAAAATACCTTTTTTTACAATTTAATACTTTTTAACGTTACTGTTGTTTATCGAAAAGTCTATTAAAAGAATACTTCGGAAGTTATTGTTGCTATTTCGAGGATCAGGAGAACTTAAGTAATTAGATTAACTTTTCACAGACTTCCATTTGCAAAAAAATGATAAACAGGAATTAAAGGCTTCATTCTCTTTTTTGTGATTCCATTTCGTTTTTTATTTATTCAAATTGAAGAAAAACTCTACTAGAGTAGAATCGTCCTCTACATTCAACTGAACATTCAGATATTATTTACATCTACATGCTCTTTCTGAAATCGTTTGCTTCTAGCAGTACACAATCAATTATTCATTGATGTTTTTTAATGGAGCTTCACTTGAAAAAAAGAATCGTTTTCTAGATTAATCTTATAATATATTTACAAACGAAAAGAGTTTTTTTTTCTTTGTTTCAAAAAACAGCATGAATTGGGAATTTATATCATTGTCTAAAACTGAAAGCAATGGCTTTTCTTTCTTCTTTTATGGCTGAGGATTTTTAATTTTTAATAGATAAATAATTTCAAATCCAAAAGATTAGAAAATAGTTTGCTTTCTTCTTAGCTTAGAGATGTATCGTTTAAAATTTCTTATTATATTTCTTAGTTCGATGATTTTGGTGGAGATTTGGCAAGTATTATGTTTTCTTCCTTTTCGAGAAAATTGGAATCTCTTCTTTTACCAGAATGTAAGAAGATAGCATTACTGTGTTAAAAACTATCCAGTGTTATGATGTACGTTTAAGTAATAGTAAAGAATAAACTGAAATATCTGATGTTTTGTTGTTTAATAGCTGTTTTATTATCGTGAAAGATTATTCGTTCCATTGCAATTTTTTGGACGTAGATATAAAATAATAAGAATTGTTACAAGAAATAAGAATTGTTATAAGGAAAGGAAAGAATTGTTATAAGGAAAGGAAAGAATTGTTATAAGGAAAGGAAAGAATTGTTATAAGAAATATAGTATTGTTAATTGTTATAAAAATAAGAATTGTTATAAGAAAAGAAAAAGCTCCAACTATACAAAATTAATATCAATGGTAAGTAATTTTTTTCCAGAATTTTAAAAAGCAGAATGAATGGTTTGTATACACTTTAATGGATATTTTCATGATATTCTCATTTCAAATAAATTTTTGACTACGTTAAAATTATTTTTAATGATAATGCCGACTATTTCATTATTAATTTTTTTATCTATGAGAAGTTTTCTTTATAAAGATCTGTAAATTTTGTTTCCATGTTCATTATTTCAAAGATTGCATTCTTTTTTTTCCAAATGAATATAATAACGTTTTAATCCTAATGATATCCATAAAAGAAATTTTCTAAACTGCTAAATTTTTCTAAATACTTTTTTACGAACCACCTGATAATTTAAAACCTAACGTATATTTTATATTCCAATTTGATACAAATTTTACCCGATATGTTCTTCAGTTCCAGAGCTACATCGTAAGTAATCTGTTCACTTGCCCAGTTTTAGCAATTTATTTATTCTTCACAATGTGGGGAAAAAAACCCTAAAAACTTCATGATATTTATCATCTGCCTTAGTACTGAAAGGTAGGAATGCTATTTCGGAGGAATTGGGTAATATATTTCTTAAATTTTCTTCTGAATCTATCAATTCGTTTGATAAACTTTTTAAAAGAATATCTTGCTTGAAATATTTTTTTAGTCATAAAAGGGATATATCTTTCAATTTTTAATGCACTTTGGTTTTTTCTCGTAAATATATTTTTATTTCATATATGTTTTTTTTTTTTTTCATACAGAACGTAGTCGCATATTTTAACCCTTAACTGGAGACATGAATTTCCTCAAGCGGCCAGAGACATGAAATCAAATTTGGTATTTTTTCCTTTTGGCTTTTGTAAACAGCATTGGAATTTATTATGGAAACATAATACATTCTAAGAGTCATGCAGTTGCTAAAACATTGATATTAAAAATGTTAAATGTTATAATATTAAATGTTGGAAAGATGTTAAAAGGAAAACATAAAGGATCTTTTAATGAGTATTTACTTCGGTTTGATATTACGGAATTATACTAATGTTAATAACAGTTAGAATTTAACAAACAAAAATGAAAAATACGATATTTAAAAATATTTTTAAGAATATTTCTTTATTCTATTTACATTATTTAAATTAAAACATTTTCAAAAACTTCCCAAGAAATTTTTCCCAATTTTTCAAAAATAAATATCAAATTTGGTTGTCCTAGGACAAACTAGTACAAAATTTGAAAGAATTTTGGATCGAACAGATCCATCAGACATAATACAGCATAAGACATTATATAGCTTATAAATACTATTATGATCAAAATAATCCCAGGCATTTCCACTTCCATATCAACAACTTTCTTCTTTTCTGTTGCCTTTCTGTCAGAAACAGAAAAAGTGAAAGACCATCTGAAAAATATCCTTTCCAGAGTCGATGTCAATTGCATCTGTTCTGAATGCATTCATCTGATGAGCTCCTAAAAGGCGGAATTAAGACTTTCTTCCAGTTTTCTCCCGCATTATGTCTCGCCAGAATGAGCCGCTAGAGCCAAGAAGAGGTTCCTTCTGATATTTCCTTTGGCAATGCATACTTCAGAGTCTCAGAATTGTGTCAGAAGATAATAATTCAATTTTCATAAATGATTAAAATATTCTGTTTAAAATCATTTTTATTAATAAAGAGTCATTCATAAAAATAAAGTTACATCGTAATTTCTAGGAAAATTATTAATCAAACTCTAATTTCTAGGTACTATTTCAGTTTTATTTTTATATGTAGTATCCTTATATTCAGTTTCTTTTAGTGGGTGGTTTCTATTTTATATCGTTGATGAATTTCGAAATTTTAAATTATTTATTTAATTTCAATTTTTCTCAACAGTTCTGTTTGTTGTATTTTTAAATACATACAAATTTTGGAACTGGAATATATAGATATTTCGTTATTTGTTGGGTATTTCTGAGTGCAGTGTTATAGTTTTTGTGTGATGGACATTTAAATAATTGGTGTTGCATTTTGAATTTGTTTCGAAAATGTAAAAATCGCTAATGAAAATTTATTGATTTTTTTTTTCATTTTCCGTATACGTAGTATAGAGAAAGTATTATAATCTTCAAACTCGAAATTTTGAAGTCCAGACCTCCAAGTTTCAGAATTTTCTGAGTTAGAAACATTTTAAAAAACTATCGATCTGTCTGTGACGAAGATAGCTGAAAACGCTTTGAGCTAGACAAGTGAATTTTGCATACGTTCTTTACATCAAATTTGTAGATTTGTATCAAATTTTGAGCTAAATCTTTTCAGAGAAAGTCTGTCTGTCCATCAGTTCGGGTATAAGTTAGCGCAATAACTACAAAACGAAGATAATTAGATTGATAAAATTTGGCAGGAATATTCAACATCGATAGAGTAGATGCCTGTCAAATTTTGAGAGAAATTCAAGTGGGGGTTGGTCTCTCAGTCTGCACTTTCCAAAACATATAAATGTTGTAGCTCAGAAACGTATTGACTTAAATATATCAAATTTCGAATGATATATTTTAACTGCAAGTGTATTTTTATGTCAAATTTCAATCAGATGGAAAAAATACTTCTAAATCACAAATTCGATTTTCGAATGCTATTAACCGCATGTCAGGGATTAATCGCCAAAAGTTCGCCAAGGATGATAAGATAGATACAGTGAAAATGTTAAATACCCACCAGGGGTTTATAGCAGTCGGCCACAACAAATCCTGGGGTGTCGGCTGTACACTTGAAGAAGAGGTTGATATTTCGTAGCTGTTACATTCATTTTATGTATTGTACGAAAATTCCATGGAAGACGTTTTGCGGAATAGCACATTTTAGAGAAAATGCAGGAAATTTTTGGGAAGACCATTTTAGCGTGTTTCTTGTGAGATTGAAGATACTCTATGAAGACCATGCTAAAATGTAGGTACACGAAGAGCCACACTATTTTTTAAAATTCTTTGAGTTGACTATGCTTTACTTTTAAAGATTAAAAAACAAACAAAAAAAAAACAAGAAAATGAGGTTGTGCGGTTAAATACAACACTTTTGGATAATAAAATAAGTTTTAAATCTATAATCCGAAATATCATAACATGAAATAACATTAGCCTTTTTTTCTCTTATCTTCGGGCAGTCAACTTCATTCGAAACGAGTTTTATATCATCCAACGAACAGAGAGCTTGTTTATATGTATGGCAACCTATTCAGAAGATTTGACTCATAGAAGTTACATATTTTACTTACTACTTTCTTTAATTATGTATTTTAAAAAAATTGTCTTTTTCGCGACACTAATAACAAATAGCATGAGTATTAGAAAAATTACTATGTTTAAATGTAAATTTTTTTCCGAACACGATCCAACCTTTTACCAATCAGTAATGTTCCATGTAGTGATGTTATTCTATATGTGCTGTGGAAAAAGGATTCAAACGATAAGTTTGCAGGTTCATGAATTTGTATAATAAATAATGCTAAAATGGTCTCGCATTTATTTGTAAACGTTCTTTCCTTTTTTATTTTGAAAGAAAAAAAACATTAAATCCCTAACGATTGTCAGTATTTTTTATAAAATATTTTACACGTTAATATCCTTTTCACCAGAAATTCCGTTGCAAACGTGGATAATTCTGCTTAAATTGTTTTTTTAAGAAGTAATTTAGGGAAAAGCAATTAGCTAAGGAACGATAAAATGGCGGACACTATTTAATACCTTTTCATTCTGCTTAACTTTATAACATTCCTATTACGAAGAAAATATTTGAACCATGGTAAAAAAACAAATTCTGACATTTCTTTGACAATGTTAAGCGCAATAAAACCATCAAAGAGTTCTGGCACATCTTTTTGATAATATATATACTGAGCCTGTCGTAATCGTGTGAGCGATCCAGCTGTTGCTGACAGTCGTATCTCTCCGATTTCTAGAATGATATGACATACTATAATAGTCTTCCTGCAGTAAACCACGCAATTTTGAATGAAGTATGGAACGAAGATATCAATAAACGTACGAAACGTAGTTGAGATTTTAGCCGGTTATAACAGCTTCTATTTACTCATAATCATAATAGTTATTGTTTTTAAATGGCGATTCTAAGGAAAGGAGAAAAATTCTGTAGAATAATATAACTGTGCATCATTATCATTATCATTATCTATTAATAAAATTATCTCATGATGTATAAATTTAATAATAATTCATCTAATCACCATTATTATCCACAATTAAACCTTTTTTTTGCAATAAGATGAATTTAAAATCAACAACCATAATATCTTCAAATCATTTACCGCTAAAGAATCCATTCTGACAATCTTTTTTTAATGGATAAAATTCTCGAGAAAATGGTCGAGAGGTGTTTTATTTTCTAGTTTGAATTATCTATTACATAGTAAATGAAATTGTGGCAATAAATTAATCAATGTTTAAGAAAGCCATTGTTTTAATGTAAAGTTTCAACAGAGATGTGAGCCTTTAGACCGAAATATCGTACATAATAATGTTTTAGGCTTCATTTTTATAAAATTTTTAAAATTTGCTCTTAGCAGAATTACACATAGCAGAGATGTCATAGGCGCAAAAAAGACATATATAAGACTGTTGATACATGTACGTGTGTCTAAACGCAGTAACTGAAAAAAATAAAATAAATGTTGTAAAATTACTTAAAAATTTAATAAAATTGTATAAAACGATTACACAGGAATAAAATTGATCCCGTTGAAACTTTATGCTTCGAATACTAAAGTGATGCAAAAATAAATTTTGTGCTATGATGTACCCCAAATTTACTGTGGGGTTGGGGAAGGGCGGAATCTAAAAAAAATCGAAGAAAATTATGAAAATCATTAATTAATTAATGTCAGCAGCGCCAGAAGTAAGCACGTGAAATAACTGTTATGTTCTCTAAATCCAACGATCTATCCACAAAGCGTTTTGATGTTTTTCTTACTTTAGCGTATACGCAGTTTATAGGAAGTATTGTTATCACCGAAACATTCAAACTCGAGATTTTGACGAATCTTTGCGTTTAAAACCACCCTGATTTCGTATATAATTATTGTATCATTACGTCCCCCTGTGATTAAGATACAGGTGATTATCAAAATAATGGAAACATCTTATATTTGTAAAGAATCCCTTATTAGTATGGTGTAGGACCGCCTTTGGCATGTAAAACAGCTTCGATTTGGCTAGGAATCGATTCACACAAGTGTTGAATAGTATTTAGAGGAATATTGCACCATTCGTCGTGGAGATATTGTGAAAGTTCTAGGAGAGATGCCAGTAGAGGATATCTATTCCGTATTGAATGCTCGAAAATAGACCATAACGGCTCAATTATATTGAGGTCTGGTGAGTGAGCAGTCCAGGGCAGATATTTCACTTCATCCTCGTGTTCATCAAACCATGATTGAGCAAGTCTCACCGCAAAGATAGGTATATTATCATTCTGGAAAATTCCATCTCTTGCAGGAAACAAAGTTTTCATCATAGGATGGACCTGGTAATCTAAAATTTATCTATACTTCTCCCCAGTGATCCTTCCTTTTAGGTTTACGATTGGTCCAACAGAAAACTACTTTCCATATTACTTTCTTCTGCTTATCAATCGACCAGGTTTTGTGAGTGCGACACCACTGTAGACGATGATTATCATTAACATCTATGCCAAGTGCCTTAAGAATTGCTGCTCTGCCATAAATGTTCTGTTTATGAAGGCGCTTTCTAACTGACACTGGAGAATCCAGATGGGTATTGATCTCCGCGGTCATTTTTGCTGCAGTTGTTCGCTTTTGAGACATTACAGTCCGCTTCAATACTTGTCGGTCTCTTTCACTGAGTTTCTCTTTCCGTCCACTATTTTGCTTTGCCGAGCTTGTCTTGTCACGCTGTGTGTATGCCGTCATGACATTAGATACCGTACCTCTAGTAACGCCGAGAAGTTTGGATGTTTCGGTCACACTTGCTTCAGCTAGACGGAGTCCTACAATTTGGTATCTTTAAACATCTGAGAGGTCCAACATTGAAAAACATCCAAGAATTACAGAACTTGAATAAAACTAATACGTACTTTCAGAATATATACATTGGTGGCTATAATTATATTTTAATGCTTACGAAGCGCATTCAAAAATGTTACTTTTATTCACATGTGTTTCCATTATTTTGATAATCACCTGTATCTCAAAAATGTTTTGAACTAGATGAAAGAAATTTGGTTAATAGACTTTAAACCAAATTTGTATTATTTCTGTCAAGTTTTGAACGAAATTCATTCCAAGAAGTCTGTCTGTCTGGCTGTTCAAATACAAATGATCTTGATAAATTTAAATTGCAAAGAGCTAGATAAAGAAAACGCATTTAGCATCTAAAAATGTATATTCTTATCGCAATTTGAAAAAAGTGATCACTCCAGTGTTACACGCCATAGCTTAAATTGTTTACTTGTCTAAAGCAATAGTCCTATATTAAACGGCCTGGTCTGTAGCAAGCCAACATACACACATTCATCTCTAATATTTGTGGAGATATTAATCATTGAAGTTGATATCAAAAAAGAAAACTTCATACATTTACCATAGCAATAACACATATTTTGAAAAGTAGGGACTCTTTCTCTCTATTAATTGCATTACCAATTATATCTGAATTAAAAGCAGTTACGTAATTGTATTATTTGAAATTATTTTCACTTTCTTCAAAGAGACTGTAACCTTTAAAAAATTTCTGAAAAACAATATGGTTCGAATATAAATATAAATTAAAAATCTTACTGTACGTTTTCTTAACTAACTGGATCGATCGAAGGAAAGACCGAAAAAAAAGAAGCAGGTATCTATTGTATTCAAAGATAAAAAGGGATTTATTGTCTTAAGTTTAATGGCTTTCTAGACAAACAGAAGTTAATCTAGTTCGAAATCTATTTAGCCTCACAATAGAGTCGAAAGCTTCAATCAGAACATGGCGTCAGGTTTAAGGTATTTGCTTTGTAACGTTTCTCTTTATTATTGGCAAAATGTCTTTCTATTAAGATTGGCGATAATTACTGCACCACAAATATTCTGATTTCTAGCATATTTTGATTTAAAAATCTGAACAAAACCTTGTAATCATGAAAAGAATACTTATTTTTGGAATTTAAATTAAAAAAATACAATTCTTTTAATCGCATGTCATGATCTATGTATATATGGAATTTCTTTTCACACATATTGGCTTTTGAAATGTTATGGTTGTTCTAATCTATATAAATAAAAATGTAAATGTTCGTTTGTTCAAAATCTTGCATCTTCGAAAGTTTTGCACGACTGCTTTCAAATTTTGATACAACGTTGCATTCGAATACGAGCGTGGTTTTATACAGGGTGTTGCCGAATTCGTCCGACAAATTCCGAGGGGTGATAATAGGCATCAAGAGGATAAAAAAATCATTATACAACATAGGGTTCCAAATGTCGTTTAGTAGGAGAAAATCGCAAAAATATAGGAAGTTCGAGAATTGTTGAAACTGTAAAAATTAATACAAATATAACTAATGATGTTTTAACAATGATTTTTTTGAAAATGAAAGCACATTTTTAAAAGTTTATTTTCATGCAGGTAACATGCACATTTGATGATCTAGGGGGTCGTAAATTAGTGAAAAAGAAAAAGTAATTTAGAATACATATTTGCAAAAATATTAAAATTTGAAGAAAAATAAAAGCTTGAAAATGTAAGGAATTTTACATTCTATAATTTGATATAAGCATGTAGTGGGAAAACTCGGGAGTTTTTAAGATATTCAAGAAAAACTAAAATGGGAACCAGAAAACATCGCTGCAACATCAGAACCGATGTTCGCAGAGAGCGTTGTCAAATTCGAAAGAATAAATTCAGAAGAGTATAATAGGCATTAAGTAGATGAAAAATCACCAGAAAACATAGGGTCACAGCTAACATTTTTCAGTGAAAATCACAAATCGAGTGGAGTTCGCACGCTAGATTCTTGCTGCCACACAGGAAGATGTACACTTTTCTGATAGAGTTTCATTCTCAGATAATGCCTGCTTTATGAGAGAATGGGATTTAACACGCTCCAGAGGAATATTATATCATTCGACATCACTATCTCTATGAATGCACAACATGAGTTTGATATTAACATCGTGGCAGGGTCATCTCGTGGGATCGTATCTTGTACCCGAACGCTTCAATGGCACAAAGCACCTTCTTTTCTTCCAGCACGTTCCTCCTCGTATACTGCAGACAACACCGACAGTTGTACGCCAGAACATTTTGTTAATGGATGATGGAGCACTTGCACATTTTTGGTTGAATTCCTGAAATCTAAATTGTTGCTTGCGAATGAAGTTTAACGACCAGCAATTCTGCAATGCTCATTAACGAACACTTGCTCGCTGCTTTTATTTGCTTACGAACACTTGCTCGCTGCTTGTCAGTAAATATGCCTATTACAACATCTTATAACTCCCGAGTACACAGTTCGAGACTATCCGGTTTCCGTACTATCCGGCCTAATGTTCTTTTATTGTAATTAAACGAGGAAGGCAAGGCAACCATTAAGTCGTCTATTAAAGACTTTTTCAAAACCTGAAAACTGTAAGTTTTGTCCCTTATCTTAGTGTTACCTTTTCATATCTGTATAATCATTTATCACTAAAGAATAAAATCAGTTTGAGCCAGTTTTCTTAGGTTTACGATATATGCTGAGGCTTTGTTTATGTTTCTTGCATTTAAATTGGGAATAACAGAATTTATATTGAAATGTGAACAGTTTTTAGCCTTTAACTTACTTTTTCTCTAATTAATTCTTGAGACGTGCAGTGCAGCATATAAACATACATAAACTGCCAGTACAGAACCTTCTATTTTAACTAGACGTGGTACCGGCAACTGCTTCTATGATTCACCAGGCCACGGCTGCAATCAAATTGAGATAAATGGAGAACTTAGTATTCAATAAGAAGTGAGAAAATTCGTATTATAACAGTGAGTTGTGGATAAAAACTTTGTCTTTTGGAATTGGTGGGCAAAGAAAGGAATTCATTGAACTCCGATGTGTCCGGCTTTTTTGTTATCCGGCCAGTCGTTCCGCCGCATAGGCCAGATACTCGAGAATGCACTGTAATTGAAAATTGCCAGCGGTACCTCTTTACTCAGTGCACTTTAAGTTTTAAACTTATCGGGAAACAGCCGATACTGGGATGTATGTATTACCGACGCTTGCAATACTGCAAATCCAAATCAAATTCGAACATTGTTTGCAATCATACTGATCAACTATTTTCCTTCAACTCCAAAGAATTATGGAGAAATATAACAGCTACAACGACTCGTGGTTGGGTACAGCTTGTAATTTATAAAAAGTTTCACGAAATTTAAAATTTGATGATGAATAATGGATTAGCTGAAATGAAATTGCATCAGCACAATTACACAGAAGTCCTTCGCAAAAGCAATTTTTTATATAAAAAGTTTTATTTCTTTTGATGACTGAATTCTTGGTACTCTGAATCTGTAAATAATAAATATTTATTGTCATTAATTTTAGCTTCGCTTTAAGTGAATATCTGCAATTTGTCCAATTACGTTTACACTGAAATGAATAGAAAGGATTAGGTTTTCATATAGCGTTTAATGTAATAATGTTTATATCACAAAATTTTAATTAAATGAGTAAAAATTTAATTAAATGTTTTTTCATTAGCTTCAGAGCATATTATTGTGCGAAATTAAAATTCAAGAAATTGGCTTTTCGAGTTTAAAAATTGTATTCTTTTAAGATTTTCCTCTCTAATTTTAATAAACTTTTTAATGAATTCAGAGATATTTTACAATAATATTATAACTGCTTAATTTAATACATTTACACATATGAATTTTATAATGAATTTAAAAGCATTTTTTTTTTTAATTTTTAGTGTTGATTAAAAAATGTGATTAATTTTTTTATGATTATAACGACAGGCGAATGAAATTTAAAATTGTATGCTAATACATTTTTATCATGTTTTGAACTATTGTTTTGAACATCCTTTCGATATTTACATTAGAATTTCATATATTTTGAAATCTCTGTAAGTTTGAAATTTCTCTAACTCTGTAAAAAATATTAAGTATAAAAATTTCACCTGTTTTTTAGCGGATAATGATGGAAAAAAAACTGCTTCATTGTTCACCCCAAAAATTCTTTGAATGCTCTCTGAAAAAGATGCCCTCCTCCCCCCACGAACTGCATAATACTTCGGACCTTGAGCAGCAATGCAAACACTACGAATGGTCAGATGTTTTACAGGGGTCGGGATAGCCTGGTTGGTAGGGCATTAGATTCGCATCCTTTGGGTTCGAACCCCACAGGACAAAGACTCTCCATGTGTGTGGTGGCTGGCGCACGTATAAATCTGTCGTGGTCACAAAATCCTCCATGTCGAAAGTAATACCAATGGAGGTGCTGGATCAGGGGTGATCGTTCTCTGTTTCAGGTCTAAATTAAGATCTGTGGATGAGTGAATGAAATGCCTGAATGAAGTCCGCCCCGTAAAAAGGGTTGTGACGCTTGAGTAGCTAAGACGTACTTTTGGCCCTAGATGGCTCTACTGAAAAACAAGAGACGCACCCTTGGCTTCAAATGACTGACTTCGTCAGTGGGCTTGTCTATGTCAAGCGCCATAGCAACAACAGTAAGATATTTTTCCGCGGATAAGAATTATGAGCCTCCAAGCATAGTTAAGAAAATCGGTAGTTGTGTAATATTAATCTCATACCATGATGAAGATTAGTTATAAAGCAATTTATTATCCTGCGATTAATCACAAGTATACGGTTTTTTCCATTCTTTTTATTTCAGCTCTCGGAATCAAAATTTGACACATAATTACAGTTGTAGTTACAAAGCACAATACCAAATGTCTGTGAGTTGTAGATTTTGCAGAAACATGCCAAAATATATCAAAATGCATTCAGCTCCAGATGATGCTTATTTACAATTTGCATGATAAAACGCCTGTCCAAATTTAATCTATCTTTTTCCATTTCTAAATTACCTTCTTAAATTTTATGCGAAAACAGCAGTACAAACAGACTTTATCTGAAGGACTTCAGTTCAAAATTTGATACAAGTCTACAAATTTGATGCAAGGACCATAAACAAAATTCCATCAACCTTTGAGCTCAAATTGTTTTTGAATTATTGTGTTCATAGAAAGACATATAATTTCTAAAATGTGGTTTGCAGATTCAGAGATCTGACACCTTAAATTCGTCAACATATTGTGCTCGACTCCAAAGGGTTTTAAAGGAGGATTAAGTTTTAGGAATCGGTTTATAAGTTTAGGAATAATCAGGAATAAGTTTAGTTTTTTTCCTGAAAACGGTTTAGAGTAGATTTGCATTCAACAGGTATGCTCTTTGCCTTTATATCTTATTAATGTTGTTTTGGATTTTATAGTTGGATAATTGTCTTGTAGTAGTTTGATTTGATTCGATTTTGTTGTGGTTTGGCTTAAATTTGAATTTTGAAGGATTTGTTTACTACATTAGTATTTTGTTGATTATTGCCTAATTTTAATATTATTACTTTATTTATAACAATTCTTGTCTTCCTAAAATCACAATTTTTAAGGGATTTTTGTGTCACAAGGGGTTAATACTTTGATGCAAATCTGATCTGACACAGAAAAAACTCCCTGGCTTGAATCCCTGCTTGAGGATAATGATAAACTCTTCAGGCCAAATTCATCATTTACTTCATTTTTTTAAATTCCATTTTATTCTTTTTTTTTTTTTGCAATTTAAGCTTAATATTTACACGTGAGAACATGATGTTGTTTTGAAGCTCTAAATCTAGTAGGCAATGAATATTGAAGCTCGAAATAGCGTAGGCAATGAATAAAGCAAAAATGACAATTTTGATCATCCTTTAATCGCATATATATATATTTTACCTGCTTTTACCAGTGTTGCATTATTATTACGTATGCTTCTTTGAGAGCAGATGCGTTTTTAAAAGGTTGACGTAGAACTACGACAGCACAGCAGTTATTTCATCTCAAAATCAGCCGAGAATAAAAAATTTTGCCAGCTAGAAAAATTAAAAATGAAAGTATATATATATATATATATATATATATATATATATATATATATATATATATATATATATATATATATATATAGAAAAATTAAAAATGAAAGTATATATATATTAAACTCTTAATTTAAACCAAATTAATTTCCAAAGCTTTATCTTAATTTAGCCCATAGTAATTTCATGCACTTATTTCCTGACGCAATTTCACTTCTGTTTGATTAATTCAACTGAAACTGTATAAAAATTACTGCGCAATCATTTCTACGTATCAAATGAAAGTGATCCTTTCGTTGCCCTAGACAAAGGTCAACACGTGTATTGAATTGACATGTGGTTAGAAAATCCATGTTATACTAGTAATCATTTGTTTCGCGCCTTTTCTTACTTCTGCATTTGTGCATCGTTGCGCCTTCTTTTAAGTAAATCATTTTTCTCTCTCTCTCTCTCTCTATATATATATAATTTCCATTATATAATTAATTTCAATTTATTTATTTCTAATTTGAATAGATAGGTAACATAATGGATAAAGCTTACTCACTAGTTATCAACGTTTACTTTATTTAATAACAATTCTGAAATACGGCATTTGAACATGCTAGAAACAAAAATAAAATTTATATATATATATATATATATATATATATATATATATATATATATATATATATATATATATATATATATATATATATATATATATATATTATTTTGCAATCCAGCACTCAGGCTTCTATTTGTTTGCAAAAAGCAATCCGAAGCTCTCTTTCTTTCTTACTCAACAAGTTTCCTCTTAGCTCTGTACTTTCTTTACAAAAGATAAAAAAATGTAAAGAAACTGTTTTTTTTCAGTGGATCTTTTCAGAGTCAATGAGAATGTTTCTGTTCTGTACTTTTATCTAATTAGCGAACGGAAGTAATTTGTCAAAAACAGAAAAAAAGTCGTCTGCGTTCTATTGACAGATATTATGCCTCCTGGAATGAGGAGATAAAATTGAATTAGGCGACATCCAATACTTCTGAGTAAGAACATATTGTCGAATACATCTATATTCCTTCATATATTCCAATTCTTTTAGTTAAATAAATTCTATTAAGCTTGTGGTTTTATTATCTGAAACTTATTATATTGCATTTGATTCATTATTTGTCAGACAACAAAGTTACGTAAAAGATAAATTAATGTTAAATTCTTTCTTTCTTTCTTTTTTTATTTTTACATTTTAACTGGCATCATGGTGTCGTTTGATCTTAATAATCCTTTTAATCAACCACATCATGAAAATAAAAATATATCTTGACTTCCTTTTCACCTAGTGTGCATTTTAACATCTATATTCATTCTAAATGGCTGAGACAGTGGGACCTGGAGATAAATAATAAACTTCATGTTATCATACCCCATGTGTAACTTTGGCCATCTTTAGAGAACAGAAAAGCAGATACTATTTTAACTCCTTTACGCATTGGACACACCTAGATTCACCCATATTCACTTGTTGCTAGGTGAACAACCGTCTCTGTGTTCGAGATGTAATTGTCAAATGTCTGCCCCATACATATTGTCACGTAGATACTTTAGTGTGGAACGCAATGACACACACAAGAAGCAGAGCTAAACCAATTCATTAATTCAACTCTGAACTCAGAATACAGCAACTGACAGATCTTCTGCTTTTATACTAACAGGGAAAGTTCCAGAATACTTTTCTGGAGATAGTAAGAAAAGTCCAGAGCACTTGTCTGGTAAACTAAAGTATTTTCCAGAATCTTCTGGAACATGAAATAAAGGAAAACATAAAATCAAGGAATTAAATATTTGCATAGACTGTGAATCGCATTGTCTCTAGCGGGATTCGAACTCTTGATTAAGAGACTAGTGCTATGTCCATTCAACCATGGAGAGTCGACAGTCTATTTTCAATCCGGCAATATTGTCAGATTGCCCAAATTTCAATGCCCTGCGTTTACAGTTTTTTCAAAAGTTTTGCACTCCATTTTCTTTCTTGCTTGATAAGATACCTCGTGTCCAACTCTTTGCATTTTTAAAGCCCATAAATTTTTATCCATTTATTTAATTCTTGGTTACATTTTAGAGTTTCGCCTCATTTTTGTTCTTCGATGACTGTTTCAAAATGATATCATTTTACCTATTGTTTCGAGCAGCATGGTTAACATCATGGGTTTTGCGCTAGAAAATTCCAAACAAATCAAAATCAAAATTTAACCTATTGAATGGAATGTAGAGTTTCTGTAATCATTCGAATTTTCGTTCTTTTATATAGGGCATAAAGTTACTGTGGTGGCGGGAAAGCCTCACAAGTAGTATATGCAATAAAAATATTCAGAGTTACTGCCGCATTTATTAAAATTTTGATTTTAATTTCGCATAAATTCTATATTTGATGTGTAAGACTGATATAAATGATCAGTTTAAATTGCTTTATACATTCAAAATTCCAATTCCGAATTTCAAAATTTTATTTTTAGACTAGTAGGTATGCACAGAATTGCGTCATTGAACATTATAAATCAAAATGAATTTATTCAAATACGGTGTAAAAAGCCTTCCGCTAATTTCTTTCTTTAAAATATTGTTATTATGTTTTAATATTACTGTAGGCTTTAAATCATTCAGTTTCAAGGATTAAATAAAACAAAAAAAATCGATTTATCAAAAGAAATAACACTGATTAAATAATATTGTTAACCAAAATAATGAAAATGAAGCTGAACAAAATGAACAACAACGATAAAAAAAACAGTCCTGCAATGAACAAACACGGATATACAACTACATTGATTTGGAACAAAACTTGACCATTCATAGGCGTAACAAGATTACATTTACAATAACAATTACAATTACAGTTACAATCATAAGTATAGTTCTCCATGGAGCGAACTCTTCTTGTGGTTCCAACACAGGTTACAAATGAATGGGATAAAATTAAATCCCAATGCCAGATTTTTCCGATGCCAGTTATGCGTTAACAAGCTAATCTTTGGAACGCGAAATGATTTTCAACAGTTCTAGACTTTTCAATACAAAATCATTACTCTTTTCTGCTTTATATTATTTTTTATAAAACTATTAGCTGGACTAAAATGATATGAAAAAATATCCCCATAGGGCAGAATGTTTAAATTTTTTATCTATCCTAAAAAATAGTATTTCAATTAAAACTGGTTCTGTAAATACTCTCTCTATTCATTAACAATAGTAGGAGTTGATAGAATTTACTTAATACATAAAAAATAACACCAAATTAACTCTTTCTAGGACCGTGGGAAGTATGCTTCCCACCAAATTTATGTAGATTGTATGAAATTATGTAGGTTGGCATAAGTTCTAACAATTTTTTTTAGTAAGTCAGAAACTTAGATGCTTCTGTTCTTTATCTCAGACAAAATGAGTTGTCTTGATTTGTTACTTAATTATTAATTAACCAAATTTATTAATTAATCAAATTAAACTTATCTAATCAGCAAAATGAATCCCTTTTCTTATTCTAATTTCAAGCCTAAAAATATTTTAACATAATATGACTAGAAAAAAATGGCCCTTTAAAGGGTGAAATAAATGTAGCAAGAAGCATTTACTATCAAAACCATAGATTAAAATTATATAGTAATTTAAAACTATTGCTCCAAATTACTATTTTGAATGGTCAGATCGTTTCTCAATTTTTTTAATATTTTAGATTCTACATTTTAAACATCTAGGTAGGGTTGCTTTGCTGTAAATCTACACTTTCCTTTCCTTTTCTATGAGAGATCATTTGATATTGGTTGAATCTCAACTATTGGATTTTTCTTTATTCATGGCTGAATGATTTAAGAATGACAGACGTCGGTTTTCTCAAACAAAATTGTATTTAAGATTTAATGAGCTACAGTCACAAACTAACAGATGCAATACATTTAACACATAAAACAATTTAGACAAATCTTAATGACGTTACATTTCCAACGGCAAGAAGTTGACTACCTGTTTCTCTGTATATCTGCTAGAGGACTATCCTTCTATTTGTTACTCATTAAATTCGAAATTATGTAAATTTAAAGACTTCAGGGATTTGCGCTGCTTATTTTATGATACAATTTTTCTAAGAGAAATATGTCTCAGTTTTTCAAATTTTTCTGTATAATCTTTATACCTATGTCCACAGTATCATTTTTTCAAAGAATTCACAATATATTCACTTGATATTTATTATCAGAAACACGTACCCAAATTTTTGAAATGGTCATTATGTTGTAATTAAATTGTTTTTCTGAAAAAGTAATTTCATCTGTCTGTCTCTCTTCGTTTTTTTATTTATCAAGAACTCGACAATAACAAGTAGATATATTTTTGAAATTCTTTTTTTATTATTATTTTACTTTCAAAACTGAAATAAAACATATGCTTTCGATCAGTGGATTAAATAATTATAATTCGTAATAATTAATTTACCTAATAATTGAAACACAGACAGAAATAAATGATAGATATAATGAAACATTGATTTTAGTTGAAGGTTTCACAATTTTCCTCTAAAATATAACTTGCAGCTGCATTTGATAATAATTCCCATTTAAATATTATTGTGGCACTGTTATTATGGTACAGAAGAAATATTTAATATGAAAGAAGACAACAATATATAAGAAACTTGTAATTCTTTTAAAATAATATACATTCTTTCTACGAATTCGAAATACCAAAAAGTCTATCCGCCTTATCTGAAATCAATAATTCCTCCAAAATTTAAGAAAACGGTCTTCATTTTGTTCTGCAGTTCTCAAAAATTAAAATATTTATGTTGATTGCTTCATTTAACCTGGTAATATATTGTCACGTAGATACTTTAGTGTGGAACGCAATGACACACACAAGAAGTACAGCCAAACCAATTTATTAACTCAACTCTGAACTGAGAACAGAGTGACTGACAAATCTTCTGCTTTTATACAAGCAGAGAAAGTTCCAGAATACTTTTCTAGAGACAGTAAGAAAAATCCAGAACACTTGTCTGGTAAACTAAAGAAATGTCCAGAATCTTCTGGAACATGAAATAAAGGGAAACATAAAATCAAAGAATTAAATATTTACTCAAACTGTGAATCGTGTTGTCTCCGGCGAGACTCGAAATTACAATCTCTTGATTATGAGATCAGTGCTATGACCATTCGGCCATGGAGAGTCGCCTGCCTCTTTTTAATGCGGCAATATTTTCTTGTGATAATATATTTGCTATTATGACTAAATAATTTCGAATGGATTATAAGTATGTCAAACGATTTCGAATTTTGACTGATACATTATAATGCTTGCATTCTAGCTTATTATCTACATTTTGCATCGCGCAACATGCAGATGTGTTTTAAAAGACTCAATAGGACACAATATTGCTTTCGAAGGTAATACATTTTGTAGTTATTTCGTGTCTAAGTGTTCACTAACAAAGACCATTCCAAAGTTTTAATTGATTTTTTAATTAAAACTTTATTATCTTTCTCAATAATTCCATAGCATATTAATTCATAAAAACCTTTTAACATTAGCAAAAACATTTTAACTTATAAATCAAAATAAAAAAGAAATTCAGCGATGCCAATTCTATGTATAATATTTTCTTCCTAACTACAATGAACAAAATAATTAACAATATTTTACAAGAGCACTTTTTTATTTTAATAAATGCATTTGCACAGACATTCACTCAACGACTATGAATACAATTTTTTTTATGCAGATTGTCTTTACTATATATTTAAGAGCCAAATTTCTAAATAAAGCAAAGATAATCGAATTTTATTTAAGACATTATTGCTATGGAAAATATTCGCCTAGTGGGTTTACGTTGAAAAGTTCAACAATAGAGGATAGCGATGCTTTATTCCACGAAACCAATATAATAAAACATAAGCAAACCATTCCCAAAGAACAATTGCAGAAATTAATAACATGAGGAAGAAAATCGCTCCAACGGCATAAAGTGCTCGAATTGAACTTATTACGGAGAATATGCTCAACTACTCGCTTGAACTCATCTCTACTGAGTACAACCATTAATAAAGATAAAGCAACGATTGTTCTAGAGCAAACAATGAAATTCGAGTTCTAAGCTATACCCAATTTTCTCAAATATTTCAGATCCTCGATTAATGCAGGCAAAATCGTCACCAAAACCAAAGTGAATGAACTGGAATTCATTCAACCTCCGCAAGCGATCTCTGTAAATTCTCTCCTTTAGCATGAAATTTACTGAATATTGAAGTAATAACGCAAATACATTACACAATACAATTAATAAATTTGTATTTAATAATTATCTAACAATATTTTAACTATGTTTTAATATTGTACTTTTTATTTTTTTATGCATATACTGATTAAGATACTGATATGATAATATACTGATATTTTTGCACATATACTGATTACGAAGATGCTGACATTTTTAACATGTGTACACATTTCGTGTCCACATGTTATCGCTGTTAGTTATGAAAAAAATTTATAAGTAAAAGAAATTTACTTCCGTAGAAAACCGAAATATAATAATATCACAATGTTAAGGACTAAAAATCCATTCTTTTTAAAATTTTCTTTTAATAATTTTCTTATTAATATAATTATTTAATAAGTCTTATTAATATAATAATTTAATAATTTGCTTTTAATTATATCAATTAAGAGGAGGTATTCAATAATTCTTTATAAATCCATACAAAATGGTTTTTATACTTAATATATTTTGTCATCAATTTAAAAACCAATTTATTTCTCTTGCTTTTGTTACATCTCATGAAAGAGGTGCAATTTATTATAAAGAATAATTATATACCTATCTTTTGCAAAATGGCTAGAGATTGTTAATAGTCCAGTAGGAACCGAAATATGCCTCGAACGTTCCTGATTGGTTGAGAGGCTTCTAGCTCCGCTTCCTGAGACCTATAAAAGGAGCTGCAGCTGCCGGGGAGTCGTCATCGGAGAGTAGTCGGAATCGACGCTGAAGAACTGGTCTTCTAGAGATTAGCGGAGCAGCGACGGAGTCAAGCTAGTGCTGAACTAAGCTGTGCGCTACTGTCTGTAGTAGAGTCTTGTTGTATGCTGCTGTGTATGCTGCACGTCTCAGCTGAAGATAATCGTCTTCTGTGCTGTAAATAGTTGTCGTCTTTGTGCTGTCCTGTGTGTCTTGAGCGTTCTCCACACCTTATAACTCCCACCATCCAAACGGACCCCAGAAATTTCGTAACACTATTATATATTTCTCAAGAGTTTTTTCACTCACTAAAAGAAAATTAACTCATTTCATAAAGTCACGGAATATATGCATAAATAATCTAAACTTAATATATTCTTATAATTTTTTTAGTTAGAAAAATGAAATCAGTGTATTATAGCATAGCACAATTTCTATATGAAAGAAAGGCTCTGACGCTGAAATATCGGAATCCAAGCAACTATGTTCATATCCAAGAATTTTTGAAACATTCTAATAATTGTAAAGGTATCACTATTGATTTACAAAACTCACTTTTTTTTATTATATTTATATAACCAAACATTTTTTTTATATATTAATTTTATTTGTATTTATAGATTGTGAAATGCAAGCTTCAACGACTATTATAATATCACGATGAGCTAAATATTAAATTTATTTTCAGATCAGACGATTTAAATTTAACTTGGACTCAGCTTTTTTTTCCAAAACTTTTCCTTTTTTATTTTTCTTTCATTTAAAATATATGAAATCTGATTGTAAGATAGTAATCAATTTTTACTCTTTGATAGTAGTTATTGTTTGCAAGCAAATGGAATAGCAATTTAAGGAAACCAGAAGAATTTTTTAACATTCAGTAAATTAAATTACGCTAAAATAAGGAAATTAAGTAATTGTTGTTAAGATGTTGACCATTCATTTCATAATTCATAAATTCTTTAATTAAATACAGCATATTTTCAGGATATTTTTAAAATGATTTCCTTAATGCTATAAAGTATTCTTCTCTTCGCATTTGAGTTTGTGTAAAAAGAGCATTTTCAACCTTCAATTCGAAAAGTCTTTGTACAGTAATTGGCCAGGCTTTATTTGGCTTGATTGTATCAGCCTTTGCGTAAAAGGAAGAATGTTAATTACTCTATCGTTTCTACAGCTGCCCCTTATAATATATTTCCCCTGTGTTTCAATGAATAATTTTCGCACGCCTCATCAAGCAGTTTATAGATAGTATATCATGAGCAAATATTAATATACATAACATATTGCTTCAGATTCATTCTGAAGTACTTTTGAATTAAAATAACACAGAATAAAGGAAATTAAAAATGTATAATCTGCATAGCGTTACCCCAACTGGCGTAGAAAAATTCCCGCATTTGCGTTACCGGAGCTGGCGAAGAAAATTCACGCATGCGCATTCTGATTGTTGCCATGACAACCGTTATCAACGGATGATTTAAATTATTTTTAGGTTCGTTGCATGCTTTTGTAAGTAAATTGTATTTATGTCAGTTATATATTTTTTTGTATATGCTTATAGTTTTAAGTACATCGTTTTTTAAGTAGTTTTTTTAAACCTGTTTTCGACCGATTATTTTAAACGATTCATTTTATTTTCTTAAAGTTTGATGCATTTAAAATGAAACATTGTTAATTAATCGATCTGTTCATGATGAATCTGAGAAAATTTTGTTGACAAATTCTTGAGATATTACATAACTTAAGAAAGATATTCTTTAGTGCCCATAAAGTTTAAACGCTCAGTGACTCTATTATCAGTAATCATATTATTAAAAAAAATGCTTTGTTTCAGTAAAAAATATTATTATATTAATTGCAGTTTAGTCATTTCCATTTTAATTTTAAGCATAAATTCTACCGGAACTAAGAGAAAATGAGAGAGATACATATTATGTTATGGCTGAAGGACTTTATATTATTATAAGTGAATTAAATGACTATCAAAATTTGAAGCTTTTAAATATTTGATGAAGAAGCTATTAAAGTAGGAATTACATAAAATATTTAACTATTAAAATTTTAACGAGCATTAAGATTGGCGAACCGGCTGGTCGCCAAAGGCAGCTAGTAGATAATAAATATATCACTGTACAAATATCGACATGCTAAAATATGACTTTAAAGTGTGATGTATTCAAGTTGGTCGTCAAAGATGGCTAGAAAGTTTTAAGGCGCCTCACAGTGAATTATTTCAAAGAATATACACACAAAAAAATATATTCATTTACAACAATTTATACATTCAGCTCAAACTTTACCTGCTAATTTTATTTTTCTTTCCAGAAAGTATATTCCCTTTTCTTTTCTACGTATATTCGAATTCCGAGAAAGAAATATTTGTTTATCTGGGCATAAAAAATCCAATAAACAGTAATGAACTCATTCTCTGCTTTTTTCCAGCTAGCCACCATTCGCGGGAATCTACTTGATAAACAAAAAGTAATCCTCAGCATTTTCTTCTTTCTGTCCGTACACGTTCTCTTTCTCCGTAAGCCTTCTTCTTAGAGGAGAAGAGCAAATGGCTGTTTACGTGAGGCTTCCGAGTCGATATGGATGCTGCCTGTAGGAAATGCATTCATCTAATAGGCAGCCGGAAGAAGTTGGTACTGCTCGTAAAGATGGGATTAAAAGATTCTCCCATTATAGGTGGGCATTATGTCCCGTTCAATGGGTTAGGACATCGAAACGAGCTGCTTTTCGATAGTTCAGTTCAAGGCCAAATTATTGCGTAGGTAGATAGGTACTTGAGATTCAGTGGCGAACAGCCAGATGTGACTATGTTTCGCCAAACAGTTGCTGCTAATAAAAAGATGTTATAAATTTGTCTGTTATAATTTATAGCGAAAACTATTGGATGAATATCAGAAATTTTTAAAAAAATTCTTTTTAAAAATGTATAGAAAGAGGCTAAAAAATGTTATACAAAAATTTGACGCATGTCTATGTAGACGTAAGTAAATATGTCTATGTTAAATTTACATCGAAAAATGTTATATAAATGTTAGAAAGATGCTGAAAAATACAAAAAAAAAATGGAAAGGTGCTAAAAATACTATTAAAAAAGAGACATGTCTATGTAGATGTATGTAAATATGTCTATGTTATAATTTACAACGAAAAATGTTCGATGAATGTTAGAAAGATGTTAAAAAATAAAAAAAAAATGTATAGAAACGTGCTAAAAATATTATAGATAAAAAAGAGACCTATGTAAATATGTCTGCGTTATAATTTACTGCGAAAAATGTTAAATAATTGTCAGAAAGAAGTTAAAAAATAAAAAAAATGTATAGAAAGGTGTTAAAAAATATTATACAAAAACGAGACGTATGTCTATGTAGAAGTATTTGAATATGTCTATGTTATAATTTACAACGAAAAATGTTCGATGAATGTTAGAAAGATGTTAAAAAATAAAAAAAAAATGTATAGAAACGTGCTAAAAATATTATAGATAAAAAAGAGACCTATGTAAATATGTCTGCGTTATAATTTACTGCGAAAAATGTTAAATAATTGTCAGAAAGAAGTTAAAAAATAAAAAAAATGTATAGAAAGGTGTTAAAAAATATTATACAAAAACGAGACGTATGTCTATGTAGAAGTATTTGAATATGTCTATGTTATAATTTACAGCGAAAAATGTTCGATGAATGTTAGAAAGATGTTAAAAAATAAAGAAAAAAATGTATAGAAAGGTGCTAAAAATATTATAGATAAAAAAGATACCTATGTAAATATGTCTGCGTTATAATTTACTGCGAAAAATGTTAAATAATTGTCAGAAAGAAGTTAAAAATAAAAAAAATGTATAGAAAGGTGTTAAAAAATATTATACAAAAACGAGACGTATGTCTATGTAGAAGTATTTGAATATGTCTATGTTATAATTTACAGCGAAAAATGTTCGATGAATGTTAGAAAGATGTTAAAAAATAAAGAAAAAAATGTATAGAAAGGTGCTAAAAATATTATAGATAAAAAAGAGACCTATGTAAATATGTCTGCGTTATAATTTACTGCGAAAAATGTTAAATAATTGTCAGAAAGAAGTTAAAAATAAAAAAAATGTATAGAAAGGTGTTAAAAAATATTATACAAAAACGAGACGTATGTCTATGTAGAAGTATTTGAATATGTCTATGTTATAATTTACAGCGAAAAATGTTCGATGAATGTTAGAAAGATGTTAAAAAATAAAGAAAAAAATGTATAGAAAGGTGCTAAAAATATTATAGATAAAAAAGAGACCTATGTAAATATGTCTGCGTTATAATTTACTGCGAAAAATGTTAAATAATTGTCAGAAAGAAGTTAAAAATAAAAAAAATGTATAGAAAGGTGTTAAAAAATATTATACAAAAACGAGACGTATGTCTATGTAGAAGTATTTGAATATGTCTATGTTATAATTTACAGCGAAAAATGTTCGATGAATGTTAGAAAGATGTTAAAAAATAAAGAAAAAAATGTATAGAAAGGTGCTAAACATATTATAGATAAAAAAGAGACCTATGTAAATATGTCTGCGTTATAATTTACTGCGAAAAATGTTAAATAATTGTCAGAAAGAAGTTAAAAATAAAAAAAATGTATAGAAAGGTGTTAAAAAATATTATACAAAAACGAGACGTATGTCTATGTAGAAGTATTTGAATATGTCTATGTTATAATTTACAGCAAAAAATGTTCGATGAATGTTAGAAAGATGTTAAAAAATAAAGAAAAAAATGTATAGAAAGGTGCTAAAAATATTATAGATAAAAAAGAGACCTATGTAAATATGTCTGCTTATAATTTACTGCGAAAAATGTTAAATAATTGTCAGAAAGAAGTTAAAAAATAAAAAAAATATATAGAAAGGTGTTAAAAAATATTATACAAAAACGAGACGTATGTCTATGTAGAAGTATTTGAATATGTCTATGTTATAATTTACAGCGAAAAATGTTCGATGAATGTTAGAAAGATGTTAAAAAATAAAGAAAAAAATGTATAGAAAGGTGCTAAAAATATTATAGATAAAAAAGAGACCTATGTAAATATGTCTGCGTTATAATTTACTGCGAAAAATGTTAAATAATTGTCAGAAAGAAGTTAAAAATAAAAAAAATGTATAGAAAGGTGTTAAAAAATATTATACAAAAACGAGACGTATGTCGATGTAGAAGTATTTGAATATGTCTATGTTATAATTTACAGCGAAAAATGTTCGATGAATGTTAGAAAGATGTTAAAAAATAAAGAAAAAAATGTATAGAAAGGTGCTAAAAATATTATAGATAAAAAAGAGACCTATGTAAATATGTCTGCGTTATAATTTACTGCGAAAAATGTTAAATAATTGTCAGAAAGAAGTTAAAAATAAAAAAAATGTATAGAAAGGTGTTAAAAAATATTATACAAAAACGAGACGTATGTCTATGTAGAAGTATTTGAATATGTCTATGTTATAATTTACAGCAAAAAATGTTCGATGAATGTTAGAAAGATGTTAAAAAATAAAGAAAAAAATGTATAGAAACGTGCTAAAAATATTATAGATAAAAAAGAGACCTATGTAAATATGTCTGCTTATAATTTACTGCGAAAAATGTTAAATAATTGTCAGAAAGAAGTTAAAAAATAAAAAAAATGTATAGAAAGGTGTTAAAAAATATTATACAAAAACGAGACGTATGTCTATGTAGAAGTATGTGAATATGTCTATGTTATAATTTACAGCGAAAAATGTTAGATGATTGTTAGAAAGAAGTTTAAAAAAGTTGGAGGGATGCTAAAAAATATTATACAAAAAAGGGGAAATGTACTGTCTATAATTTCAATCAATTTAAAGCAAAGTCATGGAAAGGATACTTTTTCAACCTAGTGAATATTTAAAAGATAATTTAAAATTTAAAAAATAAATAAAAAAGAGTCAATAAAATGAATTTAAAAACTAGTACTCATGCATCAAAGTATAGAAATAGTTGCTCCAGTCTTTTCATTCGGTATGTTTATAAGTATTTGTTGGTACAGGAGTGCTGGTCAGTTGTAGCAGGTTTTAAAATAACCCATCAAAATGCCTATTTCTAAATCTTTGTTTGAAACTATTTTTTTTTCTGTAACGGTGGTTGTTTTCGGTAAGAGGGCAATAGTTCCAAAACAGACATTGTTTTTGAATTTTTTTCCTGGAGTTTATAGTCAATATATTCACGATCAAAATTGTGACTGGACGTATTATATGTAGTTAAAGGTTCTGATTCATAATCATAATCAGCAACAATTTATTACGATCAATTGCTGTAGTTTCTACTAATTTCTTCATGTTGGTTACACTCAGTTTATTCATTGTGAAATTATGAGTGGACATATTATTTGTAGTTAAAAGGTCTGATTCATAATTATAATCAGCTACTATTTATTACGATCAGTTGCTGTAGTTCCTACTACTTTCTCCATGTTGGTTACACTCAGTATATTAAATGTAAAATTAAGAGTGGGCATATTATTTGTAGTTAAAAGGCTCTGATTCAGAATCATTATCAGCGACTATTCATTATAATCAATTGCTGTAGTTTCTACTAATTTCTTCATGTTGGTTACACTCAGTTTATTCATTGTGAAATTATGAGTGGACATATTATTTGTAGTTAAAAGGTCTGATTCATAATTATAATCAGCTACTATTTATTACGATCAGTTGCTGTAGTTCCTACTACTTTCTCCATGTTGGTTACACTCAGTATATTAAATGTAAAATTAAGAGTGGGCATATTATTTGTAGTTAAAAGGCTCTGATTCAGAATCATTATCAGCGACTATTCATTATGATCAATTGATGTAGTTTCTACTAATTTCTTCATGTTGGTTACACTCAGTTTATTCATTGTGAAATTATGAGTGGACGTATTATTTGTAGTTAAAAGGTCTGATTCATAATTATAATCAGCTACTATTTATTACGATCAGTTGCTGTAGTTCCTACTACTTTCTCCATGTTGGTTACACTCAGTATATTAAATGTAAAATTAAGAGTGGGCATATTATTTGTAGTTAAAAGGCTCTGATTCAGAATCATTATCAGCGACTATTCATTATAATCAATTGCTGTAGTTTCTACTAATTTCTTCATGTTGGTTACACTCAGTTTATTCATTGTGAAATTATGAGTGGACATATTATTTGTAGTTAAAAGGTCTGATTCATAATTATAATCAGCTACTATTTATTACGATCAGTTGCTGTAGTTCCTACTACTTTCTCCATGTTGGTTACACTCAGTATATTAAATGTAAAATTAAGAGTGAGCATATTATTTGTAGCTAAAAGGCTCTGATTCAGAATCATTATCAGCGACTATTCATTATGATCAATTGCTGTAGTTTCTACTAATTTCTTCATGTTGGTTACACTCAGTTTATTCATTGTGAAATTATGAGTGGACATATTATTTGTAGTTAAAAGGTCTGATTCATAATTATAATCAGCTACTATTTATTACGATCAGTTGCTGTAGTTCCTACTACTTTCTCCATGTTGGTTACACTCAGTATATTAAATGTAAAATTAAGAGTGGGCATATTATTTGTAGTTAAAAGGCTCTGATTCAGAATCATTATCAGCGACTATTCATTATAATCAATTGCTGTAGTTTCTACTAATTTCTTCATGTTGGTTACACTCAGTTTATTCATTGTGAAATTATGAGTGGACATATTATTTGTAGTTAAAAGGTCTGATTCATAATTATAATCAGCTACTATTTATTACGATCAGTTGCTGTAGTTCCTACTACTTTCTCCATGTTGGTTACACTCAGTATATTAAATGTAAAATTAAGAGTGGGCATATTATTTGTAGTTAAAAGGCTCTGATTCAGAATCATTATCAGCGACTATTCATTATGATCAATTGCTGTAGTTTCTACTAATTTCTTCATGTTGTTTACACTCAGTTTATTCAATGTGAAATTATGAGTGGGCGTATTATTTGTAGTTAAAGGTTTCTGATTCATAATCATAATCAAGGACAATTTATTATGATCAGTTGCTGTAGTCCCTACTGATTTTTTACTGGTTATGGTTAATTAATGACTTAGATCGATGTAGGTTCAGAAATTTGAAATGTTCCCCAAATTTTTTTGTAACTACAATAGAATTTTATATCCTTTTTTTATTGTTTCCTTTTTCAATATTATTAGAATTCATCTCATTTTGTGAATTCGAAAGTGAAGAAAAATGCTGGAATCGATTCTTGTCTTGGGTATTAAGAATTGGATGGAGTTGTAGTAATCGATTTTGAATAAGTGGCAGTGTGCTTCGCTTGGTTATATACTCAATTCCCGATATTTTTTTCTTTAACAAAAATGAATATAGTCAATTTAAAGCCAGTTTATTAAGCCAGCGTTTCTCAACCTTTCAGTATTCGTGGCCCAGTTTTCAATCATAACTTTCATCGCCCCCCCCCTACAATGAAATGTATACAACAATAATGTATATTGAGTATTTTGGATTCTGTTTTTAAATTATTTTTAATTAACTGCCAAAACAAGAATAAAAGCGGGCCAACGTTGGCGAGAAACCACATCTTGCATTTTGGACAAGCGGACAGTGAACAGATGAAGCGAATGAAAGCGGAGAAAATTTAAATATTATATTTGAAATGAAAGCCAAACAGGGAGATAACGTTAAAAGAATATGAAAGTAGAAAAATTCATCAATGAAAGTTAACCTAGACGGGGTCAGCTATATTTAGCAACGGGGAATACATTTTTTCGAATAATAAAAGAAATAAAACAGAAGCATAACAAAAAGAAAGTGAAAAAATAGGAATATTTCTGCAAGACAATCCACACGACCGAGGCCGTCTCGAGTATGAGCGGAGTAAATGTTTTCTCATAAGAAGAAGGAAAATATTCGATACGTAAGTTTCATATCCAGCCAGTCTCATTTCGAGTCGATCCTTTTATCGCTATCGAATCAATTGTGAATTTGTATGTAATGTATGTTTTTGTGTTAATTGCAATTCACCATATAAAATATTCACGGCAGCAGATTTATGCAGACTCATGAATAAATTTTTAAGCGGAAGTAAGCAAGCATTAGACGATAGTCAAGCATCAACAAGTACACAGACAAGCGTGGTTCCGAAAATAAAATCAAGGAAATATTCTCAAGAATACTTAAATTTTGGGTTTACCAGGAATGAAGTAAATGAAGAAAAAAGGCCACTGTGTATCATTTGCTCAAAATTGTTGGCCGTAGACAGCATGAGACCTAATAAACTTAAACAACATTCGGAAACGCTTCATAGTGAGTACTTCAACAAACCCAGAGAATTCTTCGAATTAAAATTAAAATCATATAACAAGCAATAACAATCATAACAATTTGCGTGACAAATTGTTTTCAATACAGCTTGACGAAGCAACAGATAGTAATAAAGATGCTCATTTAATTACCATGTTCGAATTTGTGGTAATATGTCAGTAGTAGAACTACTTTTCTGCAAACCTATAGAACTCAAAACATCAGCACTCGCATTATTAGCTATTTTAAATGATTTTATGAACGAGGCAAACGTAGAATGGAAAAACTGCGTCGGAATATGCACCGATGGTGCTCGTTCAATATCCGAAAGATTCCAAGATATACAAACACGTTTAAAACAAAAATCGCCTCAGTGCACACATTGCATGATCCACAGAGAAACTTTGGCTTCTAAAGAAATGAGTCCTGGTTTGACTATTGTGTTAACTACAGTTGAACCGTAGTAAATTATATAAAAATGAGACCCCTGAAAACGAGAATCTTTTCTTCACTTTGTGAAGACATGGGTTCAGTATATTCAGCGTTACTATTTTATTGCGAGGCAAGATGGTCATCACGTGGGAAATTTTTCAACTTGTTTATGAATTAAGAGAAGAAATCGCCATTTCCTAGCAGAAGAAAACAGACAGGAGGCCGAGAATTTTCGCGATAGTTTATTTGTGATGAAATTGAGGTACTTGGTCGACATATTCGAGAACTGAGACTGGCTATTTCTAATATTAAGCCTTCCTTCGAAAAACTTTGCTCTGCAAGACAGGCCCAAGGAAGTCACTAATAATTATTAAATTTTTTTTTAATTTCGTATGTTTTGATTAAGTAAGTTGTTTTACTTCAATAAGTTATTAAATATGTCGAAATGTATTTTGTTTTCTATGTGTATGTGTGCTTTCCTTTCAGTCATAATATTTTCTCTTTTTCTCTTTTAAATAATATTTTCTCTTGGATATTCTCGAGCCCCCCTTCTAGTGTCCTCGCACCCCCCTAAGGAGGCGCGCCCCACAGGTTGAGAATCGCTGTATTAAGCTGACAAAATAAGTTACTGTAAAGAGGTTCTGAAGCATTCAAGAGCATATATACAAATAGATTTTTTCCACGTATTTATAGGCAGTCTAATTCATATTTCCATTTTTAAGAATCATAATACAATCAATTGGAACTAAAATTAAGAACTATTCAACTTTTGGAACTTTATTGTTAGAATTTTTTTCGTGCTTTCTCTTTGTTTACAGAACAGTCTGATTCTTTTTTCTCAGCTGGCCTGTCAGACACAGAAATCAACGGCAATGACAAAACTATTTATTCAACTATCTGGATTGCGTTACAGAGGTTTAAGAAATTAAAAAAAATATTTTAAATTATTTTAAATTTAATATTTTATCCTCGTTTTTATGAACTCAAATCCTTTGACAGCAGTCCTTAATTTTCATCATTTTATAATGTTTTATTCTTTCAGTTTATTTTAATTTTTTATACTCAAATACTATTCATATACTGATTAAATTGAAATGAATAAAAATTTATTTCAGATTGGAAATTAGAGGAGATATAGTCTCTAAAACAATTATATTGTATTTACGGAGTTTAATTGGACTGTCATTTGGTGTTGGGCATATAGATATATAATTCCTAGCCAAAAAAATTATTTGTACAGTAAAGTAAATTATTTTAAGATTTATAGTAAAAGATAGAACAAGTATTCCTAATTTTTAATAATTTCATAAACATTTTTTACGCTTTATGGTTATCTTAATATTTCTTATTCAAAAGCAGATTGAATTAAATTGAATGAAAAATCGTTTGCGTTTGAAATTTAGAGATTGGAAAGTTGGTCACGAAAAAACAGCTGCGTCTAAAGGGATTAATTTGCTGTTGCGCAGTAGATATAGAATTTCTGATGAAAAAATAATTTGAATTGAATTGTTTATTTTTTGAAGAATGATTGATATAATGAACAATGGGAAAACGTTTTCACAAAATCTCAATGGATCATAATTATAACTTTCCAACATTTTTTTTGCTGATGAAAAATTTGGAATAACAATAGTATTATCTAAAAGATTAATGTTAAGGAGTAATTATACTATCTAATTTATCAATGTTGTGTTTGAACAGACCTCTCCTACTATCGTGTCACTATTCATTAAACTTGTGTGGGAATAACTATTGAACTCTGTGTTCCATCCATCATTCGAAGTATCAGCCCTTGTGTTCTGCATCTCCTTAACAACTGCAATCAGTCATTTGTCAATCCCAGCAATCCGTTATTGATAGTTTTGAATACCATTCTCAGTTTAGATAATAAGCAAAGAAGGACGGCCCATTTTGAAAATTTTTTAATTAAAAAAAACTAAAGATTATATTCTGAAATCATGAATTATTTTTAAATGTTCATAAAGATTAGGAATTTTATCAAACTTGTATGAAATGTTAAGAGAAAGTATACGTGATTCTTTTTCATTGAATAAGATCACTAGAAATGAAAGCGATACGTCAAAAAAAAAAAGCTGTTGGATTAGGCAAATGATCTGGAAGCAAGGAGCTGCATTGGAGTAAGAGTGGAAGTTGATCTCATAAGAACTGCTAGGCAATCTGATGTTTTCATTTATTTTAAACTAGTCGCCTCAAGTGACCAGCTGGTTCGACATAAATATAGGTTATATTTGATTTCAGATTAATAATTTAGATATAATTTTTAAACCTAGGATTTTGTCAAATAGTCTGACATTACAACCTCGCTATTTTAATTGTCACTTTGTATTAATGTGTACGTGGACATTTCTAATGCAGACAATCCGATAGAATTGCAGCAGTATTAAAAACGTGAACACTGTTATCATCGATATTCTAAATTTCGAGATATTGTTGCGTAGTAATCTTGTGTATAGAGTTTCAGCAGAATCTTTCTTTAAATTTTAACTATGCCAGAAACACACAATTCAATTTAATATTCAATAAAACAATGAAACTGAAATTTCAGAGTATTAATGTATTCTATTATTAGAAATTTGTAAAAAATAATTTTAAACTCGTCTTAAATAGGTGTTGTGAACTGGACAATTAAAATATTGTATGTAATCTCGTTCCCAACAACAATGATTAAAGCATAAAAACATGCGTCAAAAATAATGGAAGGAATCTCAATTAAACCATCAACAGCAACACTGACTGTAAAATCATCTGTGTTTTCCTTCTCGTCTTAACATTTCAGAAGTAAACTATAACAAGAACCTACTGTATCTAACAATATTCGAAACAATAGAATGCATTATTCTTACTAATATTTTCAATTAGTTCAGAAACGATAGTAATTGCCAAAGGTAGAAATCAAATCTAATGTCTGATTATCATAATTCGAAATAATATGGTTATGATTTTATACCAATGATATAAAAAATTTTCATTCCGTATTTTGCTGTAAGTATTATTATTATGGATAAAAGATTCAATGAAATATGATTATTATTACTTCTGTTTTTCAAACCTGTTTAAATTCATACATTTTAGAATTCTACTACCGAATTCCTGAAATGCGGAACTATCAAATAATATTTATGTTGATTGTAGAAATAAGATATTGTGTCGATTATTACTTCACTTGAATGTTTATTCTTTATTTATAAGACGTATAATAAATTTAATTTTAAATCTTCATCTGAAATTAAAATAGATTACTTCTATTTATATATATATATAATACTAATTTTAAAATTTATTGAAAATCCAAACATAAATTAATATTTGTTTGAAGTGATTAGCAAGATTCTCTCAGATTAGGATACAATTACAAATTTAATTTAATTAGAAGCTCACTTTGTTAATTGTGAATAAGACTGTTCCTTTTTTCAAGTATCTTTTATTAAATAAACATATAATCAAGGAAATAAATGGAATATTTTCTTCTTTATAGAACAACTATTTTTCAAAATTAAATTTTAACTTTAATAATAATGCTCCAATTTAAAGTTTCTTTTTATTCCATTATTACTTTGAATCCTTCAGGAAATGCTTTCAGTTTTCGCATATGCTTTAAAAATCAAAAACACCTGCCTAAGAATCTTTACAGGAAATGCTCCTGCCAGAATGCAGTACAGAAAATGTTCCTGCCAAAAACATCTGCCTGTACTGCATTCGTTGCCAAACACTTTTACTTAAAACTGATGTATTATTATTAGAGCCAGATGTAAATTACTTTAAGGACTTTGATAGAATAGTTTTAAGTTAAAAAAATATTAGTTTTTTTAAATATTTTTTTCTAGAATATTTTTAGGCAAACAATGAAGCACAGGGTAATTAAATATGGAAGTAGAGGCTTTTAATAGTTCTCGGGTGTCATGTAGTTCGTTAACTAATTGCTATTCCATTAATTACTTGCTTCGCAAAGAAGCGAATTACTGCTCCAGTAGCAAGAAATAACCGGTAAAATTTACCATCGCAATTACCAAGACGACTGTTTAATTTTTTTTAGAAATTATCCAGTTATATTGCATTTGATTTAGGTTAGGGTATTTCTGTGAGCATTAAAAAATTTTTAGAGTTTTATTGGTAATTATTTTTTAAATTACAGTAAGGGAAGATTTACAAAAGCTATCTGCTGTAATTCTGATAATTTTTGCTATGGTAAATAATGTAGTTTGACTCTATTTATCTTTTTTTTTAAATTGTTCAAAAATATTCTATTTGACATTTTTTATTAAAAAATAAATTAGTTCTTCTTTTCGAATTTGCATATTTTTTTAAAGATTGAAAGCGCATTCTTAAACTAGTAAATGGCGATTTTTTTTTTAAAAAAAAGTTATAAAATACTAAATTCTGATAAAATAAGAAAACATAATTATACATATGTTTATCACCGTACTTTATTTAATTGATATCAAATGTATAAAATATATGCATGTTAAAATTCAAAATCCCAATAAAGAAACTTTTGGTTTTGTTTTATCTGCAGACCATTTTATCTGTGAGAATAAAATCGTCTGATTTTTAATTCATTTCTATTAAAAACGGCATTTAAAGTAATATACGGAAAAATAATATTCCATTTAACTTTATTCAATTGAATTTACCAATTGTGAAATCTATAAATTCTTTTAAAATCAATTGATTTTCATATTAGAATGTAAATTCAATAAAAGCATAAAACTATCTAAACTGCCATACTTTGAAATAATTGATTTAAGCCATCCTTTTTTTTACTTTGAATTGAGCTTAAATACAATTATATTTTTAAGAATAAATACTTTTGGCATGTTGGCATTAATCATGAATTTTAATAAAGAGAAATTTACAAAGAATTTGAACTGAAAATTGGATATTAACTGCTTTTAGCCACGTGATGCCGTTTTGGAACCTCGAATTAATTTAATTTGATTGGATTTTCTGATTTTAATATTCCCTGATGAGGGTTTAATGCCAATACTATATCAAAATAAATAAATGAATATATTCATGAATAATTTTAACAAGTTAATCTGGATACAATTAATAAGCCACTAATTTAATTAATAAGGGAATAAATAAATATTTTAAATTTGAAATGATTTTAAATTCTTTACCATTTTCAATTTTTTTTTCTAACAAATAATAGTTCTCTGACGAAAAGATTTTGCTCCATTTTTATGTAACATATTTTTATGTAATCTGAAATAGAATTGATTAATTTCAAAAACTGATTCACTGTTTTTTCAACTATTCGTATTAAATAAAAATATTATGAAAATATACTTTGTCTTAATACAAAATTAAAATTCTACTAAAAATATAATAAATATATATTCTCTTTATACATTCTCTTTATATATGTTATATATGCTCTTTAAAAATATAATCAAAAAAATTAATGTAAAATATTTCAAGTCAAGATTAAAGTAGGAAATATAAATAATTAAATATATATTAAAATTATATAAAATAATTGACATCGACCTAATTTTGTTATTTTCATTATGGAATAAAGTGCATAAAATTTAATTTTTAGGTTATAATTTCTTATAATAAAAATGAATGCAAAATATTTCCATATGATTATCAATATATTCCTTGTCTCAAAGACGATGTAAAAATATTTCATTGGAGATTGTACTAGAATGCAAAGAAAAATTAATACTTTTTAAAACTTTCTATTATTTAATTAAAATACCTTTTTGAAAATTAACAATTTTTTAATGTCAATGAAAAGTACAAAATTTCTAATCCCGTTGCCCTGAAAACTCTTGATTGTGAATTCTTAAAATAATATTTTTCTCTTTTTTGAAAGCGTGGTATATTAAAAAATTATTATTTAAATAATTACTTTCTGCTTTTGAACCTTGTCTGCGTGACATTTAGCAATCGATTTTAAGTTGTCTTCCCGATAAGCTAAAGATTAGTCATCGTGCCATCTGTCGGTAATAAAATTCTTTAATCCATTGTAAAATTTGTGCCTTATAGATAAAAAAGAAGGCACTTTAATATTGCAGTGGCATCCAATTCTGAGTTATCTGTACAGTTTAAAGACTCTAGTTCATCAGGAAGGTAGTTTAAAATCGATTGCAAAATTTGGACAGAACAAACAGACAAAGAAGAAAGCAATAAAAATAAAACGTATTGAAAGTAAGAAATGCAGTGACATTTTGAATCACATGATATTAGAATGTTGCTAAAAAAATATATAAAAGTTTGTTGATTATATATTTTATTTATAAAACGTGGTTATTAATTATCGATTGATTGTTTTGCTTATATAAGTCTGCTTATATTCGTCGTGGATTAAACAGCCAATTCTTTGAAAAACTGACATTACATATAACAATTCGCATTTATGAAGTCAACTTTGCCAGACGCGCGCGTAAGCACACGCACACACACGCACACACATACACACACACACACACACACATATATATATATATATATATATATTGTTACAATTTTTTTTTCTACAACAAATTCCACCAATAAATCGTAATGACGCAGCACATTTAATTGCTAGTTCAGCAGCTTTCTTCTTGTCTAATCCTCTAATCTCTTTACTTGTCGGCGACTCCGACTCCTCTCATACACGACCTCCCTGCAGCTTCAGAGTGCCTGTCTTTTATAGTTCCGGGAGGTGTTGCTAGAATCCTTCACACCAATCAGGGCGTATCTGAGTGTATCTTGGTTCCTACTGGATGGATCATGAAACTTCTCGCACTTTCCAGTATGATCCATTTAGTCGCCAAACTCGCCAAGTCACCAAATGGTCGCCAATCTCTGAGGGCATTGACGAGGCACCCGCTCAGCACTCACATGACAGATCTTACAACGGTTTTTCCCACGATGACAATATTCGTTCCGGGTTGCAAAATTACAGATTCGTAACAATATATATAGAGAAAAAGATTAGATGTACAGGATTTGCAAGAAATATGTTACCCATTTCAGAAGGCTCTAAAATGCGATCTATTGATCCAATTAAGATAAAATTTCAACTGCAGATTATTCAGATGACGCGCTTTACATATATTAATTAAAACAATTTTAGTAAAAAAATCACCAATAGATGGCGCTGTAACACAAATGGCCTTTATTCGCATATATTGAAAATGTGAAACATAATTTGCATTGCAACATATGTCTATTACCATTTTACTTTGGATAGAAAGGAGGCGGATTCTGCACGAACATTAGATTCTTCTCTGTTCGCCATGCCTACTTTGTATGAAAAAGCGCTATTGGTGAAATTGTTCTACTAGAAACAACAAAACTCCGCTGCAGCTCTAAAGGAATTTCGTCGTATGAAGCAGATACGGAGAGGTCCACTGTTTCCAGGTGCCCTACGCAAAATGATGCAGAAATTAAAAAAAAAAAAGGGAAAAATAAAAAAAAGAAAACTGGACACTTGGCATTCTTTTAGGTTGAGGACGAAAAAAAAAATCTTGTAACTCTTTTTGCAAAAATATGATAATCAGGACGAAATCTTAAAATGTTCACTCATAAAACTAAAAGATATAGATTGTTTGATTGTCTCATAAGAATTCAGTTTTTTTAAACTGAAATTCTAATAATCAAAATTGAACATAAAAACTCAGTATTCCTTTAAAATTCATAGACATAAAATAAATTAAACGATCCTCCATTTAAATAATTTCATAAAATAAAATTATGGTATGTTTTATATTATGAAAAGTTCTTATTTTTCTACAAAAATAAGATGAATGCAAAATATCTTCCTTAAATTCAAAACCTATTATTTTAACTAATAAAGACTTAGTGTAATTGAAAAAAATGGTTAAATATTATTTACTTGTCTTAAAAAAATAGCATTAATTAACTGAAGGCTTATTTTACGAAATAGGATTTGATATTTAAGTAATTATTTAAAACCCGATTATTGATGCCAAGTGTTTAATTGAAGGCGTTGGGAGTTACAATTTCTAGTTTCAATTTTTTAAAAGATTGTTTAAATATTTATAATAATAGGATGCGTATATACCAATAATTAAAAATAGCTCGTGTGAAAATTCATTTATCTGTTCGTCAAAATTAATTAAAATTTGGAGCACCGTGAAAAGTATTTAAAATCGCTTCGAGATACGTATAATCTGAATTTTGATCTGCCAGATTAAAATTGATTGAAATGAGGGATTCTCTCCATAATATATTTAAAACCGAGAGCTCTCGCTTTCTGAAATGCTCTTTAGCATTTGCAGTAAATTAACTCTCGTCGACAGATTCAAATTTTAATGAGAGTTTGGTTCGAATTCCGCTGAAATGTTCATAAAGATTTCTGTTGGATATATTAATATTTAACATTATATTGCAGTGATTATATTTTTTGAATAGAAAAAACTTCAAATTCTTTTTAATTTATGTAGATACGACCACTTAATTAAAAAATTTTATGAATAGTATCCAAATTTAAAGGTACATGTAATATTTGTGGTTACACAATAAAATTTAATTGCTTTAGATTTGAAAATTCAAAAGACATTTTATTCATTTCATTAATCGATTCAAAGACAATTCTTTGCATTTCATTAATCAATATAAATTTTATATACTTGCATGTGATTACTCAACATTCATATAAAATTAAAATCAACTAAAAGATTGGAAAGTACCTTGTTTTACTTTTATTTCTCCTGTAAGAAGAGTAAAGAAAACAGCGAAATGGGTCTCACCAATACTTACTCGCATTTATTTTAATAAATGTGTTATCCCAGAGAATGACTTGCATAGTATTGGCGTACAATTGTTACAAAATATTAATCTTTGGCAGGAATTTAGCATTTTTACTGAATCAGTTGTGTCATCCTTGGCGATATATTTTGCGATTAATATCGGACATGCAATTAATAGTATCCGAAAATCGAATTTCTGTTTAGACGTTTTTTTCCCAACAACAAAAATCTGACATAAAACTACACTTGCAGTAATAAAAGTACAGGCCAACAGAAGGTCAATCCTTAGTTTAACTTAGCTCAAAATTACGTAGATGTCTAGGCTATAGATGATAATTCTGTGTATTTAGTTGTATCTGTCTAGCTCTCTTCATTTTCTAGTTATCTCGCTAAACTATGTTTGAACAGACTGACAGACAGAATTCCTCTCAGCGAATCTTGCTCAAGATTTGATAGAAATCTACAAATCTGGTGTAAAACCTCATACCAAGTTTCATCATCTTCTAGCGTGAAGCATTTTTGAGTTATTTTGTCACAAATAGACATACATTGTCCGAAAATGTGTTTTCAAAATGAGGCAGGTATAAAACTTTTCTCTATACATAATATATTTTTAATATACATATAATAAAAGTATATAATAAACTCTACTAAATATATAATAATAATATTAAATATATACTATTCTATATAATATACTTATAATGAAAGTATATAATACAGTATATAATGTACTCTATTATGAGTACATAATATACTCTAAATATAATATACTACATATACGAGAAAGTAATAAATACTGTAATCCTCAAAAGAATTCGACCAAAACATTTTTATTACTCGTACCATTTTAGATTTATTGCATTACAAAAGAAAAAAAAGATGGAATTATATTTGTGACTTCGACTCCGATAACGTCAAAAACATAGATTTATGTTATCGATAAATTCCATATTATGCATTATAGAAGAAACTCGATCATTCAAACAATGCTTTTCCAATTATATCCAAAAAGTTTTAAGACTTTTTTTTACTAATCTATTTCTTCCTCCATTGCTCCTTTAACCCTTCAACATCCCTTTTTTGAACATTAGCACATCTGCAGGGTCATTTTGACCTCCAATTGTTAAGTATTTACCCCTTATCTTAGACCCCCGGGGGTCACCTCGAAAGGAGCATGAGATGCTTCCGGCATGGTGGTTGGATCTCGCCACCCTGAATGGTACACAAAAAGGTGAGGAATCAGGCTCCTCCCATCCTCCTACGTACTTCCTTGGGGAAAGGTTGTATCGTAGCTGGTGATGATCCTTGGACTCAAACATAGTTCCAGCCAGTGTTACTGTTGCGGCAGTGCGGTCATTCAGTTTTTTTTTCTGTGTGCTTTCGGGTGTATCGTAGAGTTAATGATATGACTCACCCCTTATCTTAAACCCCGGAGATACATCATAATTGAGAATACGAAGCTTCCGGCATGATGGTTGGTTCTCGCCACCCCTATGGATACACTTTAGCGTGGAGGGTATGGCCCCTCCCATCGATGACGAGTCGTATTTCCATAGGGAAGGTTTGTACCGTGGCCGGTGATGGCCATCAGGACTGAACCACAGTTTTTGCAATTCTTGCTGTGTCGGCGGTCCGGTCATTCAGGTTTTATCCGTGTGCCTTCAGGAGGGTCGGAGAGTCAGTCTATGACTTACTCTTTATCTTATTGGCTATTTGTATAAAAATAAAATATGCTCAGAGTACGTAAATGTTTTTCTTATTTAAGGTATAAGTGTGAACTTTATTATGGAAAACCTATATTGAACTTAGCCCCTTTTTTTCCAGACCTCTTCTGTATTTATTTCCTTTTTCTCTATTCCATTCATATAAAACATTATTCTCAATGTAAGTAGTTTTTTCCTGTATAAAAATGTTGGAAAAATAAAATACTATATACTTTATATTACTATACTATACTTTTAGAGTTGGCATTTTTTCAGAAGCCTAAATGTACAACTTTGAAAATTCATAACTTTTATCTTGAATACATACTCAAAAATTCAAGATCTATATCTCAAAATCAAAAACTCAAATTCATGCATATTCAAAAAATATTTTTATTATTCAGAATAAGATGAATGAATTGTTAACATAAATTTGGAAACAATATATTCATATTATGAAAGAATGCATTTTATATAAGGATTTGCTAAATGTTTCGGGAGCATTAAAGGACACGATAAAATTTTCTAGAGTAATAAGAATCTGCATTTTGTTCCGATTCTCTATCAGGATCACTTGACTGACTTTCATGAATATATAGATAGTTGAACTGTCGTCATTTTTTTATCAGTAGGAAACCTTTCGGAAGGATTTCTGAATCTATGCTTCACACTGTCATAGTTCACATAGTCAACATAAAGAATCTGAAAAGTTAGCACACGAAGGAGTCAAATTGACTTCAAACCTCCTGTAAAAAGTAATATACATAGTTTAATTGTTTTCTTTTGTTCTAATCTTCTTCTTCTATCTTCCCCAAGAATTTATAGGAATTAATAAGTGCAAACTCTTTTAAACTCTTAGAATGTTTAACAAAAGAGAAATGGTGGTGTTTGAAAAGATCCTGTGCGTCTGCTGACGAGTCAAATCTGCATAATAAAGATTCAATTACGTTCATATTTTTGTTATTAATTTATCATACCGAATACATAAATTTTACTTGTTTCTAAACACTCTTGCAAAAAATTGCCAACCTAAACTAGAATACTCAAACAATGCGTTTTCAATTATATCGTAAAATTATAATGCACAATCCTTTCTGCTGCTTTATTGCTTCTGCCAATATTCTTTTTAATCCACATAATAGAAGTCCAATTACATTGACATTTTTTTGTTGATTCATCATTCACCTTGATCTTGTTGATTCATTTTGACGTTGACTATGATTGACTTATCGTTGACCTTGATTATGGAGAACGTTGTTAAGCGTTCTTCATATTCAAGGTCAAAAATAAACAAAATAATAAGTAAATTTTGTTTATTTTTGACCTTGATTATGAAGAACGTATTCTTTCATTTGGACAGCTAAGAGAAATCTCTCAGAAAGTTCAAACAAAATGAATAAGTCATGTTTGGAAAAAAAAATTGCTTCTGAAGATGACATAGATGGCAGATTATTGATCCCCTCATCCCTCAAAATCTTTAAAATGACTTGTTCTTTCTTACTTACCATCTGGATTGCTTTTAAAGAGTCACTAAATTAAATAATGATAATGAATTTATGTTGTATATTTATTAGCTTTTTTATTAATCCCAAAATGTGTTTGCTACATCAACATGCACAGATTATACAAATCTTACATATAAACATACGGGCAGAACAAATCAACATACAAATATGTTTTAGAACGATTTCTTATATTTTCCTTGTATCTGCTGGACAAAATTGCATCCCATCACAAATTTTCTAAAACTTTAAAGAAATCAATCAGCTACTTTAAAGCGATTTTAACCTAAGTTCGTACTTTTCTTAATAACGAAACATATTTTATGTTTGCAAAAGCAAATGACGAGGTTTTATATACACTGGTGTCTACAATAGTACGGGTCAAAATACTTTGCACAAGAAATAAATTGTACGTTGCCAGTGGAAATTGATTTATTTGCTAAGATGGAGAACAGGTCTTACTGTGCATTTAGGAGTATGCAAATTGTCTGAACTATGTTACATGCGCGTGACTTTTAGAGGATAAACACTGAGATCTGGATAAAAGTTAAAGGCAGAAAATGTGGGGAAATGAAATAGCATGTGTTAAGAATATGATTTATGTTTATTCTCTAGTAATACCAAATAATACATCAAAGAGTACATCCAGATGATTTCTACTGAATAATTGTCTTATTTTTCAGTTAAATTTTCTCTCATGAAAATATTGTGTATAAATTAGAGGACTATATGAACAGATAGGCTGCTTATGAATTTAGAATCGCCGAAGGAGTACTCGAGGTTTTAAAAATTTTTATAAAATTTCAACAAATATTAGCCATAGATGTTCATTTAGAAAAAATATGTCCAGTGCGCGTGCGTATAGTGAGAAGTCTAACAAGTTCAGGAGGATCAGCGCAGGAGTTTTCTTATTCCATACGAAACACTGGTAACGACACTGGAAACACTGGAAGCGTACAGAAAATAGCTCTCGCCAAATTAAATAGTGCAGGAAGAGCAAATGGGTATTAAACATACATGATAAAAAAAATTCACTACAGATAAACACTTTAAAGAAAGAATTCATTCGAGTACTACTTTCTTTGACTTTACTGATACATTTTGTCTGTGCAAGAACCTTCACTTCTATTGTGTCAAGGCATAGAAGGTTCTAGAACAAACGGTGGAGTTCGAACTTCAATGGTGATACCATCAAGATTCTCAAATATTCGGGAAATTTCATTTTTTTCGTCAAATTTATCTAAACTGTCACCAAGTTTTTTGCTAAGGATTGAGTTTGTTTGCCCTGGTATCCATTCAGAAACCATTGAAATATTTGTGAAATTTTGTTCCTTACCCCGAAACCAATGGCTTAGATAAGCGATATTACATATCCGAAACAATATTTTAGCTTCGATCTATCTGCCAAAAGTGTACAAAAGAGGATTTTGTCTATGCAAGAACATTACAGTTGTTTTATACTGAGTAGAGCCGAAGACTACCAACAGAAAACTATTGTCAAATCATCAAGATTATAAATACAAAAGCACTCTGGCAAATACACTAATTATGTTAGGGTGCTTGTTCCCAGGCTGAATGTGTTTCAATAAGTTTTTCATTAAAAAATAAGAGATCTGTTTCGTGCAAATACATCATCGGAAAATTTATCAACATTGGAGAAATATGATATTTACAAGACATTCAGATACAAGCAAATTTTGTTGATAATTTGATTTGAAATACTAATATATTTGGAATGAATCTGCAGTTGTCTATTTTTTTTCTCAAATCGTCTGAAAGTTAATCATTCCAGAATTAATTATGCTAAAGTCTGAGCAGATATTATCATAAAGGAACTTTAAAATATATCGTTTTAGAAAATTGAATTATAAATATAAAATTTATTATTATATTATATCGTCTCATATATCCAATTTTCTTTGTTTATCTCATGTTTATTAATCATATGTCCATCGTCAAATGTGGTGTGTGTTTACTTTCTTCTTGAAAGTGAAAGAATATAATGAATTGAAAGCTAAGCAAAACCATCCGACCTAAATCCTTAGAAAATGTTCGGAATGCACTTGGAAGACACATGGGACAAGCAATCCATCACTGTTTAACAATAAAGACCTTGTTGTAGGACTCAAAAATAAGTTGTAGAAGTGACCTTTCATTCTCCAGAATTTTGTTGTCGTGAATGGAGGGAAATTATGTCATATATGCATCATAATGAGAATTGGAGATATATGTTAATACGGTTTCACAAAAAAATTGTAATCAAATTTTTAAGTTCTTTATGACCGTCCTTTCAAAAATCCTGCATTCTTATGTTTTTTTATTGTATTTCCATAATATTTCTAAAAATTTGCTATTTTTTAAATCTTTTTTTCTTATAATTTGTTTGCCGATTATGTACTTGAATTTAATAACGGAAATATAAAACATATTTTTTTCTTATAAAATTTACCACTTATGTTATAGACATTAGTATAAGTTGCAGAAATATTATTTATTTAATTTAACGGTTGCTCAAAAGTTTAGAATTAGTTCATTTTCTTCGTTGGGATCATAGTTTAGAAATATTCACTGTGGATGTTAACAATTTTTTAAAAGTCTCTCAATTATGAGAAATATAAGAATAAATATAATAATATTTTTTTGGATTCTTGATTCTCCCTGTAACATTAAAAAAAACCTCATTTATTGTGCATATTGTTTTTATTTTCCTTTTTTACCATTTAAGAACTTAGTTCTAATAAAAAAGCACAATTAATAAATGCAAAAGCGTAAAGAAATGTTTGAAACGAGATATTTTACATAGCTCGTTTCTAAAATTTATAGTAGCATTTTTAAAACCAGTCATGTGGAAATCTTTAATGATAAACATTTTCAAGTTTTATATACATTATCTATATTTGATGCCATACAGTATAGCTGACAGTTTACATGTTTCTAAAGTTTTATTTCCTTATTTATAACCTATCTTCTTTATATTAATGTATGAAAAATTCTTTCAAACATTTTTACAAGTGTAATAATTTAAAAGCAGATGATATCTATTCAATAAATAATTTCATTACATCACTTCAGTTATAAGTATTATAAATAAGATTTTTATAAAAATCGACTTTAAACTTGAATAAAGAAATGAATCATAGTTAGAAATTTTTTTTATATATTTTTCCCATAAATTAATTTGTTTTAATGTACCCAGAGCAGAAACAAAATTGAAAGTGATGAAATTTTTGTATTTGTTCTTTACTTCATTTTCTTATTTTGCCTTTTTGTATACACACGATTGGAAACGAGGCAAATGATTTAAACAGAGGAACGAATTCCTAATTGTTTACTTATACAGTATTTATAAGAGTTGATAAAACATTGAAAAGAATTTTCGTCCACAATATCTGTATCGCCTGAGAGAAAAAAAATTATCAAAATAAGTTAAAAGATTGAAAATGCAGTTTTTTAAAAAAAAATTCATAATTTTTTTAGGTATCAATATAGGAAGAATGTTTTGACATCAGTGTATAAAACAATTTATTTCTCATACATAAGGTAAATAAAATAAATAATACAGTGCTTTTAATGGTTTTCATTTTCTCGTATATAAAATAATAAAGAAAAAGTATTTTAATCTTGAAATTTAATTCAGAGTTTTCTAATACATGTTTCATACTCCATATTTCTAAAGGATTTTATATTTTATGTATATACATCATAATGTTTGCTGAAAAGCTTTAAAATATTGAATGGATTCATCGAATATTGGCATTAAATTGTGTTTGTAATCATGGTGGAATGCTTTACTTCATGACATATTAACTATACAAAACTAGTTCCATAAAATAAAATGGCATTACACCATTTTATTCCATAAAATAAAATGGTATTACACAATTTTATTCTATATTTATTCCATAAAATAAAATGGTATTACTACCTTTTATTCCATAGAATAAAATGGTATTCCATTTCTAAATATATATATATCCTGATTTAAAATATTATTATTTAAAATATCAGAATTGTATTTCGCCGTACAAATTTTTTATATCTTTCTTTCACATCCACAAAAATCGAAACCGAAGTAGCATCCTCTACAACCGACATCATAACAAATGGGCTTTAGTGTCAGACAAAGTCTATTTAAAGTCGAGGGTTTTTATTAGTTCATTAAATCCAGCTTCTTTCAGCAATGCTTCATGTGTCTGATATTAGATTAAGAAACATTTATTTGAAGTTAAAAGGATTTCGATAGTAAACGTATACAGTAATAAACAAGGCTTTCTCATGCAACTGACTTTTTATATGAATGTCAAAATGAATGAGTTGTGAATTTAGATAGAAAGGAATGTTACGGAATTTTAGAAGAATTATTTATGCTTATTATGTTGAATGTAAAATTTAACAATAATTTATATACCTATATGGGTATTTAAAAAAATAACAGACTTTTATTTCTCTAAGTTCTATCATTTTGAGATAAAATAAAATGTCAGCATTTATTATTGGAATTAAAAGAATTCCATTTTTTTCTTACTTTTCTGAAATTTGTAGTCATAAATTTAAATATTAATAGAAAAATATTGGGAGAATAGAAATGAAAATCAAAAAAAGATTTCAATTGAATTGCACGATTTCAGAAAATGGATAGTAACTAACAAATTCAATCAAGCTGCTTATCATTATATTTAATAAAATTTGTTGATAAAATTCTCATGTACCCTAGATATTATCATATTTTTTTAATCCAAAATTTTCAAAAACTATTCATTACTTTCTGGTAGATGTCTAGGTTACAAAGTCGATTTTTTTTTGTTGTAAAGTTGCATTTTTTTAAAAATTTAATATTCTTAATGTTTGAACAGGTTTCTTTAAAAGAAACATTAGAATTTTGTTTCCAAATCTAATTTTTGTTAAGTTACATTAATTTTTATATTTGCATCTACATATGCTTTAATACTATTTTATATCTTTGAAGGCTATTTCCTCAAATTCTAATGTTTGTTAGAATTTTCCTGCGAAAAACTTCATAAATTAAAATCTAATGCATATTTTTGTACAAATTTGATATAATAATTTCTCAGTATGTTCTGCAGTTCCTGAGCTAGAGACTAAGTAATCTAATTATTTATAAATATTTAAATAATACCTAGAAATACATTTCATTTCTTTAGGAACTAGATAATATATTTCTTGAGCCGTTTGCAAAATTTTAAGAACATTCTTTAATAAAGCTTTAAATTAGAATATTTTTCCTTTATACCACTTTTTTAGGCAAAATAAATAAATAAAAACTCACGCACCTTTTTTCCCAATTTTTTTAAAAACATTTTGCTTTTATCATCTTGTTATATTCTAAACTGGTGTATTTTTGTCACATAGATGTTTTTTCAATCGTTTTATGCAAATATTCTAAAACATAATTATTTTCGAACATTTTTCAAAAACTTCATTCAAGTTTTAGATGGGGAACCTTGGAAAAATAAGTATAACAAGACCATGTGAATAACGAAGTTTGGAAGATATTCATCTAGATCAAAGAACGAAATAGAAGAAAAAAAGAGTCGTTGACAAAGGAAGCGATTTCTTTCTTCTTTCGAATAGAATAAAAATAAAATGACGTTCGGAAAAAATGTATGACGTCGGAAGTTCCTTTGATTAGTTTTCCTCGGATGCAAGTCTCTGAGGGGATAACCCAATTAAGGGAAGTTTCGATCGTCGTGATAGCAAAATGACTGCACGTGGCGAAGATTTACAATGTATATAAAAGGGCAAAAGTGTGAAATTTCAATTATAGTGATGATTACCTTTTAGTTAAATTTGCTGAAATGAATTGGTAAAAAAATTGAAGGTAAAATATTCGAGTTTGTTTTTGTAATTTCTGTTAAATAATTTAAATTGAATGAAAGCTATATATAAAGTTAACCAAGTTTAAAGATGTATTTGAATATAAAATATTGCTACATATAGAAGTCTTGGAAACAGCTGCTGTAGATCACTTAGTAAGAGCATTGGGATTTTATTTGAGTAACTGATGTTCCAATTTCAATAACTTCCTTCAAAAATCAATATTTCATTTCTAAACTATTGCTATTGATTTATGCTCTAGTTAAATCTATATCTCTATATTTCAGGATAATTTTTCTAGAATATTCTTTAAATCTATATACTCTGAACGAGAAATAGACGGGTTCCATTTTCGTTTTGACGAGTTATTCTGAGATAGTAAAACCAAATCAGAAAATCATCAAATAGATTTTGTATAAAGATCACTTACTTAATTGCATTCATCAAGATTTTTCTCTCTAACTGTAACCACAGAATTTAGAAAAATTTCCAAAATTGGTATTTTTCAGATTGGAATGACTGAAATCATGACACTTCAGCGAAATCTCGAAGTCCGATATTTCAAAGATAGCGTTGGTTTCTGTATTTCTTTCCCATCCATGGAACAGAAAATAAAATAAAATAAGGTAATACTTTGATGTATCATTTTCATTCTTTAATGATGATCAACTCTTTCAAAAATTGAAATTTCAAGTATTTTTGAATAATATGTATAGATAATGTAATAATATGCATAAGTAAAAAAACAGAAAATATCAAGAAATGCGTAAAAAAAAGTTAGTGTTTTTTTTATAATTTCTAATAGATAATTAAAATTAATTAAAAAAATCGGTATCGGAAACCTGTTTGTCGAATAGCGGGGTAGCTGAACTGTCCAATATCGGGATCCTTTATTGACCAATACAATAAAAGCTTGGTTTTGCTCATTGGTTCAGTATTGCAAAACAATATTATACAATATTGAGTGCCAATAGATTCAGGAATATTAATTGTATAAATTAATTACATTATTATTAATTATATAAACTATTGTTATGGTTTATATAAAAATGTCATGGTTATTCAAGCCTGCGAAACTTGCTGAAGTAAGTTTTATAAAATGTGGAAAACCAAATTATATATTACTTATTTTTCAGTAATTTTCTAAAGGAATCGAATAGTGGGAAAACCGTATTCTACAATATCGGATCTGTCACTCTTCAATATAAAAAAAGTCTGATTTTGCTCATTGTTCTAATATTGCAGAACAATATTATACAATAGTGTGCCAATGGATTCAGGAATATTAATTGTATAAATTAATTAAATTATTATTAATTATATAAACTATTGGTATGTTTTATATTAAAAAAAGTCATAGTTATTCACGCCTCCCAAACATGCTGGAATAAGTTTTATAAAATTGAAAAAAAAAAAATTATATAATACTTATTTTTCAGTAATTTTCTAAAGGAATCGAATAACGGGAAAGCTGTATTGTATAATATAGGGATACGTCATTCTTCAGTAAAAAAAAGTCTGATTTTGGTCATTGTTTTAATATTGTAGAACAATATTATACAGTATAGCGTGCCAATGGATTCAGAGATATTACTACTGGTAAGTTCTATATTCAAAAATAGTCATGGCTATTGATATCTGACAAATATGCTGAAATGTGTTTTATAAATTTAGAAAACAAATTATATATATTTAACTTACTTATTTTTCAATAGATTTTCTAACAGTTAATCTAATTTCTTCAATAATTATAGATAAATTAAATATGTTAAATGGAAAACTTCTATTAAAGATGAAAGAGGCTGAAATTTTATAGATTTTTAATACAGCAGGCTTTAGTGTTGAGATCCGGTGTCCTTGCATAGGGGTAGCGCATCTTCCCCGCGATTTGGGCGCCCCGGGTTCGAATCTCGGTTCGGGCATGGTTTTTCTTCATCTGTGTTCTATCTGTAAGGTGTGTGAATGTGCCCCCCCCCCCTGTAAAAGAGGGTTATGCAAGCGAATGTGTGAGTTTCATCTTCATATGAGCTAGAAGTCCGACTCTCCTCGGGTGCTCAGGGGTCGTTATCCTCAGACGCTACTGCATCCCCTTTTCCGTGGTAACGCGGACACATCGTCATCTAGCATTGAAAGATGGAAGAAATTGTAAAAGAAAGGAATGTGAAATTTTTGAGGTTGCTAATTTCAATTATATGAAATATATTCTTTTCAAATTAAGTTTCCTCAGGCAGTATCTTTTATTTATTATTTGAAGAATTGAATTTAAAAACAGAATAATTAAATATTAGTATAATTTAGAAAATGGACTTGAAAAGAACTAGAAGACCTAAGATACAATGTGATTTAGAAAGTTAAAAATTAATTTTTAATTCATTATTATTTAATATTGTAGATCCATTTGAAAGGAAGATTTTAATACTATAAGTATCAAGGAACACTTATTATTTTCATTTTACGGCTTCGTGGACTATTTAAAGGAACACAAATATTAAATTTTATATTTAATTAACATTTAATATTTATGTAATATATCTTCTAAAATTGGATCATTTATTTTCCTTATACTGAATAATTTTGAAAAAAAGAGTTTTTTTTATTTGTTCTTATAAGTTATTATTATTATATTTATATTCTTATTTATTACTTTTATTATGATAACTTAACCCAAAACTGGAGACAGGAATCAAAATGATTCCGAGTTGTTCATTAGCTCTGATTATCACGTGATTTTCCGTCCTTGAATAAAATCATCTGCTCAGTATCTTCAAGTTGGCAAAAGTTTAAGCATGAACACAAGCGAATAACCAAATTATTCGTTTTCAAAGTTTTCGTTGCTGTTTATGGAGTCATTGAGTTCACGTCTCTGAAACTGTGATTGAAGAAAGTGGATAATGTAACATTCCCCGTTTCACAGTACTGATAAGACGTTTACAGCCAGCTGTGTCGTTGCTGGCACTTATTAAACACCTCGAGATAGCCAGATAGGGGATCTTTCCACTTGTGTGGTCTCGCATCTGTTCAGTAACGACTACAGTGAAAGACCACATGTGGAATTTCTCGTCCCAGAGGTATTGATAGTACCTTCAAAGAGAAAGGGGTGCCCAAATATCTGGATGCTAGATGTTTCTCTTTGTGAAAGGACCTTCCCACGACCCACTGGCGCCACTGAGAGAGCATATTGCTGAACCCCGATTGGCTGAAAGGGAGCTCAAATGGCCAATGTAAATTAAGAGGCGGGGATTGTAGCCTAAATAAGTGAGGAGATTTTTTTTAGGAGGGGAGAAGAAACGAATTGCAGGAGACTGTTGGACTACGCCCACGAGTTCGAAGTCCGAGAACCAATGGAGTTTCAAGAAAACCTTCGACTTTGACTGTTGTATCTCCTACTAGAGGTGTAAATAACTCTTTATTTAACCAAGATTAGAACAAGTTGTTCTTTGTATATATAGAGCTGTAAAATAAAGAATTGTCTGGCAATTCTGATTTGTTATTTGATCAGTCTAGATCAAGACATTGCAATAACGTTCCAGTTAGTTTCTACATATTTCGCATTGCAGTCCTCTTCCTTTGTCTTGACTAGCATATTGTTGTTTAAAAAGGAATGCATAATACTCAACCAGGACCATCTAGGGAAAGAAATTCAGTTCTGTAATCCAGATTTTGATAAAACTGTAATGCAATGGTTTGAAGAATACGAAATGTCGGAAGGTGCTTCTGATATTAGCGATGCAGAAACAATTACTAGCGTTCATGAAAAAAAAGTGAGCAAAAAAGCGAAGAAAATTCGGAAATATGTTCAGAAGAAGAGGAATACGACATGTTTGATATGGAAAACTATTTCTATGAGTAAGAAAAATATAATGTTACGAATCTGTTACGAATCTTCCCAGCATAGCTGGTTACATAGAAGGTCCCAGAGTTTGGCGACTTAGGGACGAATTTGGCGACTTTGGAGCCAAAATAGATTATACCCGAAACATCGAGAATTTTCCCGATCCGTCGAGTAGGAACGCAGATACGCATCGAACGTTCCTGATGGTTGAGAGGCGTCTAGCCCCGCCTCCTGATACCTATAAAAGGAAGCAGCCGCAGCTGCCGGGCAGTCGTGAACCGGAGCAGTGAATTGAGGAGAAGTCGGTAGCGGCAGAGCAGAGCACAGTAGAGTGAACCACAGTCGTCGTGGACCAGTGGAGTCGAAGAGTAGTCGAAAGCGACGGTGAAGAACTCGTCTTCCAGGGACTAGCGGAGCAGCGACATAGTAGAGCTGCTGTGTATACTGTTGTATGCTGCTGTTTATGCTTTGTATGGTGCTGTGTATGCTACACGTCTCGGCTGAAGATAATCGTCTTTTGTGCTGTATATAGCTGTCGTCTTTGTGCTGTTCTGTGTGTATTCGTGTAAATAAACGTCGTTGTTATTTTCTACTGCCGCCTGATGATTGAGTGTTCTCCACACCATATAACCCCCACTATCCAAACGAACCCCGGAAATTTCATAACAATAGATTCAAATGGTCCAAGAAGCCATTAGTGAGTTCACATTTCTGGACGCCTTAGCACAATATAGTTTTGGAGCTGCCCGGCTATACCTGATTGAAAATGAATCATGGGACCCACATTTTCTCGACCGACATGTTTCTTATGTAAAATATACAAATTTTAAATTTATTGCAATTAGTCAAATATATAGAGATCAAGATAAGTCAGATTTGCGTGATTTGTATATAGTTGAATATGCGGCTTTATGGATCTATTCTTTTACATTGCTGCATTTACATTTGAATAATGCAAAACGATTAAAGAAATATTCTTAAAATAATATTTCAAAATACTGTATTCATTTTTGTTTGTTAAATTTTAGCACTTATTAACATTAGTGTCCTTCCGTAATGTCTAAACGAAGTAAATAGTTATTAAAAGACTGTTTTAGGTTTTCCTTACATCATCTTTCCACCATTTAACATTATAACATGTAACATTTTTGATATTAATGTTTTTAATACTTTTGGTAATTGCATGATATCGAGAATGCATTATGTTTCCGAAATAAATTGCATTGTCGTTTACAAAGGCAAAAAAGAAAAATAACAATGGCGTCATTTTGACTCCTTGTCTCTGGTTGTCTCCATGTCTCTAGTTAAATTTACTTACTAAAAATTATTAAAATACAGAGAGTCAACCATTTTTTTTCTATTTACTTTAACAAACTTAGAAGTAGCGCAGTCTACTAGTATACTACTCTAATTTTTTAAACTAATGATTCACAAACTCTCTTAAATTGTTAGTATAAATGTCATTCTTTTGTAATAGTAACTTTAACTGTAAGAGTAACATTCTTTTAGAACCTGAGAACCCTTTTCTAGCCAAACAGTTGTAAAAAAAATTTTCTGAAAAGAAATGATAAATTTTGAAAGCATTAAATATAAAAATGAGCCTATTACACATAACTAAAAAACGAAAATAATATAACATAAAACTATTGTTGCAGATGCATTAAAATAAAAAAAATAAAGTTTATGCTTTACCTAATAAAATGCTAACACCATAACGCATTTATTTTTCCTACTTGTCCATGAAAAAAGTCATTCATCTTATCCTATTCATGCATTCTTAACCATCTTGGCAGATCTTTAGTAATAGTTAAGACATCTCTCCGCCAACTATTAATCTTTTATGCACATTCTGAGACGGAAATAAAAATAAGGTCTGCCTTCACGTAATTGACGCTTTTGTCGGCAAATATATAGTGTGCTCATTTTTTTTATTTATAGTTTATTTTTGAAGGGCAGAAACGGGATTTGAAATTACGAGTTGAAAAAAAAAAAAAAACGTGAAAAAAAATTGGAACTATGATATTCAAATACGACGTCATTTTAGAAAATTATTTAAAATGACTGATCTATCTATCGTTTTAAACGGAATCATCTTTCAGATATGCCTAAATTCTATGAAGATTTAATGTACGACTTTTTAACACTATCAGTTTTAAAATGAGTTATAAATTATAATGTATATATAAGTACTGATAGTACTATGAAGATTTAATGTACAACTTTTTAACACTATCAGTTTTAAATTGAGATATAAATTATAATGTATATATAAGTACTGATAGTATTATGAAGATTTAATGTACAACTTTTTAACACTATCAGTTTTAAATTGAGTTATAAATTATAATGTATATATAAGTACTGATAGTATTATGAAGATTTAATGTACAACTTTTTAACACTATCAGTTTTAAAATGAGTTATAAATTATAATGTATATATAAGTACTGATAGTATTATGAAGATTTAATGTACAACTTTTTAACACTATCAGTTTTAAAATGAGTTATAAATTATAATATATATATAAGTACTGACAGTATTATGAAGATTTAATGTACAACTTTTTAACACTATCAGTTTTAAAATGAGTTATAAATTATAATGTATATATAAGTACTGATAGTACTATGAAGATTTAATGTACAACTTTTTAACACTATCAGTTTTAAAATGAGTTATAAATTATAATGTATATATAAGTACTGATAGTACTATGAAGATTTAATGTACAACTTTTTAACACTATCAGTTTTAAAATGAGTTATAAATTATAATATATATATAAGTACTGATAGTACTATGAAGATTTAATGTACAACTTTTTAACACTATCAGTTTTAAAATGAGTTATAAATTATAATATATATATATAAGTACTGATAGTACTATGAAGATTTAATGTACAACTTTTTAACACTATCAGTTTTAAAATGAGTTATAAATTATAATGTATATATAAGTACTGATAGTACTATGAAGATTTAATGTACAACTTTTTAACACTATCAGTTTTAAAATGAGTTATAAATTATAATATATATATAAGTACTGATAGTACTATGAAGATTTAATGTACAACTTTTTAACACTATCAGTTTTAAAATGAGTTATAAATTATAATATATATATATATAAGTACTGATAGTACTATGAAGATTTAATGTACAACTTTTTAACACTATCAGTTTTAAAATGAGTTATAAATTATAATATATATATATAAGTACTGATAGTACTATGAAGATTTAATGTACAACTTTTTAACACTATCAGTTTTAAAATGAGTTATAAATTATAATGTATATATAAGTACTGATAGTACTATGAAGATTTAATGTACAACTTTTTAACACTATCAGTTTTAAAATGAGTTATAAATTATAATATATATATAAGTACTGATAGTACTATGAAGATTTAATGTACAACTTTTTAACACTATCAGTTTTAAAATGAGTTATAAATTATAATATATATATATATAAGTACTGATAGTACTATGAAGATTTAATGTACAACTTTTTAACACTATCAGTTTTAAAATCAGTTATAAATTACAATGAATGTACAAGTACTGATAATACTCTCCAAAATAATACAGACATACTAGACTGTAAATCAAAAATTATACAGAAGTATTGCTATCGAAATATTGTTACGAATGCAGAGGTGTGATAGCCAAGCAATAACAAGTTCAGATGGTTGATATTTTACAATTTATTGAATGACAATTAATTCGATAAATGATGAACAAATTGCAGATAATGAACGGATTTACAGTATGCAGTGATTAATCAATTTCGTCTTTTAACAATAAGTTGTAATATTTCGTCTTTTTTTAAACACAACGTAATCACTTCACCTCGTCTAGGCTCAGTTGGCCGTCACTCTCGTTTTCTCCACCAGAGGCGTTCCTTAGTGGCGGGAAGTGAGGTAAGAAGCGTTGCTCAATGGCGGGAATTCAGATACCTGACACCACACCAATAATAATGATAATTATTTTAACTGTATTTAAACGAATTTTGTAAACGATATCCCTTTCGCATACCATTAGGCAATTCGAAGATATTTTTAATAATTTTTATGAAACTTAATGTATAATCCTCATTAGTGTTAATGCCATTATCGCAAAAACATACATTGAATTTTTATGATAAAATCTTTTCAGAAATTAAGGCAAATTAGGAAGATTTGTAACAAATTACAAGTTTCGTGCCAAAATTATTACGAACATTAAAAAATTATTACGAACATTTTAAAAAATTATTACGAACATTTTAAAAAATTATTACGAACATTTTAAAAAATTATTACGAACATTTTAAAAAATTATTACGAACATTAATGTATGTTCATCGTTGCAAATATTGCAATTATTGCAACGCACTTAATTTCTGTAAGAATGAAATTTTTAGACATTAGGGCAGTTACGAGGATTTGTAACAGATTACAAAAATTATTGATTAAAAAAATTAAAATTGTTAATTATATTAGATAGTTAAAGTTGTCTTTGGTAAAGATGAATTGCATTTAAGAAATTTGTAGGAAAAAAATCTTAAAATTTTTTTAATTCAAGAATTAAGTCCCTCGGGGGCACCTCGAAATGAGGATGAGATGCTTCCGGCATGGTGGTTGGATCTCGCCACCCTGGAGCGTACATTAATAAGTGGGGGATTTGGCTCCTCCCATCGATGATGGGACGTACTTCCTTCGGGGAGGGTTGTACCGTGGCCGGTGACGGCCCTTAGGACTCAACCACAGTTCCCGCCAATTGCTGTTGCGGCGGTCCGGTCATTCAGTTTTATGGTTTAAATCCGTGTGCCTTAGGGCGGGTCGGAGAGTTAGATAGTTGACTTATTCAAGAATTAAAATAAATATATCGATGATTGATTCTTTTTAAATTCATTCTATTATTAATAGAAAATGTTAATGAAATTTCGTTGATTAATTTAACGATTTATTTATATTAATTTGAATTATTAGTCTTCATTTTTTTTTAAATTCACGGTGTTTTTGGAACAGGTCTTCTGATGGAACCCTATATTTTAAAAACAGATGCCGACGATCGTTGTTAGAGGATTATTGTTACATTATATAAGTGTAGGGGGTAATGAATTAAAGAGATGCTTATTATATTGTACTTTATAAATTGCTTATTACTATTTTATTTATGTATTTAGTATTAGAGTCATAAACTCTTACCTTTCTGGATAAATTGATTGGAATGCAATAATAGTTTTCTTTTTTTTTACACTCCCAAAATCTAACTGATGTTGTCATCTGAAAACACATTTTATATTCTGAATTAAGTCTGCTCCAAATTTTTTTTGTCACATATTTAGAAAACAATTTTTTCACAAACATATGGTTCTAAATGGCATAAAAACAGTAATGACTATGTTTTCAGCATCTAAATGTTTTATTTTGTATACATTTGCAATAAATATTTGCGAACAAGCGTTTGACCAGATTTAGATTTCAAAATTATGTCCATTGAATGACAATGAGTTGTTTTCCTTTCTTTATTGGCACATATTTCGTCTTATCACATTATAGCAATGGATTATTTCTCCAATTATACATAGATCAGTCTTATGAAAAATATTTTTTTGTGTCTTCATTAATTGGAACAGATGTTTCCCTATATTCCTTGAAGCAATGCTATCCAACTTTAATTCGTTTCTGAAATAGGTTTAAATTTGGCATGCACTGCATATCCTCCTTTTCAAAATATAATAACCACATAATTAAGATCATTAATTTTCTCTTCAATTTCCATTATATCAATCCATAGCATCTGCGAAAATAAATTTATTTAACTAAAAATAGCAAATAAAAATAATTATTTATTAACTTATATAACATATTAAAATGATTAAACTTATTTAATTAAAAATAACCTACCAAAAGAACAAAATATATTTCATTAGGAATTTTACATATTTGTTCACGATTTGATCAAATTGAATTAATTTGAACAAACAGAGCGTCATATTTTAACTCGGGAAAAATTAATTCAATATTTTACATTTCAATAATCATCTGGCTTCAAAATGTAAAAGCAGTGTCTTAAGCTCATTAGATAGTTTGTAGATTATGAAAGCAAATAATCTCAAATTTATTGATTTTGTTTTTATTTTATAACACGTAACTTATTACTATTTTAGCATCAGACAGTACATTTTTAAAAACATTCTACGTACTTTTTACAAGTTTGTGGTGATGGACACAGCAACGTCTATTTTTGCGTGATGGATTGTACACAATTAGTGATAATTTACTTTATTTAGGTTTTGCACCATCTGCGCAAATATATACATATAAATAAAGAAAAATATTGAGGTGATATTTTATTAGAAACATCAATTATTTTTTAGTGAATGGATTCAGAAAGATCATTTGTTGACGAGGTTGCTGTGACTAATTTCATTTTTTCCTTTTTTTTTTATATTTCCAGTTCTTAACTGCTTGTCCCTTCTAGAAACAGAGTAAAAACCAGGGGCTGTGATCGTCTCAAAACTTTCTCGCATAGTCTATAATAAAGAATACCCGGCTTAGCATTGGCATGCAACAATTACGAAATATTAAATTTGACGTGATTATTTTAATTTACGTGATTATTATAAATTTTTTTTTTTTCAAATTCAATCCCCTAAAAATTTTAATCGATTTCATAAAATTTTACACCTTTTTTTATGCAACTTTGTAATTTACAGTATATGTCTATGATCAATATTCAAAGAATAAAAGCGGCGATCAAGGTTTTTCAGACACCCCGTATATTTATATATATATATATATATATATTGTTAGGAAATTTCCGGGGTTCGTTTGGATAGTGGAAGTTATATGGTGTGGAGAACTATCAATCAGCTGGCAGCAGTAGAAAAAGAAACAACGACGTTTATTTACACGAAGACGCACAGGACAGCACCAAAACTACAACTATATACAGCATAGAAGACGATTATCTTCAGCCGAGACGTGCAGCATACAACAAGACTCTACTGCAGACAGTAGCCCACAGCTTAGTTCAGCACTAGCTTGACTCCGTCACTGCTCTGCTAATCCCTGCAAGACCAATTCTTCATCGTCGATTCCGACTTTTCTCCACCGTCGATTCTGACCACTCTTCACCGTCGATCCCGACAACGACTACTGCACTCCTCCGGCAGCTGAAGGCTGCTCCTTTTATAGGTCTCAGGAGGCGGGGCTAGGAGCCTCTCAACCAATCAGGAACGTTTGAGGCGTATCTCAGCTCCTAATGGACGGATCGGGAAAATTCTCGATGTTCCGGGTATAATCTATTTTGGCTCCAAAGTCGCCAAATTCGTTATTTCTTACGATGGAACTAACTATGCTGGGAAGCCGCATCACAGATTCGTAACAACATTATATATATATATATATATATATATATATATATATATATATATATATATATATATATATATATATATATATATATATATATATATATATATATATATATATATATATATATATATATATATATATATATATATATATATAGACGATATTTTGGTGCCAAATTATATACGAAGTATATACAAAACAGCACTTGAAGAAATTAACTACACACAAGTAACAAATCCCTGCAAAACAAACGCAAAAGCTCTCAAACAATATTCGCTGTTTGTCATAACTCCAATATAATATTATGCAAGAATGCTTTCGTTGTCTCCATATCAAAATATCTTTTCTTATAATATTCTAAAAGAAGAAATTATGAAATTAGAGTCCTAATGGAGATCTTTCCATATTTGTTTATTTGTGGCAACTTGCCAAATGGTAGCCAAGATTGTTGTCAGACTGAAGACAATGATCTGAAATTTATGTACCACTCGTTTAAACTATGTATAAAATATCTTTTAACATAAGACAAATTCTAAGAATTCTTTTCAACCCCCTATATTAAAAATTCTATTAACATATTCTATCAATTATGTTAACTCATATTAACTCATTCTTTTAATTCTATTAACTCATATTATAAGCCTATTAACTCATATACTTTTATCATAAATGTAGGCAACAAAACTCACAGGTTCACAACAAAACTCACAGAATAGCGAATATGATTATCAAAAGAAAAAAACCTAGACCTGAAACTTTAAATATTATTTTTTTTCAGCTCCAACGAAATAAATAATTATGTTTTCTAGAACAGTTTCGCCATAACTTATTCTTCTTATGCATATTTTAACTTTTTTTCTTCTTCAAGGGAAAGGCTGAAATCCAGAACTTCGGAAGTAATTAAGAGAAAAGCAATTAGCTAATGAGTGATAAATAAGACGGAAGCTGTTAAACTTTTTTCATCCTTTCTTAGTTACTAATAGCATCCACTTTGAGCGAAATGGCTTCTTAGGGTTTAAGCCAAAAATTAATATTTATTCGAAAAGGATATGCAAGTGAAAATCTTTAAACAACTTTACACATTTCCTTTATTATGAATCAGTATTTATTAATCGTTTCTAGTAATACTTGTGGTAACATTTTATACGCATCAGGTATTTCTAACAACATTATTTCTACAATTACTTCTTAGGCCAAAAAATTAGGCCTATTATACGAATTTACAATGATACAAAATTGTAATTGTCAAAAATATCGATGCCACAATGAATCTCATATCTCAAAGAGACCTTAAAACACCATTTTAATATTATTTCTTTCTGTGAACATGGTAATTGAAAAATGTTTTGAGCTAGAGAGTTGAAATTTGGTATGTGGTCGTTACACTAACTGTGTAATTTTCAATCGAATTTGGAGTGAAATTCATTCACTGAAAATTTGTTTGTCTAGCAGTCAGACAGATTTTTTGGAAACAAATTTTGCCAAAAGTTATTCCGAATATCTGTTTAAATTTTGTAATGACTGTTATGTTTTTTTCTGTCAGTGTATTTCGAAATTAAATTTGCTTTTTTTCTGACATATTTTTTTCTATTTCTGATTCTTAAAATAAATGAATGATAAAGAAGCATATCTGTCCTGTTTAGTTTAATTATAATAAGGTTCCGTTTTAAAGCAACATTAGGGCTATTTTGAGATGCGCATCGCAATTTTGAACTGCGGTCAGATGACGAGGACGACTCCTGAGCTGGCATTCTCAATCACAGTCTTATGAACCACACCAGGGGAACATCTGTCATGAAATTAATAGAACTGATATTAGTGGGTTTTCCGTTTTGCAAATAGATATTCATTTACCTTTCTTTAAAATAAATTTGAATGTGTCTTTGATATGTAATAAGTATAAGTTTATTATTATTTGAAAAAAAAATGTTCCGGAGGATAGAAAAACAATACCATTCTTCGCGTAAAATTTATATTTAGGGATTTCCACTAGAAGAAAAAGCTTATTATGTTCTGAGCTTTGTTACTTTTGCTACGCCATTAGATGTATGAGTCTCCCAAATGACTCATACATCTAATTGTTCAATCCTATGAGTCTCGTGACCTCACGGACGGATTTAAGTGATTCCAAAAATTTTCGCAGAAAACAGTAGATCGTTAAAGAGCAATTAAACTAATAATATTACGTCATTCTATAATTAGTATATCGTTTAAGAATAAATTTGTGACAATTGGCAATGGCAAAGGCCTAACAATTAAAAATTTATTAAAGATGAGTATCTGAAACTTCTAGTGTCATTCATTATTTTATTCATCACAATTTAAGTAAAGTCTCTTTAAGAGTAGTGACCTCTTTTTGTATTTCAATAAATATAAATATCCATTCAATAAATGCATTTCTAATCAAATTTCAAAATTTACAAATCATATTTATCAAAAAAAATTAGGCAATGACACTTTTTTTTAAATATCCAATTAAAATGAAAAAAAAAGTCATATCTTTCAATATCCGAGAATAATCAGCAAAGAAATAATTTAATGCAAAACCAAATATTAGTTAATAAATATTAACTCTTTCTAATTTAAAAATATTTCTTTGGAGAAGATCCAAGAATTGCCATTAAGATCCAAGGAATATAAGATTACAATTGACGAGTAAACAATTTCTGACCTCGAACTGATTCGTAATAGAATAAAGCAAAACCTTTTGCTCACAATTTGCCTGATTCAGAATTTAAAAATTATTAAGGAATAATTAAATCGTTTTATAGGAAAGCAGAAAATTTGCTCACCATTTGCCTGATTCAATATTTAAAAATATATTCCAGAATAATTAAATTGTTTCTTAGGATAACAGAAAATTCGCTTACAATTTGTCTAAACTATTATTAATTAAATTTTGTACGTTATTAAAAAAAAAAAAAAAAAAAAAAAAAAAAAAAAAAAAAAACTTATTTCAGAATCATTATTTTGGATTTTATTGAAAAATCAAGAATTTCCTATAACATGAATAGATATGTTTAGTTTAGTTGTAGTAACGTTCCGTTTAAAGCAACGGACCTCTTAATTTCGAACCACGGTCAGATGGCGAGGACGACACCTGAGCTAGCAGCCCCCTCTTCACACCACACCAGCGGGAAGACGTTTGGTCATGGCGGATTGAATGTGCAACAGAACCCCTTACACGACTGGTTTCGGTGGAATCGGGTCACGAACCTGAAACCCTTCGGTTTCGAAACCGAGGCCTTACCACCAGGCCACCGCAGCCCGTGAACAGATTTGATTTTGAATTTAAAAGGCATTTGATAATTGCATAATTGTGACAGTTGTTAAGTCATAGACATACAGATTAATTTTTAAATGATCTTTAAGAAAACATTCTGTTTATGTAGAAATATTGTTTCTATGATAAAAATAATAATTTTTCTGATTTATTTGAAATTGCATTTAAAGAAAGCTATTATAACATTTTATGGGCTAGAACATAAAATTTAGAATCTTATCATCAGCTTCTTCCATTTTCTTCTGAAAACTTAACAAATTTTAAATTGCAAATGATTTAAAAGGGTTCATTATTATATGATAAAGAATACAGGACACATCATCTAAGAGTAACTGTTCAACGACTTGGATACATTTCAATCCCCATCCCCTCTCTCACACACACACTTTTAAAATTATTTAAGGCACGAAGTTTAAAGAAAATCACACTAAATTCGAAAATATAGCTTATATTCTTAGAGTAAATCTAATTAAAAAAAGATTCCTTATCGTTTTCTCACAATGCTTGTCACGGTTATAATCTTGTTAGCATCAAAACGATATTTTTCATCAATAATTTGTTTTATCAATGAGTTATTTCTACTTTAGAATTAATAGTTCAAACAGCAGATAACACCTAGTTATATAGGCTGCAATACACTCAACTCACATTTGTTTATGGCTCACTTCGAGTAATAACCCCCTAATTTAATCTAGCTCATAATTGACATCTAATTAGTATCGTTGATCCCTTTCTGTCTCATTAGATGAGCCATCTCAGCAATTTCCTGTTGCCATTTCTGAGGATAAAATGTCAGGTATAATTTGATGGCAGGTCAATGGTCCTGCTAACATTTAACAGGCGTCATATACTAAAACAGCAAATATTTTCATCATTACTTCATTTATGGAATGACAATATATTCCTAAAATAAAAAAAAAATATTACAAAATGGTGAACGAAAAAATTGTAAATATTCTCTTCTCTTTATTCTTGTTATAATACGTAATACTTGTTAATAACATATAAATATTTCGTTTAAAAAGCAAACAATGAAAATTTTCTAAAACTATGCAGAAAGATTTCCTATTTCAATAGATATCAGTGTTATTGTTTTCTTTCTTTTTGGTGAGAATGTTGCTTTTTACACTGTGGAAATAATTAAGCCTTTTCAAGCTTTATAGAATAACTATAAATTTCATAATATGTATGTGGGTCTTGCAATTTTTTTTTTTTTTTTGCTAACAACCACAATAATTTTAATACAGACTCCCTCATTCAGAGATGTACTTTGAGATAATGCATTTTTTAAAGATCATTTGTGAGAATTTCTTTTCTAACAATAACGCTAAATATTGTCTTCCCTAAAAACCCCGCCAATAGGAGATACCAAAGATAGTTCAACAGAATTACGACATAGGCCTGAGGTCCTGGATATCTCTGTGAAATTCTATTCCCTTTTTCGTTAAGTACGATTGAATGCCCGAAACACATACTTTGTTTGCTAAAGACGCTCGCCTGGATGCATTTCGATTTAATGTGGTTTTCTCAGAAATCTAAAGGAAGACCACCGAGCGTATATTTGCTAAACAACCACCGACAAATAGATGTTCTTTTATTAACTCTCTAATAACGCAGACGGCTATCACTATGGATTTTTTTTCATTATCTCTGAAAGACAAACTTGAAATTTCCATTAATCTGAGGTACTTGAATTGAAATGATTTTAAGAACGAGGGTGTTAATAATGTCAGGCAAACTTCATTCTAGTCTAAAAAATCATGGTAATATCTATATCACTCAGAATTATTGTATTCTTTTATATGAATAGTTATCTTTTTATGAAGCCTTCATCTACTTCATAACGAGTGAAAGATCTGAATGTTCGAAAATAATGAATCTTCGGGTAAATGAATGATTTTGTTATTTATACAGCAAAGGGCTTACAATCACTGCCAGAACGTGTGTGGTATTAAAGGCATTCATAATAATCAAATTTACTAATGTTTAAATTTATTTATTATTATTATATTATAAATCATAATTATTAATATAATAAATCATTAATAAAAAATCATTAATAAACATGTGTAATTTGGAGTAAAAATGTATAAATTTAAAAAAATGGGTAAAAAGGCAAAAACTCACATGTAAACACTAGAATAAAGTCATAAAGACCAATGAAATGTATTAATTGAACAGAAGTATCAAACAAAAAAGAGGATCAATATTTAAAATACAATTAATAAATGCAAAAAATAGAACTGGACAGCATGAGAATTAAAACAAAATCGTCTAAATCATTAGAAGAAAAAATTATATAAATATCTAAAGCAAATAGATAGAATTTGAAACAAGTAACAAAATATAAGCTAGTAAAAAACACAAAAAATTAGAAATTAATTCAAAATTATAAGTTTGACAGGTAACACAAATAAGAAAAAAAAAATAGATAAATGAATTAGAAATCTACAAAATTTTATTAAATGAATATAAAATATAAAATTTTACAAACTATGTTCTCTGCATTAAAAAGTTAACAATGTCTTTGACCAAATTAATTAAATGAAACAATAGACAAATTACGAAAGCAAACAATCCTTAAGAAAAACTCGTGACTCAAACCTTCATTTAGTTCCAACACAAATACCACTGAAAATATCACAGATTTCTTCCTTATTCCTCAATTAATACCACATCTCTGAGAAGCTAAGGAACCGTAAGGAGTGAATTAGTTAGAGAGATGTGTGACGTGATAAGGTGTGATATATACATTCGATTCTTCGTTCCCGAGACCACAGCAGTTGCATGACAGATTGCTTGTAATATGAAACTTGTGACAATGTAAAGGAAAAAGATCGTATCCAAAAAAAAAAAAGTATTTGTTATATGTTAGTTGGTTAAAATCAACTCTGTGATTATATTCTGCTATTTATCAAATAAACATTTTTAAATTATGCCCCCAATTATGAAGAAAGGGATGGAATTCTCTTTCTTCAATTAATTCTCTTTCAGTCGTAGCAGATTTGACCCATTGATCGGCCAGTTCGTGACACGAAATATCGATGTCTTTGTCCGCTGTGTTTCTTTTTTTCTTTTTTTGAAATTTCATTTCGAATCTTGGAATTATCTATGTGTCTATTTCATTGAGATGCTATTTTCACATACGCACGGAAAGGCCAGTATATTGCTGAAAAGGGTAGCGAAGCAAGGGTAGCTAACGTCATTGAGAAATTCAATATTTTAAAATTAAAATGTTAGGAATAAATATTATTTCTCTAATTACAGTTAGTATACGCTATGGTCACCACAAAGTAAGACCACAACTCCAAACTCTTCAGGATTTGGTTGAAAATTTTATTCCTCAGAAGAACAGGTATGCAAGAATTCCAGGTGCATTCTAAATCCGCAGGTGATAGATGTCCAGCTGCTGGCGTTGCGTTCTTATTTTGAAACTGAGACGATAGTTTTTGTGTCTTTTAGACATCTGACTTTTATTCAAAACTGTTAGATCCATTCCAAATTAGCCTTCGTGTTTCTTTAACTCCCTCAATTCTGAAACGTCTCGAAAGCTCAATAAATGAAACTGCTGAAAGCGCCCGAGAAATCTAGATATTACTGCGAATTTTCCTTCCGCTTTGTTAAGTGTGATGGATTGAATTTTTATAATTTTTTCGTTAGATACACTCACCCGTACATGTTGGGGAGTCATTGAGGTTTTTTAGGAAAGAAAGTATTGAAGTAGGCATTCACCCTCTATTAATTTATGAACAGTCTGGTAAATTTAATTTAGGAATTTTTAGTAAACTGACTTTTTAAATTACAAAACACGCTTTTATGTTGAGAAAAAATATTGAAAATTATATTCCCACCTACTTCAGGAGCACTTTCATGGAAATAATATTTTAAGTATTTAATATCAATATTTTTAACAAATACATGGACATAATATCATTGTTTTAATTCTCTATAACAATACCAGGCACATCATCTCACAACTAAAAAGTAATATTAAAATGTAATTGCTGTAGTTTGAAATAATCGCAATTCATCCGAGAAATAATGTTTCTCCTTTTCTTCAATACATTAATACTCTCTCAGTTACAATCGATAGAAATATATTAAAACCAAAAAGCAAAAAAATTCGCTATTACGAATCCGATATTTTGCGTTCAACAGAAATGATTGAATTCATCGGAAAATACTCGGCGACGTTTTCAGAAGTGAAAACCTCTATAAGTTTAATGACAAGAACGTATGATATCGAAGACCCGCTCATAAAATTGTCAAGACTCTTTTACTGGAAAAGAGTATCGATTTGAAAGAGGCCATATCGATTAAGAGCGCAACTTCGGTTTATAAATGACTGTAAGTAATGCATTTTCTTTCTTACAAAAGATAATTTTTTTCTGTGTCACTGGAGTGTCAACATAAGAAAGGAAATCCCACACTGTAACTAATGGTGGACATTCTACCTGGAAATATTTTATTACTTTTGCATCTATTTTCCAATTGAATCCATGCTAGAATAGATTCGAAGGGCCATCTATCGAGCAGTGAAAGGCTAGTGTTTCGTTATTTGGGTCAGAATTAGTATTTTTCTTCTCATCTTGCTCGGGTCAAGTAGCAATAATTTCAACTGTAAACCTTGAAAATTCTGAAAACCAATCAATTTTTTTATCAGGTGAGACAGACTTTTATTTGAGGCTTTTGAAGCCTGATAATATACTGACAGAAAATTGGCCATTTATTGCTTTTGAGGCCTCAATTTTTCGCTGTTAAGGCTATTAGAAAATGGAAAAGATAACGGTCTCATTTGACGACTTATCACTGACAAATTGTTATTACTTGGCATGAATGTCCGCCATTTACCCGATTCTGCTATCTGGCCAATAAAGGCAGGGTCGTAAGAAGTTATCACTCAAAGAAGCAAAAAGAAGAAAACGGGAAACAACACGAAACTTCGAGGTGAGGTATCGTAAGGTTTATATATATATATATATGTGTGTGTGTGTGTGTGTGTGTGTGTGTGTGTGTGTGTGTGTGTGTGTGTGTGTGTGTGTGTGTGTGTGTGTGTGTGTGTGTGTGTGTGTGTGTGTGTGTGTGTGTGTGTGTGTGTGTGTGTGTGTGTGTGTGTGTGTGTGTGTACTCTTATCTAAAATTTGACAATTTCTCAATACAATAGTCGAAAAAATCTTTCCAACCCATTTTAAACTGGATTTTCGAAAGAAAAAAAAGACTCTTTTTTTTTTAAATATTAACTCAGGCGTAATATTAACGTGATAGAAACGTGACTAAAATAGGTTTAAACTGGTTTATCAAAAAAAAAAAAAAAGAATTTCTGATCTCGAGAAAAAAAATTAGCATTCGATTGATTTTGAGGTGTTCAAAAACCCTATTTTTTTCTAAATGCTGCTGATTGTGAAATATGAGTCATGTGGGATCAGGATGTTTTCCGATCATTCGATTGATATCACGTGACTTAAAAAACAATGTTTTCACATTATAACGTAAAATTTGCGATGGCAGATTTAAATTTTTTACTTTTGGTCTTTGCAAAGACACTGTTTTACAGGAATTTTGATTTTGTTTATTTGTAAATAAATAGATTAAGCACAATATTTAAGACTGCTCAAAAAGATATTTTTTAATCTTTAAATTATGACAGAAAATGATAGACGTAAGATAGACGTTTAATAGTCGTTAACCCGCTACCAGACAAAGAATAAGAATAATCGTACATGACCTGTCGCGGCCTAAAAGCGTTTGAAACGTAATTTTATGGTTCAACTGTATTTTCTGACATTTGCGGTAATGTAATTTCAAATTACTTTTTTTTTCCATTGTAAACTACAGAGATATTGAACAAAATCCTTCTTCCTTTGCTTTCAAGGATGGGTGAAAATGACACGATCGAATATTTAATGTGAAAATGAAAATGGTTTGAATTTTAAGTACAGCAAAATATCAGACTGTTAAAAGTCAAACAAAATGTGTTTTTAAACCATCGGGAGGATTCTTTCCAAAATTTTCTCGCATATTGTCTAATAAAGACGTCATCCTAGTAAACATCTTCCATGGCATTTCCCTGCAATAGCTAAAAACTATTAACCATTGGCGTGAGATTAGTATTTTTACTAGATATATCGTAGCTTCTTTGCCGATTGATCTTTAGAGTGCGCGAATAGTATTCGAAAATATAAGCGCGAATAGTATAGATACGTTTTTCTCAAGCGCCTGAAACAAAATTACACTTTCACAAAGTCCCTTACCACATTTGATATATTTAAATCATTGCATCCTTGAAATATCGCTTTTACACTTTTCCGTATGTGTGTTGTGACTTATGGTACTTTTACAAGCCTGCTGACAGATATCTGTAAGTGATTTAAACCGAGTGAGCGTCTCTTGCTTTCTCAGTAGTGCCAACTAGGGCCAAGAGTACAACTTAGCTACTTCCTGCGTCAAATTCACTTGCACAACCTCTTTTTATAGGGGGGCACATTCACACACCTCACAGATAGAACACAGAACACACCATGTCCGAACCTGTACTTGAATCCGGGACGCCCAGATGGCGTTGAAGACACGCTACCCCTACGCCAGGACGACGGCACACGTTTCTGAAAGTACTAATCTATAGACGATCTCAACACCTACAAGGGTCTCGATGGCCTGGTGGTAAGGCCTCGGCTTGTGAACTGTAGGGTTTCAGGTTTGTGACCCGATTCCACCGAATAACCGTCGTGTAAGGGGGTCTGTTGCATGTTAAATCCATCAGACCAAACGTCCTCCCGCTGGTGTGGTGTGGTGTAGAGAAGGGGTGCCAGCTCAGGTGTCGTAATCGTCATCTGACCATGGTTCAAAACTACGAGGTCCGTCCCAAAATAGCCGTAGTGTTGCTTCACAACAGGACGTTAATATAACTAAACTAAACAAACTCAACGCCTTGTTGGATTTGCTTCAGAATTTGATAGGTGTCTTCTTCACTATAGATGTTATAATGTGTGAGCCGCATTTTATCTCTCTTACACTCTTTGTTTTACAGTTATCGTGTTAACGTCATTCCGAACGGCGGGTCAAATGAACTTTTTCTTAAGAGATTTTGCTCAACATTTGATTTAAACCTGCAATTTCAGTCTAAAGTACACATACGGAATTTCAGCCGTATAACTCAAAGCGTTTTTGAGTTATATTTGTCGCAGACAGACAGACGGACATTTTTCAAAAATATAACTTTCGAATTCAAGGAGATCTAAAACAAAGAGAATCTTCAAAATCTTTAGTAAGAATTGTTTGACAATTACCATTGCAGCAGATTGTGATGAGCGAGGATAGAACTTGGGACCTTGTGTTTCGCAGCCGAGTGACTTGACCACAATACAAAAGCAACTGCTCGTGTAGCGTAGCTGTTAACTGGCTTATACGCTTTCACCACACTATATTTTCTCTATATTACGTATACAAGAAAGTAAAAACTGCTGAAATTCGGAAAAGAAACTACATGACTATTAAATTGGTATATATTAAAAAAAACATTTTTAAACGATGTAAGGATGTTTTCCTGATGTAATATATTTGAGAAATTTTGTGGGAAAAAGCTGAAGTCTCACCTCATTTTCAATTAATTACAATTCTAATTAAAATTTAAAAAATAATTCTGCTGTGTTGTACATTTATACTCTTCGAGTGTGGGTGATCAGCATCTAGCGGTCTGGCATGGAGAGAGTCAACAAACACACCCATTAACTTTTATCGTGTGTTTTAAAAATAATTCTTTTTAATTTTATTTTTTATTATTCTAGTTATTTGCATTATTAATTCACTGGAAAATGTCGTTCAAGACTTTAATATTTTTTTTTTCTTTCGTTTTAAGATTCTATATTATATTCGACTGATGCAAGCGTTTCTTGTGCAAGATCTCTATCAATCTAATCTAAGATTTAATTACTTGACTGAGAAGAATGGTTTGTTATATTCTATTTAGAATAAAATATCTCATTACTACTAAATGAAAAATATAATTCATCATAAAAATAATCCTTAAAATAATCAGAATTCATCAAAAAAATTTAACTTTTCTTCGTTTCATTTAATGCATTAACACATATTCATTCCAAATAAAAAATAACAACAGCAAAAATTTTATACGCAATCAATCCAAATTTAATAAATTAGATTATGACCGCATAAAATAGCCACACAAAAAATATTTAGAAATTCCATAAATAGCTACAACGAAAAATTGTTTAAATCCTATTAAGGAAAAAATTACGAGATGTTGAGCGATCGGGTGAAAGAAGCGGCACTTAGAAAATACATCCAATATTTACGAAATGCTTGAAAGTATTGTCGAAATAAATAATTAAATTACACAAAGAAACAATTTAAAAAAATACTTTGTCATTTTAAGCATGAAGAAATTTTCAAAAAAATTCAAAATCTCAAATGATTTTTTTTTTTTTGCACATAATTTAATGCAATTCTTCTTAATCCAAAACGCGAATCTGAATATTGAACTGGTTCAAAATCGCTTTCGTCACATGAAAAAAATTACAGACGATTTATTTTTAATGTATTATTAATTTTATTCTATAATATTAGAATTGGCTGACGAAATATGTACATACATGCATTATATTATATTTCGCATTTACTTTTTAGATAAATGATATTTCATATTTATTTTATTTGCAATAATAATTTAACTTACTTTTTAATTTAAGCTTTTTTCAATGGGATGTCAACTCGTTGATAAAAGTTAATTTTTTGCCATCCACGCATGCCGTTCTCATACAGGAAAAATTTTATTTTTATTTCATGTGAGCTAAGTTGCTGATAAATATGGTTAAATTATTTTTAAAAAAATAATTAAAAATATAAATTTAATTTCTTGGTTAAAGCATTGTTATCATTAAAAAGACACTTTTTTTTTATCTTCAATGTTTTTCTATTTACGTTTGTAATTCAGAATTTTAAGTGAATGGCAGCGTTTTATAATTTTCTTTTAGTTTAGAAAAAGTGGCAACGTTGTTATAAAATTCCATAAATAAAAAGATTATCGATTTAAAAAATGGTTGTTAGCTTCTTGCTTTTGTTAAGAATATCTACTTTATTGCGTAGAATCTGGGATTCAAATAAAATGAGTGACATCAGCAATCAGATAATACAAAACAAAAATTTTATTTTGAGATACATAACGTATGAGTTTTTTTGTGGTTGTTTAGTAAACGACGTTTTCGATTGTACGTTAAACATTTTATACTATACACATTGTATCAGCTCACACATATATATACATATGATCACTCATAGAAAACATTATAACGGTGTTATGAGGCCAACAGCGTTGAAAATCATATACCACATAAAATATCGCATAGAAAAAGATCGCTGTAAAACAGGTTGGACTGTATTCAGTTCAAAGCTGTTTCGAATACACTCTGATAACAATGTTATTCCATTCCACCATGTGAAATTGTGGACCTTGAATGACTTGCATAACGTTGGCAAACAATAGTTATGAAAAAAATCATCATTGGCGAGAATGTAATATTTTTATTAAATCTATCCTATAGTTTTCGCCGATTAATCCCTGAAATGCGGTTAATACACAAGTAACCGAAATCTGAATTTGTATTTTGTGCGCTTTTTTTGTCCTTTCTCTTCGAGTTACTGCATTTCAATGTATGTGAAAGTACAGACAGATAGATAGTCAATCGATTGACAGATTTGATTTAAAATCTGTTAAGAATCTACGATTTAGATGTCAATAATATGAACCAAGTTTCCTATACTTTGTATAAAGACCGTATACCAAATTTCAATTCTCTATCCCAAAGCGTTTTTGAGTTGTATTTGTCACAGACGGACAAATATTTTCAAAAATGTGCTTTTCGAACTTAGATAGGTCTAAAACGTGGAACTTCGACAAAATCTCGAATTCGAATTTTTTTTGAAGATTACTATGTTTTCCCTATACTAAGTAAACGAGAAAGTAAAAATGCAAGCAAAGATTTCGATGTTCTTTTCTAAACTCTGAAGTAAATAGTATTTTATATTTATTCTGAAAAAAATCCTTTCCATTTGATATTACTTTAATAATATAGTTTATTTCCTAAATATATTAATTTAGAATCTCCTGTATTCCTGGAATTCGATGTTCTAGAAAGCTGGAATATATTTGGATTCAATCTAACTCTTAGAAGCATTCAACGCAGAGGCTCCGTTTGGTACCTGTCATTACATATTCATCAAATGGAAGGCTGCTAGCGGGTCGTTAAACCAGATTGGTTCAGACAGAGTGTTAACTACTCGTATATTAACAGAAGCTGGTATAAATGCGGCTACTCTCCACTTAATGGGATGTTTTAGAATAGTGAATGCATATATCGATGGTCAGGTGCTCATGTGAAATTGCAATCGCTTGTCCTCCATTTCAATTGAAGGAATTCCATTAATGAATGGAAATTTAGATTATTGTTTAAATATATCACATAATTATGCTTTAATTAAAATTTTATCATTATGATGTAAATAATTGAAGAACCTAATTTAAAAATTAAACAGATTTATTAATTGCTAATTAAATATAGGCAAACAGTGGTCGTCTGCTACGATCCTCCAAAGTGTCGTGTGCAAAATACAAGTTATAACAGGAAAAGAGCAGCGTTCTGCTCGTTGTTCATTGTTATATATTAAGGACTTTTTCAAAAACTAAAAACTAAACTTTGACTCTTATCTCATGGTTACCTCTTCATATACGTTAAATATTTATCAGTGAAAAATAAAATCAGTTTGAGTCAATTTTCTCAAGAATTAGGTCTAAGATTTATATTAATGTTTCGTTTATGTTTAATGCATTTAAGTTGGGCATTACAGAATTCATGTTAAAATGTGAACAATTAATATCTTTTAATTTACTTTTTCTCTAATAAATTTTTGAAACATGAAGTGAAGTATATAAACATATATAAACTACCAGTACAGAGTCTGTCATTTTAAGTCGACACGTTACCGGCAACTGCTTCTATGTTTCACCGGGAAGCGGGCGTGATCACATTTGACGTTGGTTTGAAATATAAGGAAGGCTTAATTCTCAAAAAGAAGTGAGAAAATATGTATTACAACGGTGAGTTTTGATATAAAAACTTTGCCTTATGGTATTGGTAGGGAAATTAATGTGTTCATAGAACATAGTTTTGTTATCCGGCCTGCACTTCCGCCACATTAGGCCGGATGATCGAGAGTGTACTGTGCAGTCATTAAATAATATAGATTAATTTAAACAGAAATATCATTTCTGGAAAAATCTATTTGAAAACTCCCAAATTTAGGGAACTTTAAAATAAATAAAAATAACAGGGATTGATTAAAGTTACATTCCATAATTTAAATTACGATGTTCACATTTTGAGAAATGGGATATCAGATAAACAACCCAAATGTTCCGCTGTGGATTGTTCTGACTATTGATTGAACTCTTTTGCATAGCCAGGTTTTAAAAATGAATGTTATAATTTAATCACAAATTAGCCACGTTTGATAATTAATTAGTTGAAAATGAATTTAACTTGATTTAACTTTATTATTTCAGTTTAAATATTCGATTATATAATTCATAAAGCAAAGAAAACGATTTGAATTCCATTAAAACAGTGAAACGTAGTGATGAAAATGATTAAAAAAATTACAATAATTTAAAGAGAATTTCTTGGAAACTGAATTAATGTTATTTAAGAAACATTTTTTTAAAAATTTTAATCTGGTGACAATAAAAAAGATGTTTAACTATATTTTAGGAAATTTTTATAAAAAATACTTCAAAGTTTCGTTTGATTTTAAATTAATTAAAATTTTAAATGATAATAATAAAACTGAAATCTGCTATTTCAAGTTTTTCAAGTGAGAAAATCACTTCTTTAAAAGTCACGTGACAATAATCCGACAGTAAAACAACACCATCATCCCAAAATGTCCTTAAATGTTACGCCAAAACCCTTGACATGAAGCCAAAATACTTTTGCTTTAAAGAATTCAAAACATACGAGAAGTAGTGATGAAAGAACAGATGTTTGAATGGAATTTAGTGTCAAATGTAAGCAGTTAAATCCAGCTCAACTGGCTCGTTTATTGTATGTCTTGCTACATACGATGTTATCGTTATTGTTTCTGCCATACAGTTAATGTATTATTAAGAATTTATATTTGATTAACTTTGTTTTGCATTCTGAATAAGACTACTCATTTCTATTTCTTAATTTTTTGATATTGAACCCTCCATTTTGCTTTAAATCCTCTGTGTAATACAATTCTATAAAAACAATTATTTTTTTCTGTATACCTGATCAAAGTTTCAAATTTGTAAACGATCTTTTGAAACACTCTGTATAATACTCTGATATTGGGTTTTGTTTTATTTAATGATTCTTTAACTACTTACACCCGCTTCAATTCATCTGATTTTATTTATGGCAATAAATATTTATTTTAAAACGAATGGGGATTAATTTAATGAGTATTTATAATTTACAGATATGTACTTCAACTATGGTCATTATTTGATATTAAAAGTTATTAGAAATAGATAGTATTCCTATCTTATAAACTTGGTATTTCCAAGTTTATAAAATAGGAATTATTCTTCCATATAAATGGGGCACTTCATTTAGAAAACGCATTCTTACACATTTTAATTGAGTGTTCTTATTTTCACAGAGACCGTATCAACTTTTTTAACTCGTTTGATTTTATCTTGTTTTTCCTACTAGGTTGAAGGCCTCACTAAAATTTATTTCTGTTCTTGAAGAAATCGTAATTTTTAATGAAATCTGAATTTACTATTACACATTTACTCACTGTTTTACCAACTTTTAAGATGAAATTTATGGAAGTAAAATACACAAATTCAATAAGTGAACCATTTTTTTCGGTGCAGCAGATCTCAAGAAAAGATCTTGCGGCAGGAAATAACAACATCTAATCTAATTATGCAGAAAACGAAAAAAAAAGGTTTGCAATTTCAAATAACGAAATTAGGAGAAGATGTATTCAATGTATTTGATATTCATTTGATGACATCCTAAAACTTATTTC